>NW_020455832.1:3196594-3222328 GCF_003342845.1 Nothoprocta perdicaria | reverse complement strand
GCCGGAGCGGAGCGGCGCGGGGGCCGCGCGCCGCGGCGGGCGGGTCGATGGATCGCCACTCCAGCTACATCTTCGTCTGGCTGCAGCTGGAGCTGTGCGCCATGGCCGTGCTGCTCACGCGAGGTGAGGCGGAGGCGCCGCCGGGAGCGGGGCCGGGCAGCGGCGGGGCGCGGGGCTGCCCGCTCCAGAGGCTCCCGCGGGGAGAGCCGCTCCCGGAGCCATCTTGACGAAAAACGGGCGCTTTTCTTCCCGGGCTGCGTGCGGTAACAAGAAAGAGGAGGGAACAGAAGGGCATTGTTCGCGGCGGCGAAACGCTCGCTGCCCTCTGCAGCGCGGGAGGAGACTCTGTGAATTGACAGAAATGCGGTTTTAGTGCAGAAATACAGGGTCCGTTCTGTTCCCTCTCCTCCCCCCCAAAAAACGTGGCTTTAATTAAAAAAGCAGTTGCAATAACCCCCAGACGAGCCTGTCAGCTCTTGTTTGGAAGACTGTCTTAGGTCAATAAAACGTGGAATTTTAGGCAGGCTTGTAGAAATAGTTAAAAAAGAAGCGTGCCTTTTGCGGCCCTTTCCGCCCGTGCTGCGCTTAGGCTCCTGAACGAGCTGTCACTGGGAGGTGTTTCCCTCCGCACCTTGTTCTGCCCCGCACGCGCTTTGGAGAGCCCGCTTGGGAGCCTTGAGCTCCCGGCCTGATCGAGTGGAGCACCGAGGGGAAGAGGCTTTTCCAGAGCCCGCTGRATGGGAATGCCTGCGAATCCTGGAAAAATGGGCTCCTTGGAAAGCCCAGGGGAATTAACGCAGTCGGAGACAGACACTCCATCATTTGGCCTCTGTTAAGCGGAGCAGTTAAAGAGCAGTGGGAAGTTCGGGCCTGGAGCCCGCCAGCAGCATTTTGGGGAGGCTGAGGTACAGGGCAACCTGGCAGAGGTGGCTTTTCATCTTTTGGAATACCTTCTAGGAATGCCTTTGGAATGCCTTTGGCGGGGGGAGAGCCCCCAAATGGGGTGGCTACAGGGGAATCCTGCAGATCCGTTTTGGAGAGCGGGTTGTAAAAGGACGAGATGTGACAGCTCCATCGGCTCTTAAAGCCTCGGTGCTCTTGTGATCTCCAGGACACCAAATACATTAGGGGAGTTGTCTGCTCCTGACGAGGGCTCCAAAATCCTGGCTTCCTCCTAACCCCGGAGTTGCTCTATGTTGAGATCCAGTTTGCCTAGAAAGAGCAAGTTCTCCCCACAGCACAGGACGTGCATAATTCCTACCAGAGCGGTTTGGAGAGCACAAAATGAAGAGTTTTATGAAGGGGACTTTTTTTATCGCTTCCTTCAGAAATTTTTGAGGTTTCCTGAGAGATTTTTCGTACAACCGGTAGAGGATTTTCAGTCTAAGTGTTTCCCCTTTTGACCGCATGTTGGATTGCAGGCAGAATTGGAGCAGGGGCAGAGAGCAACTTTTATACTCTCAGTTTCACCCCGTTTAGTACCTTTACATTTGGACTGGAAGGCACTTACTTTGCAATTGACAATTAATTTGTTTGCAGTTTGTGTTACAATACTACCTAAAAAGTTGCTTTTAAAAAACAAACAGAAAAAAAATCCAAAAAAACCAAGCTTTTTTCTGAAGAAATCATAAATAGTTGCCTAGTTTCACACAGTAAAATCCTTCCTGATGGGGAGATTTTTAGATGGTAATAGTTCCAGGTAATAGCTTTATAAGGTGTTAGTTAAACCTCTTAAATCTTGGCACAGTTTTGAGAGGTAATAAACAATTCTGCAGTTCTGATTAAATATTTGTGTGACATAGCGAAAAAATAGAAGTTTTGTTGTGTGCTTCTGCCCTGTTAAAGTGTGCAAGGCTGTCTTTATAAAAATCTATAGTAGTCGCTTAAAATGTAGATGTGACTTTACCATAGGTTTAAAGGTATGTATTTCTTAAAAGAAAAAAGTGAGATTTCACTTCAGATGTGGTTTAACTGCTGACAGTGAGTGGAAATAGCTATAAAACAATCTTGTTAGCTCTTTGGACTGCAGGAAAAAAAGACAGAGTGACCTTCCTCTGGCTTAGTGCAATGTTCTTGCTTTAATTGAAAGCACCATAGTCCTGGTAATTATAGGAGCTGCCCCAAGGCGTTTGCTGGGATTAAGGTTCCAAGGAGGTAGGTGCTGTACAGTGCTAGAAAGGAGGCGATCCTGGGGATCCCTGGGATCCTCGACCCGTGGGGAATAACCCAAAGCTGCTGCTAAGTTTGATTCCTTTTTGCARTGACCGCAGCTAATGAGTGGAATAGCTAGTGAGTGACTTTAAGGGATCGAATTCTTACCTTTTGCGCYGTTTCTTTGTCTTTCTAGGTGAAATCAGATGCTACTGCGACGCCGCCCACTGCGTGGCCACGGGCTACATGTGCAAGTCGGAGGTGGGCGCCTGCTTCTCGCGSCTGCTGGCGCCGCAGAACCCGCACTCGCCGCTGGCGCACGGCTGCGTGGAGGCGGCGGGCGGCGCGGAGCCCTGCGGGGCGCCCCGCAACCGCTCGGGCAGCACCGGCGCCGCTGCTGCGCTGCACTGCTGCCACGAGGACATGTGCAATTACCGGCGCCTGCACGAGGTCCTGGCGCCCGCCAAGGGCGAGGCTGCAGGTAGGGCCGCCAGCGCCGGCACCTCGGGCGCCTGCTCTTGGGTTTGTTGCTGGTGTAACTGGAGACGCTGGTGGGAGAGGCGGGCGGCAGCCTGGAGCAGCTTTTAGGTCTGTGTTACTAACGGGGGTATGTCTTGCCGGCCTGATGTTGCTTTTAAGAAGCAATGGCAGTGGCATTTGCAGTTAGATGAGCTAGTGGAGTAATAAATTCCGTATCATAAAACACGCTTAGAGCCGAGTCTCTCCATTTATAGGAGAAATTTCTGTGGAAATGACAGATTGTGTAGCTGTGGCTCCTTAACCCCTGTCAGAGTGGGGTTTAAGAGGTTGTTTAAATATAAATCAGTTGTGGCAATTGGAATAAGCTTCGTGTCTTCTGCCTTTTGCAGGACAAGGGAGCAGATATCAACATGACAACAGCAGGAATCTCATCGCCAAGGTGCAGGAACTGACCTCTTCAAAAGAATTGTGGTTCAGGGCAGCTGTAATAGCTGTTCCTATAGCTGGTGGGCTCATCTTGGTGCTCCTTATCATGCTGGCCTTGCGGATGCTCAGGAGTGAAAATAAGAGACTGCAGGATCAACGGCAGCAAATGCTCTCCCGTTTGCACTACAGTTTTCATGGACATCATTCAAAAAAAGGGCAGGTGGCAAAACTGGACCTGGAATGCATGGTGCCCGTCACCGGTCACGAGAACTGCTGCATGACCTGTGATAAAATGAGACATTCGGACCTCAGCAATGACAAAATTCTTTCTCTAGTCCACTGGGGAATGTACAGCGGACACGGGAAGCTGGAATTTGTATGACCAATTATTTTTTAATCTGGGCTAAACATAACTCTCTGAACTCTTGAAGGCCTTTGGGTTCTGCTGGACAGGAGCACTTTATCTGAAAAACAAACTCTCATAAATCATCTTCGAGAAACAAAGGACCTCAGCAAACAGAATCTTGGATATTTCTTCTGAAGGATTCCAAAAGTTGTCTTTTTTGCACAGAGTAAAATACACTCAAATGTATTGTTTGCTTTAAAGTTATGAAAGCAAAAATTAGAAGTTGTAAACACTGTCACCAGGGTTATCTGAACTGTAGGGAGCTGAGAATTGACTTATTATAATAAACTGTATGCAAGCTCCTATGTTTCCTGACTTATTGTAAAAATTTTTTTAAAATATATATATATTTTGTCTGAAACTTGTTTGTGGCTTTTTGTTTTAGAAAGCAATTTTTTGTTGTTTGGATRGGGCTGCTGGGGACAGATCAAGGTGGTAGTATTGAAGCTATGCATAGTGTCTAGATTCTGAAAAAATAGTTTATTTSCCTACTCAGTGAGGGAAATTACATGGTTATTGTTGAAAAAGGGTGGCAGCTTTGCTGCTTAGTATTTAAAGTAGCAGTGAGGCTATGTCCTTACTTCTTGTTTGTTCCATTTTCCTTTTAGCTGCCTAAGAATTAATTCAGGCTGTGCCTGATGCTTATCTCTTCCTGTCTCTGTTCATGAAGTGCCACTTCTCTCTGTGCAAACCACCATGTCAGAAAATGTCCTAATTCTGCATAGCTGGTTTTCCTCACTCCTCTCACAGTTTTTCCTGTAATCTCTTTTTCTTTTGAACCTTTTACTCTCAGCTTTGATTAGGGGATGGGAGGAATCCCAGAAGACCTGAGGACAACTCCGCTGTGTATGTTACTGTTGCTGATAATCCCTCTGGGCAGGAGGGAAAACTGCCTTGCCCTTTCATAGGGTAACTTGGTATTACCTGTTGCTGCTTTTGTGTGGGACTGTTGGGCT
This sequence comes from Nothoprocta perdicaria, assembly GCF_003342845.1. Taxonomy (NCBI): domain Eukaryota; kingdom Metazoa; phylum Chordata; class Aves; order Tinamiformes; family Tinamidae; genus Nothoprocta; species Nothoprocta perdicaria. The sequence continues at coordinate 3,217,909 of NW_020455832.1, read as the reverse complement.
GAAGAGTCAACAACGTTCTCCCTTTAATCTCTGGCTCCTCCTTTACACTTGTCTTCCATAGGTGCCTCTTCTTCCCAGCTGCTTCTGTGCGTTTTGTTGTTCCTTATCCTCCTTCAGCTATTTGGCTTCCCTTGATCACTTCATTTGTGTGATGCCTAGCTGCTAAAAACAAACAAAACCTCTGTAGCCTCCCAGAGGCTTTACAGTATTTGTATCTCTTGCTCTGCTGGACTTTCTTGTAGTAATTARAGTAGAACTTGCTTAAAAGGCAGACTAACGTCATGTTAGAAGGACCGAAAATGCTGATGCTGGAGTTGAAAAATAGGTTGGAAGCTACAATTTATGTTTAAATTGCTTTAGAAATGCTTCTGATACGCTCTAGTGCTTATTCCTTCAGTGAGGAAGGGGATGACACAGTTTTTATATCTACGAAAACCATGGAAATSTGCCACTGTAGGTCACAACTTTGTTCCTGAAAGTACCCGAATTCTACCCCAAGCGCTGTGGTAGACTTGTTGGAAATGAATCGATCCCTTGGCTGGGGGGTAACACCACAGATGTGTGGGTGCTGCAAGCTCATCCCTACAGTTAAACCCTCATAGAGGCAGAGCTCGATGAGAGCCAAGGTTCTACCATGCCTGTGTGTGCAGCTTTAAAGTGTAGCTTAGGAGAATTAGTTTGATCTCTGTGCCTCAAGCTGCTGACTTTCCTTATTTCCTCTACGTGCCTGAAGAGTTGCTTTCAATGCCCCGAGTTACATTTTCCAATATTTACCTTTTTCTGCTGCTACTGTTTAAGAGATGATGTGGATTTAACTGTGGTAGGCACCTGGCCCATGATCTTCTGGCTGACCTCTCAAACTGCTGCTTTCCTATAAATGGTTTGTCTTTTTAAATTTATTTATTTATTTATTTATTTTTGGTGCATATGTGTGCTGATACCAACTAAAGGCTGAAGTTGTTACCTGCTTTACCAAATAGATTCTTTTTTGGGGAGGACTGGCTAAGAACTTGCTTTTGAAAAGAAATTTGGAATCGCATCTGCTGCAAACTGAGCTGTAGGAATAGTTCTCACTAGACAAATTGGAAGATGCCATAACTAAACTTTCTTGAGTTTTCTCTCTGCAGAGCCCRGGAGGAGGAAGGAGCACATTGCATGGCCATGGAAACATCCTGTGACCTCCCCTACTCATTTGCTGCTGGTTTGAATATATAAGGGCCTATTTATACTTGCCTTTGAAAGGCTAATAAGACCAGGCTACTCTTAATTGGCCCCTTGCTGTGGAGATGTTTTAAAGAAGAAAAGAGATGTTTGCCTTCCTCTGCAGTCTTCAGAGCAGGGCTGCAGAGCCTCTGGGGTTCACGGCTGCCTCTGCCCTATTAGCAGGGCTGCTGGGTGCAGCTCAGGGTGGCAGCCYATGTGGCCTGCAAGCGCCTGCAGCGTGCACTGGCTCTCTTTAGGGTGACATTAGGCTTCCGATTAATTTTAAAGCCTATGTATTTGAGAAACTAAGCTGTAAGCGCTGGTGTCTGGTCTTAGCTATGGGAGTGGTGGAATTAGCTCCATGTTTTCTTAGTGAAGCTTTACTAGGCTTCAGGAACCCAAGGGTGAGGAAGCAAGAGGCATCTCTCTGGAGCCTAGACAGYGTGGGGCAAACAGAGACAACATCCTCCTCTGTTCCTTCATCAGTGCCTCATACACAGGTGCATGACTGGGACAAGATAGGACCTCTTGAGTGGCACTTTCTTGTGTTCCTGGTGTTAAGTGCACGTTTGAAATGAGCTACCAGCGATCTCACGTTTGCTGGTACAAGCTGAGAGCCTCTAACTGGGAAAGCAGTGTAAGGGTGTTGGGATGGGGGKAAGAGTCATGCTTTGTCCAAGCCATGTGCTGCTCGTTTGGTCTGTGCTGCTTTTGCTTCTGCTTTGGCTTCCTCAGCCCAATGGAAGAAAATATTTCAGGAAAAAAAAAATCACTTCTGCAGTGTTTTTGACTTCAAACAGGCTGCAGGGGGGAGGAAAAAAAAAAAAAAAAACCCTCTTTACCAAAATTACTTGGCAATTTTGCAGACCCTTCCTTTASAGAATATAGTATTTACTGCTAGTAAGTATTGCTGTAGAGGCTGCTTATTATATCTGCAGATCTCAGCAGCACAAGCTTTGTGTTACTGTCTSATTTTAATCCATCCTCCTGGAAGAAGGAGGGAGGTTAGCGCTGGTCYGCAGGCTTCCCTGGTGCTGGTGCCGTGGGAGCCATGGAGAGCGGGCAGCATTCCCGGCTGCAGCCTGGCCGGAGGCTGCCGAGGTGAGGCCGTGACTGATGGCTATCCTTTAAAATGTATTGCACGGAGGAGCCTGGATTTGTCATTGTGCTGCTGCGCACTCTCAGGTTTCTCCTGCAGACAATAACAAACCCTCCTGTCTTTGAAACTGCTGTAAACCCTGGAGTGCAAGGACAACCCTCTCCGTTTCTAAACTGAAAAAAGTCTCCCCTGTTGGAATAAATGAAATCAAATGGCCAAGATGTAATTTAGCTTCCTCTGTGCCTCTCTCTTTGCCTGGTTCTTTTCTCCCAACAATAATGGCTGTGGCTTTCCCTGTGTCTCYGCTTGCCCCGGTCTGGAGAACTGTTGGGCTGGTATGTCTCCTCTTAACTCCTGCTGAACTGATTCTATTAAAACTTCCTTACTCCATAGGGGGGTTGACCTTTTTCTGAAATACCAAGTGTGTCTGCTTTGGAAATCACAAACTTCTCCTCCTCTAAAGAGCCTGTAAATCTGGTTTCAATATTGGGTGATTACAGGCTGTGCAGAGAGCTTGAAAGTAAGCAGCCACTTCTGGTAGCAGCGCTGGGGCTGGGCTGCCGGCGCCCGCCTGCGCCTCTGTGTTTTACCCCAGAGTGTGTTTAGAGAAAACTCCCTGACGCCAGCAGATTCGCCCCAGATTAGTGCCTGTATGGCTGAGAGCAGKCGCCGGCCCGGGAAAGCTTACCTTTTCCAACCAGGACTTTGAAATTGATTTTTTTTTTTTTTTTTTTTTTTTTTTTTTTTTTTTTTTTTTTTTTGTTATTGTATAACCACATTCTGTGTTATAAATCTGGAGCAATTGCAGGAGAAGTGCTCGGTGTCCTGGGTGGCAGACAGGGCCTGGGGAAAAAGCACCTTTTTCCTCGTGCAAAAGGGGATGCATATTCCTCACCCTTTGCTACTGTTGTAATGATTAAACTGGGTGCAAACAGAGAAAAGGTGCAAGCCAGGCTGTCCGTGCAGGATCACGTCAGATGCCTGTTGGTGGGTTTGTCCTGTGATTAAATGAAAGCAAAATTGGGGCTTTTTACTGAAGAGAGGGATAAGAAGATTATCTCCCGAGGAAAAAAAGACCTGTGGGCACGGAAATGTGGATATTGGGAGAGAAGTCGAGTGAATAGAAAGAAAGATAGAAAGAAAGGGCGCTGAAGTAAGCGAAGTTGTCTTTCTTTTTTTAGCTGTTTTCCCACATGGGGCCTGAGATCAATGGAGCGGTGTTTGTTTTGTTCCCGTGGCTGGCCGCCTTGCAGGATAAACTCCCTCCTGTTTTGGTTCTAGGAGTTACTCAGGGAAATGGTATTTTGGATCTGTCACCATATTATATTTCTTTAAAAAAAAAAAAAAAAAAAAAAAAAAAGTTGGAGAGAGGTGCTGCAAAGCTGCGGTTCTCTCTTGGGAGGGTGGCAGAGTCTCCAGCACTCCCAGTCCGGGCTGCCTCTAAATAAATAAGCAATGTCGTTTGCTTTGCCTCACCTCTAACCTTTGTCTGCAGCCTCTGTAATCCCAGCGGGTGCATCCTGGGCTAAAACAAACTGCTGGGAAGCAGGGCAGGAGGGAGCCCCCGCGCCTGCAAACTGGGAGCCCTGCGCCTTCCGACAAGCCCCAATGAGGGGCTCAGTCCTGCGACGATGGTCAAGGGGAAAAGCAAGATGAAAACTGTCTTTGCTTGAGCTATTGAGACTGTGGGGAGCTTTGTGCTCAGCGTGGTGTGTCCCAAAGGGAGTGGGAATCTGACATGCCAAACACCTGTCCTGGAAACCCAAATCCTGATGAGTTATCAGGAAATCTGAGCCCCATGTCATATGGCTTTGAAAAATTTAGGCTGTGCTCATCACTGTTTCCAAGTCTTTCTCTGTTGTTAGATGGGCCTAAACAAACATGCATTTTTTTTCCCCAGTGTGGTTCTCTGGGCAATTCTGTAGCATCCAGGGAAACAAACAGCCAATTCTGTAGAAACAGCAGTGTTTAGCAGTAAGTTCACTGCTTGTTCCTGCCTGGAAGCAGCTCCTGCCCCACAGCTCCCACCGGCTTTCCTACAGGCAGGAAGGAAGGGAACAAGCCAGGACTGACTTGTTAATAAAAGATGTTGGCAAGCATGTAGAACAAGAGTTTCTTTTTAAAAAACATTACAATATATGTATTTTTCTCTTTGTGGTTATTACGCTCTATTGTAATGCCTTGACAGTTATGTAGCTGAAAAAAGCTAGTGAAATCGGTTATTTCCCCCACCCTGGCCATCAGCTGTATTTTAAAACTCCTGACTCCAAAAATCCTTTTAAAAGCAGACCCTGCTCTTTAAGCCTATTTTCTCTTTCCCATCCTAGATTAAGAGCCTTTCAGTGCCCTTTCAATGGAGCAGCAGGGGCATGAGCAGCTGCTCTTCTTTTGGTTATGCTTCCGTTTTGAAAAACGAAGGCAAACAAAAAAGGTAGAAGCTCCGTAATTATGAACTTTTAGCATCTGTCTCTGTGCTGGACCTGGGGGCACCCGCAGTGTGGCAGTGGGTGGGTGGCTAAGGCCTTCACCGTGTGTATGAGGCTGCTTTCCACTGTCAGTTTGGGGGATCATTTCACCTAGTGGCCTGCAGATTGTGGAGGCAAATCCCCTTGCTGTCACTTGGAAGGAAAATATTTGTGCAGTAAATCTCCTCCCAGAGCTCGGCTGCGACACAGGCCAGGGGCAGGCAATAAAGGCCCGTCGGCTCCGCAGGCTTTCTGCGTGCTGGGGATGCTGCCATTTGTGTGCAAATCAGGGCTTGTATCAAGCAGGTTGCTTTGAAACGCTCAATTTGTTTAGTCCTGGCAGCGAAGTCGCCTATTTCATCAGGGGAAGAAGATTTATTAACCGATTTTTTATGGCTATCAACAAYGGCTTAGCTCCAGCAGGGTCCCCAGCATTTTATTAAGTGCGGTGGGTTATGCAGACAGAGGTGTTTTGCTTTATTTTGGTATTTTAACCCGATGAACCGAGGCCTCTATCCTGCAAATACTTAAGGATGTGCATAATTGAGCCCGGTCTCAGGGGTGGCGTGTTGAGGCCGAGGCTGGAGGGGGCTGCTGAGCTTTGTGTGGAAGCCACGCGGGGCTGCGGCTTCGGCCGCGAGACATGGGCACCGGCAGCGCCGTCACGCCGTGCTTCCTACCGCCCGAGCCCCCTGGCAGCCTTTCCGAGCGCTAATCCTGCAAAGCTAACGTTTATTCTGCAAATGCATCACTTTATACTGCAAAAGAAGCTCCCTGGGGTTGAGCGCTGGCCCACGAGCCGGCGTTCTTGTCGGCCCTTGCAGGCTCTGGTGGCGGGTGAGTGCAGACACGGTGTGGGGTGCGAGCCGGCGTGGATATCCACCCATCCTGGCCAGGGCAGTGTCCCCATTCCTGTCCCCCAGCCGGGGACTCATGTCCYGGCCTGCACCGTTTTCCACCACACGCAGCATGGAGGGAGCAACCCAACGGTGTGAGGGACACAGGGCTGCACTGCCCAGGGCTGTGCCCAACAYGTTGCCTTGTCTTTCCATCTTCTAGACTGGAGACATTGGCTTCCTCCTGGACACACCATGCAGGGTTTCTTCTCCCTCAGGAGCCTCCCCTGTCCCTGGGCGTGTGGCTGGAGGGGTGGCCGGTGGGCCGGGYCCTGTGGCATCGCCCTGGCGCCAGGCCGTGCTCCTCGGCGCCTTATCTGTTATCAGCCTGTCATAACCTTGCCCTTGTTTGTTTTTTTTCTAGAGAGACTGTAGGTTTGACGAACACGCACTCCACTTTCTTCAAATGGGATGCCGCATCCCTGGCTGGAGGGAGCCGGTGGGCAGCCCTCGCCACAGCCCACCTGCAAGGCCACTTCTTCTCAGTCTAGTCAAGTGCTTAACTCCAGCCATCTCATAAGCTTTCATGCTCATGCAGCCTKTATATCAGAAGATGGCTTGTTTTTTTTGCTGGTGATTTTTGCAGAAATATTMTTTTTTTTTCCATAAGAAATGTATGAAATCTGAGGCCTGTTCAGACTTGCACACTGTTTTGACTTATTATTGTGCCAATGAAACTCCCTGTAAGGTTTTGAGAGTCCTATAGGGTTGCATTTCCAGCTAGCAGCTGAGAGACGGGCACTGGAGCTGCGCCACAAAGGCTTTTTGTTGCAGGACGCATTGATCGCAGGCTCGGTAATCTCCGTCTTCATTAGTTACCTTGTTATCTGTGTCCCTATGACTGCTAAGTTTTACTGACTGCAGGACAACTCTGCCTATGGAAAGGTTGCTGCCCTGTGCCTCTCTGAGCTGCACTTTGTCCCCTTGTATCTGCTGCTCGATCGAGGCCGGCCTTGCTCTGCCCACGTAGCGAGGGTCTCCCGTGGACCCTGGGTTCAACAGCCCTTCCCTCCATCTCTCCCTGCCTCCCCGGGGAGGCGTCGGGATGTGCTCKGCTCCCATTGGCATCCCGCAGCTCCCAGGCGAGCTGTGCTCGGGAGGCATTTTATGGCCGGCGCCTTATTGTAGATTATGACTGAACATACACAAGCACTCCCAGCGACCAGCGTAATCCACTCCTTGCTGGCATAATTTGACTTTATTTTCTATTTACACAGGGAGGCTTGGGTGGAGTGCTATGTACACCGTATCAGAAAAACACTCTGCTCCACCTTCAGGCCGCCTGCTTACTGGAGCCAAGGTGCTGTCATCGTCCTAAGGACTTCAGTAGCTCTTTGTACTCACAGAGCCTCCTCGTCCCGAGAGGCATTAGCCTGACTGCTATCAGAGCCTGAGCAAGCAGATTGTAATGGCCCAGGAGTCTTCGATATACGACCAAAATCCAATGATATTTCCTGTTTTTTAAATGGTAATCAATGAACATGATGCAATTGGAATGGGAACTGAGGGAATGCCCTAAACATGGCCAATCTCTCCTGAAAAAGGTGGCTCTGTTCTGATGCTGCCCTGCATCTACATATTAATATTTGATAGTTCGTGAACAATTTGAGAATCTGTAATAAGTAATGAAATACCCTGGGAACTCTTTGCTTGCAAACACTTTCCAGAGTATTTCATTACATACTACAAATTTGTAAGCAAATAGTTGCCAGCATTGGGATTCCAGAGTCATCCGCTCCCAAGGGAAGCACTGGGGCAGGGCAGGCTACCTGGTGTCTGCAGAGCTGTATCTGGGATTGATTCCTGTGGGTTTTGTCCTAGCACCATTTCAGAGAAGCCTCCACATGCACACTAGAGAAATGCAGAGCAGAGGCAAAGGGGTGGAAACCAGCTACCTACATGATTCAGTGGAAAGTCACCAGAAGTAAAATATACAGCTATAATTTTYAGTCCATATTCAAGTATCTCATCCTACTGACTTCCTCTATAGCCAACCATTTTTCTCCTCTATGTAAAAGTTGCCCAGCTGGGTCTGCAGGTGCTAGATCCATTTTCTTTGTCACACCACAGCTTCCTAAAAAGCTGGTAYATTGAAAAGCAGTAGCTGGGCAAGAGCTGGCATAAAGCACTAGCTTTCAGAAAACGATAGAAGAATCTTAGCACAGAAATAGTTTATTTTTTCCCCTGGGCTAGAGTGAAATGATTGGCAACAAAAAAAGAAAGTAGAGCAGAACATGCAAAATATAATTTCTTCCCCAAAGTCATAGGAACAGTAGCTATAGGAGTAAGCAAGCGTCTTAAGCTGAGCAGTCTAAAGAGGATGGTAGCAATATCAGGAATAGCAGATTGGTGTGCAAAATAAACAGAAAAAGCAAGAAATGAGCAACAAACCAGCAGTGAAATACTGCAGGGATGAGTCAGTGCCCACATCCAGCTCCCTGCACCCCCGCAGAGAAGCAGCCTGCGGACAGCTGCTGTGGGCCAACCGAGCGAGGGTCGACCTGGCCCCTCCAAGGGAATTGAACATGGGACTGCAGGCCGTGGATGTTCACTGCCTCTGCTCCTGGGCAGCACAGGGCCAGGGCAGATACCTTTGCAGGGGCACCAAACAACCTGTGGCTTTGGGGTATGGGAAAACTTGACCAAAGGTCTCCCAGCTCTCAGGAAGGTGTCTACCTGCTGAGCTTTGGGTTATATGAATTCCTAAAAGAATGAAAATAAAACAATTGTAAACTCTATCAATAAAAATAAAATTCCTGAGTTCTAATCTTCTTGCTGAAGTTAGAATTATGTAATTAATTTATCAAAAATATATACTTTTATTAGATAATTGTGCAATTTAAAATGTAATTAATAACACATTAAGTGGAACCTGAATTATCTGGTTGCCCTGCCCTATGGACTTCGGAATTTGCTGTTCTCCATTAATACCATGGTCCTGCTTATATATTCTCCAGGTAAAAGGAAAGCTTCTCATCTCAAGGATTTTTCAAATTCATTCTAGACATAAGCTACAGATTCACACTAAATATATATGAGTGTGAAGGTAAGCACGTCAGTGTGTGCATGTGATATATATATATGTGTGTGCATACAAACACAAGCAGGCAAGGATGTGCTTCCCATGGGGAGACATGTGGAAGCAGCTGATCCTCCACAGGAGCCTTCAGGACACTCGATGCTCTTGCCAAGAGCTCTCTGTCTAAGGTCACTTTGTTTCTGGGCCACACTGTCTATGGTGCCATCCTCAMACAGCTACTTCTGCAGCTGAGGTACCTCTTCTCCAGGGCTTTCGATTCTATTGTGGTAGAGTTGGTTGTCCAGAGACCAGTGTTTCTCTGAAGATGAGTTGCAGAAACTTTTCGCCGAGTCTATACCAAATCAGAAATGACTCCTTAGGGTTTCATTCCTTCTTTACCTTTAGCCAAAGAAAAGTAACATTATCTCTCAAAAATACAGGGAAAAAATTATGAAAATGTGGGTCTGAAACGACGTGTGTGTGTGTGTGGTGTGTGTTAGTGGAGGGAATCCTATCTGGCCAGAGGAGGAAACAGTAGAGACATATCAACAATTATTGCTAAGCCTGTTTATGTTTGCTCTCCCCAAAACATGGCGATTGTGAAAACCCTGGCAGCAAATGCACTTAGTCATCAGGGACTGGCGGCCGATGAGTCAGTGCCACACACGGCTCTGGTCCGAGCCTGGGGTGCCCGTGCTGCGTCCCCCTCCTTGGGGTAGGCACAGGGGGTGGCAGACCCCAAGGATGGTCCCCCCAGCGGTGCGGCACTGATGGCCATGGCCAGCAGCTGAGGGCAGAACAGGTTACAAAGACGTATTTTCTGTTCTTATTTATTTATTTATTTATTTATTTATTTATTTATTTTATATTCTATATTTTTAAGAATGTTACCTATTATATGGATGACCAAAGCACTTCCCCACGAATGTCCATAAAATTCTAGCTGCGGGTGGCATGCGCCCAAAGAGGCGATGGTCATCTCGCAGTCCAGAGGAACAGACCCGAAGGAAACTTTGCAGCCTGCTGTGTAGAAATTGTACTTTTAGGAACCTATTTAACTTGGTGGCTGGAATGACTCCCAAGCTGATATGGCTTATCTGAGCCTTTCTGGCCTAGTAAGTGTGCAATATTATCATGTGAGCATCTTCTGAAACCTCTCTCTGATTTCTCAGCTTTGTCCCCTGAAGGCAAACAGATGGAAGATTAATCCGCTGCCCTTAGCGCCTCTGGATTGCCAAACCTTTGTCAAGATGGAGCCTGAAATCTTAAAACCTAATGCTTTTCCCCAGATATCTAGATAATTGCTATGGACTGAATGCAGGGAGAATAAAGAAGTGAGGCTAGGCAAACGGGAAATGGCAGAAAGTGAGAAAGAGATAATGGAAAAAACAATTCAAAATGATTTTTTTCATCTCTCCATATACCGAACCTTTGCTAGGACAAAGACAAATGGAAATAAGCTTAATGGATGCTTCTCTGCTCCAAAGGGTTGACACCAGCAGAATTAAATTTCTGTCAACCCAGGGAAGAGTCCAGGCATTTCCTGCCCAACTAGCTGAGAGAAAAGTGGAATAAAAGAAATAAGGAGATAATTTCTGTTCTAGATTTCTAATAGCTTAAGCAGTAATTCAGGTGAAAGTGGCAAAAATTGGGGTGACCCTCTCGCAGCTTGCTTCACATTAAAAAGCTACCCAGAAATGCACATGCAGCTCATTACAGCAGGAAAAAGAATTGTATTTACATTGAGCTGGATTATGCTGCAGTTCAGGTTGCATGTCAGAGGGAAATACCACTCTGGACAAGTTTGCCCGGGTCGGCTGTGGAATCCCCATCCTTGGAGGGTCTCCAGACATGGAGAGATAAGGCCGCAGCTGAGCTAGCCTAATGCTAGTCACAATCGCTGTGCAATGGGATGCTGAGCAAGCCGACCTCTGGGTGTCCCTTCCAGTTAACATTTCCCTGGTGCTCTTCTCCTCCTGCAGAGGTGCTGGGGCCCATGGTGAGTCCTCCTCTCACAGATCTTTTGGAAAGTGGAGCCTCTTTATAGTGTGCCTCTAAACCCGTGTGCTTATGCTTTTGTGGATGAGTTACAGCCAGAAAAAAAAMCCCTCCTTGCATTAGTGTTTTACCTTCCAGCTCAATTTGCTGCACAGCTTTTATTATTTTAAATTTATTGTTTGCATAGCTCTTGCTATCTGAAAACATGGATGGCTGTAGGTGGTTGTAAAATGTTGCYTTCTCCAGAACAGGAACAACAGCAGTCGTGGAGATGGCTGACTAGATAATCTGTTGCTGCAGACCAGCTCTGCAGCATTGACTTCGGCAAGACAACCCTAATCTGCATCTCTGAGGCACTAAGAGGGGGCATTTCCTTATGCGTCATGGCCATGGTTTTATTTAGTCCTTTGCTGCACATAATGAGTAACAGGTAAACTCTTGTGAGATCTTTTACTGGCAGCATGAGATCACATGATTGCAGCAAATACTCCTTACAAAACAACTTCTTGAGAGCAATGCCTGTGCAGAGGGAGAGTACAGGGAAGGTCCTTCTGCCTTTGGGTCCTGGTGCAGGAGCTGGATGGCGTCCAGCCTATAGTTGTGTGATGGAAATTTGCCCCAGAAGCTGTCTGTCACCCACCAAGAAATCATGAGACAAGTAGGAGTCACTGATTCAACTGTTTGGAGCTAATATTAGGGGCCTTATGTATGGAAAATATATCATTGTCCCTTTTAAAGATATACATTATAAACTACTGTGATGTGTCAGACAACAATTTAAACACACAGCTCCTTGGGTAGATCAGACCAAATGGTGCAAAGGCAGAGATGAAACACAACTTTTCCTATATTGACATAAAGCACATTGCATTTTCAGTCAAGCATAGCACAAAAAAATTAGAAGGCAAACTACACAAACAATCAATGATGCTAATTACAGTTCTCGGCGAGGCAGATAATAGCAATGCAGGAGAAAGTAAATACTTATTAGCTCTAAGGAGCATCCTGTTATCTGTATGGAAAATAAACACATTTATCTAGGCATCGACTTAATGGCTCTGGCTACGAGAAGGGAGTGTGCTCACTTCACCCAGATGCTGGCATAATTTATCATGTTTGGTGAAAAACAGAAGTAGCTCATTGAAGTTAATTAATGTAAAACTGGTCTGAAAGGCCAACTGGACCTTTAATATTCACTTCATCTGGTGTCAGGACATTAGCATGTCACCTAGCAGCTACTATTAAATATTATTTAGCAATAAAGTGTATGTTATCTACATATATATATATATATATAATATGATATGTTAGACACCTCCTCCAACCATTCATAACCTTTTTGAAGATCTCATTAGCCCTAATGCGAAGCCAGTGGGCACTTAGTATAAAGGTAAGTAGAGCATGCATAGGGTCTCTAGAGCCAAGACTGCACCCGCCTTCAGCTTCTTCTTCGGGATTCACACTGGAGTTTTGCCGAAAGCATTTGTGCATTCTGGATGTTTGGGGATGCTAAAAAACCAGAGGTGAGATGCTAAAAAACCCAGAGGTAATAGGGTGGGTGGCCAGTGCTCAACAGCTCTGTATGTCAGGCCAGTCATGTACTTACTGGTAACGTCTCTTTACCCATCTCCAAATGAACCCCCAATTATGGCAATTAAAGGATTCAACCCTGTCTCAGAGGTTCTCCATTAATTGCATAATGAACTGATACAATGCTAAGTCAAAGGATTCAGAGCTAGTGTGCAGTAAACATAAACATATGTTTAGTGTTGGGTTATAAACTACTGTAGCCAAAGTGGGCAAGTGTTATAAACTTCAAACACAAAACAGATGCAAGTTAATTAGAGGCATGAAAGTGATGACAATAGAAGTGAGCTGTAGCAAGGAAATGAAATGTTAGTTTAGGCAGAAGTTGCTGCAGCTCTGTCTTGCACTGAAAATGCCTTTAGCTTCTGTTGAAGCTGCGAAGGCATGGGTATATTTTATCAGATACACAGGCACTGTACCCATTGTCCATATGCCATAAATACAAGCCACTACTAAGAGTGCACACATAAGAAAAATGCAGGCTGACAGACTTAATCATCACTCTCCCATCTAAATAACCCTTAAAGCTGTGAACTGGAGACATTGGTGCTGTTTTGTTGGAGTCCCTTGCCAGGGTCAGGTAGCTTTCTATGGCTCAGGACACTTTCTATGGTGTGGAGATGAAGTGAAAAGCTGGAGTCTTCAGTGTTGGAGAGTGAAGAAAAGTCCCAGTTAAACACTGAAATAACAGGAGCTCTGAGACAGCCACAGAGGTGTTGAGTGTTTTTGTTCCAGCAGACAGCCTCAGCCGATCCAACGTGAGTGTGCTCTTAGTCCTCTGAATATCCTGTGATCCAACCGGGACAGACCACCCTTGTCCTCCTTGAGTGCATCTCTGGTGTTCTGCCCTTGACTATTTCCTACACCTCTGCCTCAGACAGAGCTGGGAGCCAAAAGGAATACCCACAGAGAGGATGGTTTAAAATAACTCCCCTAAGCTTTTCACCTCCCAAAAAAAGGCATTACTGTTCTGAGTCTCTTCATTTCCTGAAGTCCTTATGAGTGGGCACTGCCTCGGGCAGATGCCGAGTATCCATGCCTGTAGGTCCCCGGGGCACAGCATGGATTAGGAGCCAGAAACGCCCTGTGGGAAGGGGTTGGCACCTCTTGTGCCAGGCACTTCGGGATGTACCCGCTGCCATTGGTGCAGCCCAGCCCTGGGAACTGCTCAGTGACAGCAATTTGCAAGGAAGAGGGCAGCCCAAGCCTGCAGGATTGCATCCTGATGCTGTGTTCAGCTGGGATTTCTGCCCACGTCACCCAGCCTCAGCTACAAATACGTGTGTGCAGCGCAGGACGGAATGAAATCTCTCTTTGTTGGGTGTGGAAGTCCTATGTAGGGTACTCAGCTAGAGGCCTAACTGTGAGCATAACAGGAGCATCTCACATCTCTCCTGCTGTGCCTTCCCTTGCTCAGTGCCCAGGGAGACATTTCCATCAGAAACCCACATTTTCTGTTTTAGGGGTGCAGACTTGGGTTTGAGGCAAGACGAAGGGCTTTGACCAGGGCAGCTGGTTGTGCCCTGAGCTGGTGGGAGCAAGATCTGAGCTGGGCCATGTGCACTCAGACCAGGCTCTTCATATCCCTGGACTGCCTTGTCCTGGCACAGAGCAAGGAGCTGGCCCTGGCATTGCTCTGGGTTGCCCAGCTCCTGGGCTGACATGTGGGATAGTGACTGAGCGCTGATGCTCACGGTGCAGCTTGTACATCAGCCCTGCTCGAGCCCGTGTTTGCTCCCCAAGCTGCAGCCCCACACCCTGGAGAAGGCACTTGAGGAGGCTGCGGCTGCAAAAGTCCTCCTCTAAATGGGTGTTTCAGGTTGGGGCCTGAAACCGAGGCAGTTTGGAAAGCACCCAGTCCYTGCGCTGTCAGGGAGTGCTCGCAAGCAGTAAAATAAAACCGTTGCCTAATTACAGTTTCACCAAGGGGCACTGTAGTGCTACGATATTAACTCCTTGCACATAAACAGTCATCAGCGGGGACTTGCCAGGCGTACTTGTACCACCAGGAGATAAACAGGTAACTGTATCACCATACCACCATCCAGACAGTAGGCAGCTCCATGACAGAGAAGACGAAATTACAGGCATATTTACTCATTTTGTACCAAATTACATATGAGTGGGGCAGGAATTATACTGAAGCATTATCCAGCCTTCCCTTCACCAGAGAAAATTCTCTGACTGGGGGTGAAAGGAGCATGGCTGAGAAGAGGAACAAAAAGGGACTTCCCACCAACTGTGAAAATGGAAATTAAAACAAACAGAAGAAGAGCAACATCCCAGGGAAGACTGCACAGTTGAGGAAGAGAAACAGCTCACGGAAGGTTGAATTCCTGCAGTTAGTCATGTAATGAAATCACACGTTGACATGATGCTAATAGGAGGGTCTCAGCTGATGGAGGGGTGCAGGAGAGAGTGAGAGAGCTTGGCTGTTGGTATTTTTTGAGGGAACTGCTTTCTACCTTTAATTAAGACAAAGTAAAAGTGGTTACTGGAAGTAACTGCATCCAAAGGGAAAGTGGAGCTGTGTTGATGGGGGCTCTTTTTTCTTGGGGCTTGGGAAGAAGTCCCAAGGGTACAGCTGGTGATGTGTGGTGATGCCTTGGGTGGACTCACAAAGTAAACTGGACACAGGTTGGCCTGTGAGACATCCTTCTCTTTGCATGTGTTTGCTCTGTTATAGAGCTTTGTATGATAACTGCTGCTGGATATCCCACAGAACAGAGATATTTAAACATCTTGCATGACCTTTCTCCATCAAGCATATCTTATTATTTGTTTTTCATTTGTTGTAGTCTTTATTCCAGCTGAGAAGAACTTGTAGTTCATTTTCTACTAGAATGGTGTAATTTCTCTTTGGTCATCATTGAAATCCCAAGCTACTCAGATATCGCAGTAAGGAGCAGCCAGTGGTCCTGATCTTGCAGATGATTCCTGCAGTGTCTCCCATTTCTTGGTGACAGCCCATGGTCAGTGCATTGTTTTCCTGTGCCCAATCTTTGTGAGAGAAAGGCTTATGAATGATGGCCTTGTGTTCTTCCTCAGATGATCAGAAGCACTGGGACCTGGACCAGTAATCTACAAAGCTCAACATGAACATCAACCTGGAGAGGGCTTTTTGGCTTCCATTCCTCTTGGCATTCTGCACAGCTTTTTTTTTTTTTTTTTAATTTACATGGGAGAGGCAATCGGGATCAGCTGCTCCCTATCTCTCCCAAAGCGGGTTTGGAGCAGACAAGAGGAGGACATTCCACACAGGGTAGGCAGGTTCTCCACCTACCACAGGGTAAGATGTGGAGCTCCTTGCCACAAGGTTTTGGGGATAGTAATGTTTACATGAGCTCAGGAGGTACTTAGATGAGTTGGTGGAAGAGAAATTCCTTGCAGTAAAAGGATACTGCTTCTAGCCACGGGAATGTGAGCCGTTGCTTGCTGGAGGCTGGCAGGCTGTCCTGGGGAAGGAGCTCTGTGTGTTTATATTGTTCCTGGGTCCACTTTGGTGGCTCCTGGTGAGGGACTGGGCTAGCAGGGCCCCAGGCCTAGGCCTGCAAGACTGGCCTGTTGTCCACAATCCTCAAGGGGTCCCTACTGGGTGTTCAGCTGATGTGAGAGCAGGCTGGGTCATGCCCTGCTTCGGTATGTAGCCGAACTAGGAAGAGGTTAAACTGAGCCCTGCCAATGTGCCAGTTCAGCTTGCCTGTAACTGCCTTTTCTGGGTGTGAATGTGGGGCTTAGGCCAGAGCTCACCCAACTAAACAGCAACAGCGTGGGCTCAGACTCGTCACAACACAACAGAAAAGCCCAATTAAGTTTAAAATGCATCAGAGAAGGCTGCCAGTGCTGGTGGAAGAGCGGTCCTGTGACAGCTCATATTTCGCCCCCAGGTCTCTGGTGGTGGCGTGGAGCTGCTCTTCACTCAGCGGAGTTGCTTGGAGGAGCTCATCTCTGCAAAGAGCCCAAGAGGGACTCGCAAGCCAAGGGAGGAGTTGGTGCTGCCGGCCTGGGTGTTTGGGAAGCTGCCCTGAGGTGTGGTGACTGGCACCGGCCTCTCAGGACACACTGTCCTGCTTAGCCCAGGTGCTGCAGGACAAACGCTGATGGTGGGGTTTAGATTATTAGACTGAATGCCTCTCATAGGTGCAGTGTGAATATTGTGCATTCCTGTGTGCTCCAGGCGTTGAGTTTGGCACACGTCCATCAGGAGTCTCCCTGGCCTGCCACATGGGCACATGAACAGAGGACAGGGGCAAGTGTTTAATACTACTTCCAGGGTCTTCAGCCCCAGGCTTGATTCCACTAGGGTGGTATGTACAGCTTTTCTTCAAGTGAGTGAAAAGGACTTTAAAAAAGAACTTACTACTGCTCTGAATGGCCTAATTTTGAAACCTTTCTTCAGGGCAGAGAAAGGGGAGTTTGATCTAGAGGCACATTTCTCCCCTCCTATTCCATACTATTCCATAGCAGAGAAAACCTCCAGGGTTTTCACTTCCTGAAGATGAAATGCAAGGGCTGATTCTATAGATAAGTGTATAGGATAAGTGTGAAGGCTGCCTTCAAGAGTTCTCAGTTTCTACAGAGAAAGAACAACATAAAATGGGGTGGCATCATTTCTCTGGTTCGCCTGTGGGGCTTCAGAGCTCCACTCCAGGGAATTGCCTCAAGGATGGGAGTTGGTGATACCCATCCTTTGTTCCCCCCACCTCCTCCACCACCTCATGTGGAGTGACAAGGACATCAGCTATAAGGATGGCTTTGTCACTTGGCTAAGTGCCCTGCAGGCATCACACATTTCCACTGCTACTTCTAGGTTGTCATCAAATAGATCAAAGTCACTTCTGAGCTAACCTGGACCTAAGCAGCTAAGGCAGAGTGTTCCACAGCTCATCACCATTTCTACTCAGGAGCAGACCTGCACCAATTTTGGCCTAATATGAATGCAGACACTGCATTGAACCTATTGGCCAAGGCTTTGATTACAGTAATGTCTACTGTGCAATAATGTCTTTCTGAAATAAAGAGAATRAAAGTGTAAGTTTACTGAATGTTGAAGATAATTGGAGATATTGCCCCAGAAATCTGTGCTAAGCTTTGACTTACGGTCTAAAACGGTTCAGAATAACTTTCTTGCATCTAAGCTTTATTGTTGAATGTTTGCATCATGTCAGGAGGACCTTAGAGATTCTTTAACTGAAACAGCTTTGAGAGCTTTGAAGGTTCCAAAGATCAGTGGACTTTTACAGGGAAAACAGAGCATTTAAAAGTAAAGCAAGGGTAACTCTGAAGGTTCACTCTTTATTTGAAGACAGCTTAGGAATGATTTAACAGGGTTAACTTCAGAAAGAAATATTCTAAAGTCCTTTAGGAGACATATTCTTGCAAGATTGCCAGCTAGTTTATAACTGAGATTCCTCATGCTCTGTGGGGGTAATTACTGCAGCTGGTTGGAAAGGATTCAGTATTAAAACAGCAGTCAGTGAGCTACTGAACACAGGCTCAAATCCACAAGGAGATTCTCAAAGCCTGGACTGATTAGAGCAAAATAAATCTTGGACTGGAGTGCCTGTCTCTGCCTTACTGTCCCCCATTCTGGCAGATACAGTATAAAATGTGGTAGCATGGCATGAACGGGTCATACATTTTGTCTGAAAAGTGAGCTTTCCTTTTCTGGGAGATTGCCTGGAAAAGTCACCTAAAGTAAAAGCCAGAGGTAAGGAAGGCAACACCTGGATGTATCACCTCTGGTGGCCATGAAAAGTAGCAAAGAACTTTCTTCACCAGGCATGACTTTACTTAAGTGGGTATAAAAGCCTCAGGGCTATAGGCAAAGTGACATCTTTCTAGCAGTGCTGCTTAGGCATTGCACTGGCATAGCAGAGGAGCTATAGAGGGTATAGAGCAGAACAAGAGCTCATGTGGACATTGTGGCAGGGTGGCACACCAATATCCTTGCAGTGCTAGGGGCTGGTGCCTCTACTTCAGAAACTAGGCTTYCACTTCCATAGGCGTTTGTGCCGCCTTATTGCTGTCTCTGCCACTTATCTCCATGTTGCCATAAGCAGTGAGAATCCCTTGTCTTGTGTGCGCCATTCACTGCAGTGCCTTGTGCTGTGGGACATGCAAAGGAAGCGGATAAATAAAGTACCGTTTCATTAGTATTTTTTTAGCATATTTTTTTCTCGCACATCAAAGAAGGAAGCATCTTTCTGGGACAGATACAGCCCCATCAGCATGGCAACATAACACTCCAGCGAGATCCTGAACTTATTTATCCTCATGGACCTCTTGTAATAGAGAGAAGTGCTAATGTCCCTCCTTTGAGAATGGGATTTTGGGGACAGAGCAAAGCTAAATCAGCAAAGTCAGATGGTGCTTAAACTATGAGATCCAGGTTGTAGCTGGGTGAGGGTAMCCAAGCACTTTCAGTAAATGAGTTTCCATTAGAGGTAGCGCACCCATAACTAATTGAATTGCCTGTTGGGATTTGAAATCAGAGTGATGTGAACATAAAAAAAGCTATGAGTCATGTCATTTTTTGACAAGCCCTGCTACAGTGCTTGTAGCTTGTACATAACCAATTCAACAACAGCAACAACAACAAAAAGCCTGTAGAAATTGCTTAAATTATGTGGCCTTTCTTCTCTGCTTTGGCCTTGCCCAAATGCACTGATTAGCCATTGATTTTGTATATTTGGTTAATCAGGAGTTCCAAACCACAGAAGATCCTTTTATGGGTAACTGGGGGTTATATTTTTTYCCAATCATATTCTGGAGGAAATACTTAAAAGAATCTTTTTTCTTTCTTTTTATTAAATTTTTTTGGTATTAGAGACATATAAGGGAAATGATCATTAAGGAAGAAAGATTAAATATCATCTTCCTGGAGAATTAGGGTAATTTGTCTGTTTTTTTGACACAGTTCTTTAGAAAATAATTTCAAGCTTTCCTCTCAGGATTATTGGTTAGTTCTGGCAGTTCCAGATCACCATGTGTATGTATCAGACTATCCAAAATGGCATTAAATTGTGGTTGCAGGCTATATTTTCTGCAAAAGAATGCAACTTTAGAAGAATTTCAGTGTTTAAAAAAATTGCCAAAAAAAAAAAAAAAAAAAAAAAAAGGGAAAAAAGAGGAAAAAAAGGAGAGAAAAATGAAACAAGAGCAAGGGTGAAGCAACATATATTTTTGACAGTAGAAGCGTAGTAGTCAGCCATGAGTGAGTTTGGAGTGTCTCCATCTCTGCTCACCCCACAGTGGGCCTGGGGAAGCAAGGAAGATTTATAGGCTGCCGCGCTCGTGGTTTGAACAAGAGGCTGGGGTTTGTCCTGCACGCTGGGATAGCTGCGTGGTGCTGCAGCCGGCCTGGCTCGCTGCCTGGGGACCCTGCTGAGCATGAGTCCTGTGTCCTGCTGGCTCAGCCTCAGCRGGCTGGCATGATGGGGCTGTCCTGCTGCCCTGGCTCTCTCCAGGACCGCTTGCTCGCTGGTCTGCATGAGTGACCCTTGCTGGTGCAACGAGGAGAATCATCGAATCATGGAATCATTGTGGCTGGAAAAGAGCTTCAAGATCGTCAAGTCCAAAGGTAGACCCATGACCACCATACCTGCTATGTCCCTAAGTACYTAAACCATGTCCCTACGTACCTCATCTACACGTTTCTTGAACACTGCCAGGGACGGGGACTCCATCACTTCCCTGGGCAGCCTGTGCCAATGCTCAACCCATTGTCTCAGTCAGCTTCACTCGGGCACGGAACCTGGGAGATGCCCCTATCTTCTATGCATGCACTTACTGCATGGGAAGAAAATGATGTCTTGAAGCAGCAGCATTGAAGAGCTTCAAAAAAACCCCAAGACACTGGATTTAGGAGAGGAGCAGTGCTGCACTAGTGAACTTGCTTGTGGGGAAAAGGAAAGTGAGGAAATGCAAGGGAAGTAATTTGCCCTTGGGCAAAAAGTTTCTGCAATGTTTCAAGCTCTTCTCTTCTGCTAACCTTGGGGTCAAAGAGGAGGAGTTTTCTGTGTTTAACTCTGTGGGCTATGTTCTTGCCTCAGCCTGGCAGGCCCTGGCACTGCAGRGCCAGATCCGCAGGTAGTGCATGCAGCACGTTTCTGATGATGTTAAGAGGTTTCCTTGATTTTTTGGCTGCTGAGAAGCTCATTACCTTACTCTGTGGGACTGGAGAGCATGTTTTAACAAATACATGTGTTTGAAMAACTACATGCTTTCAAAAGCTAGAGCCATCATGATTACTTCAACTAATCTTGCTGGCTAGTGAATCCCAGGGCAATCCTGGTAGAAGAAAAGGGTTTTTTTCCCATTCTTGGCGTCTGTACAATCTGGGAGTACAGTGTCTGCCAGGATAGCTGCCATTTTTCTTCTTCTACGAAAAGGTTTGACAAAGATTTTGCAGCATAGATGCAAATTTGGGACCTTGCCACTAGGGTGAGATTATGGTTGCTCCCATGATGCTGGTCCTTGGTGCCCTCAGAAGTGGGCTGGGAGGGTTCCTGCTGCCCTGGGATGCTGGAAGACTGGAAGAGAATCTCTCTAGTTCCCCTGATGAAGCTGTTCCTTCCTCAGTAAGTAATAAAAATTGCACAGAGAGGAAACTTGCCCATGTCATATCTCAAGACTTGCCCCATCTCAGGTGAAATGTCTCTATCACAGAACTCTGRTTGTGCAATGCTCTTCTAGGAGTACTTTTTAACATGTGTGAGTAGGTTGGGTTTTTTTTTCTTTCCAGAAATTTTCCTAAGGTCTCAGCTATGCTCTGATGCTGCATGAGAACATTTTTGAACTCTTAAAAAATGTTTACTGAACAGGAAAACCATTTCTTACCCGCTTCCAACTCTGCCTCAAGCGCTATGGAAGCATTGCCTGTGTCTCTTGGAAGGGCTTTACCTTGTGCAGGCATAAAGATGTGCAGGCATAAAGAGAAACCTGTGAAACCTTTCTTTTCTTTTCTTTTCTTTTCTTTTCTTTTCTTTTCTTTTCTTTTCTTTTCTTTTCTTTTCTTTTCTTTTCTTTTCTTTTCTTTTCTTTTCT
>NW_020455832.1:3193900-3196434 GCF_003342845.1 Nothoprocta perdicaria | reverse complement strand
TTTAATCTTTACCCTTGTCATTCTGCTTTGTGAGCTGTAAGCATGATGTTTCCTATCATTTTAAAAGAGAATGTTCATTGAAAGATATAAAAGTGTAAACAAAAAGTTCATGTTTGTTGGCACAGGTTTTAAATGCAGACATCTGGGTTAGAGATGTGAGAAAATTGTAAAGAATTTGGGAAGGTTCAAAGGCTCATGTTATTAAAGTTTTAATAATCTCCTTTTCTGCCTAGCCCCAACCCCCTGCTAGTCTTTGAATCTTGAAGGAAAATGCCGTCTGAACAAGATTATAGTTAATTAGGATAGGATCTTCTCTTTGAAAGCCTGTAGGAAGCTGTCCTGCCTTTTTATTTTTTAAACTAGAATGAGTGGTGTGTAGGAGGAGATATGTGGCAAAAAAACAGTTTAGTGCAATGTTTTAATTTAAAGACTCCAGGGGCTCTGTTAAGTTTCTATAACACAGACTATGGTATTTTCACAATCACTTTGTTATGTAATCCCTGGAGAAATAATTCACCTGAGGTGAAATTCGCACCTCGTAGAAGGGGCCAAGGAAGGCTGTCCATAAACACACATCACCCCTCTCCTCAGCATGCACGGGCACCAAACCTCACATATCTGCTATATCTACTGTGTTGTGTTGTGTTGTGTTGTGTTGTGTTGTGTTGTGTTGTGTTGTGTTGTGTTGTGTTGTGTTGTGTTGCGTTGCGTTGCGTTGAGTTGCATTGTGTTGCGTCCTGTCCTGTCCTGTCCTATCCTATCCTATCCTATCCTATCCTATCCTATCCTATCCTATCCTATCCTATCCTATCCCATCCTATCCTATCCTACTCTAATTTGAATTGCAGTGCTGTCTCTGACCCCAAGGTCTCCCCATCTGTCACCTGTTAAAGGACAACCTCTGGGTGAGAAGTGTCTGCCATGCATTGGTCGCTTGACTCAGACATGGTCCCCTGAGGCCTCCGGCTGTGGCGGTGTGGCCATGGGCTGATGGTGACCTCCAGCCCTGAGGTGCCAAGGCTTAGCTGGCTCAGTGCAGCCGTGCTCCCAGACAAGTCCAAGGCTGTTTGCTGCTGTGCCAGGTGTTGAAGCCCAACCCTTAGAGCTTGGTCACTTATTCAGTGTCCAGAGTACTGCACAGGCCTCTGGGGGCAGCACAGGTCTAGAGGGGATTTATCTAGGAGCTAGACGGGTTCAGCTTTGCCTCSTGTTTGGAGACTGTCAAGATTCCTCACCCAAACATGTCTGCAGCTGCTGAGACTCAGGAGAGCACAGGAGGATTCCTCCACTCCACTCCGAGAGTGCTTCTTGGGTTGCCACTCCAGTCATGTTCCTGCAGCGCATATCCTGAGTGGTGTGTCCCCAGCATCCCGGTGACAACAGGGAAGCCTTGGCAGGTGTCTGTGACCGGTGGGTGTTCACAGCTCCTGTGCTGGGAGCCTGCTAATGTGGCAAAATTTACATGCACCTCCCTCAACCCCTGGCAATARTCCCAGGAGTGTTGGTACGGAGCCATCGCCTATGGCTCGGAGCAGGAGCTCCTTTGTGAAAAACGCTGATTCTGGCAGCACCAAACAGGCAGCCCCTTTGAAAAAAGCCCAGCCTCTCACGGTGCGGGTTGCTGCGTGCGCAGACGCTGCAGTGGCTCTGCTCAACGGGAGCTCCCTCACTTGCCCGAAGCTGCTGAATCCTCGAGCACAACAGCAGGAAAGTCCATGTGACATCTGTGACATGCAGGGATCTCTTGTTCAGCGCTCCTGCTCAACCCAAATGCAGCCTTGCCTCTATATGTGGTTTTTCAAGGCCTTGGCTTCTGCCAGCATGATGTGGCTAGAGGGTTGAGGACAAAAATTGATTTGTAAAAGGAAATTTCTCTTTTTTTTTTATTTTCATTTTTTTTTTTCCTGAGTTTATTATAAAGAATAAAGCCAGGTATGTATTTGTAGTCCATTTTGCTTTTAGTGCTAGCAAGACATCCTGAGGGAGCTGCTTTTTAGAAAAACAGAGCATTAAGAACTGTAATTTCCCTAGCATAACAGTCATTTTCATTGCACTCTTTGACTTCTAATAGCATTTTTTTTCCCATCTCCTTCTGTCTCTCTGGTCTGCTAACTGCCGAATTAGCAAGTGCCCAGAGCATGAAGCATTCCTGCCCTTGCTGCCCTTCCAGCCAGTCATTAACTTGATGGAGAATGTCTAACAAACACTGAGGGAAAAAAAATAAAAGTGAATTTGTTTTTTAGAAGTTTGTTGAGTTTTACAGCATTAAAATGGAAAAGGTAGTAAAAGTAGGAAAAGGGGTGTAAACACTTTGCCAAAACACTAAGTCAATTAGTGTAGTTAAAGGGCCAGGGTTTTCCGATGCAGCCTGCAGTTTGGAATTACTCTCACTACTAAAACAATTCCAGAAGTTTCAAAGAGCAACAAAGAACAGCTTCTTTCTCTTCTCTTCTCTTCTCTTCTCTTCTCTTCTCTTCTCTTCTCTTCTCTTCTCTTCTCTTCTCTTCTCTTCTCTTCTCTTCTCTTCTCTTCTC
>NW_020455832.1:3174289-3193895 GCF_003342845.1 Nothoprocta perdicaria | reverse complement strand
CTCTTCTCTTCTCTTCTCTTCTCTTCTCTTCTCTTCTCTTCTCTTCTCTTCTCTTCTCTTCTCTTCTCTTCTCTTCTCTTCTCTTCTCTCTTTTTGGATTTTAGCATTCAGTCCTGAAAATCAGATCTTAACAAACAAAAATATTATTTTGTCTTTCTTGATACCATTATATCTCGGGTGCTTTATATTCCACTACTGTGAATTTGCCTCATGCAAAGCTTGTTCCATAATGTTTTAATGACTCTGAAGGCAAACATCTTCAGTCATAAGATTCTGAAATCAAAGGCCAGGATCTCAAAAGCAGAGTGCCCAGTCAGTCTTCTGACTGTTTAGATGTCCAAATATAATTTTCAGTATGAAGTAATATAGTTTTCAGTATGAAGTGCCCAATTTCACTCACTCTCTACAGCACRGAGATTTCTATAGTGTTTAGCAGGAAAAGCACCTGATAAGGGGCAAAGAAGTGATATGAGATAGTAGCCTTTGGCTCTGGACATCAATGTGTAATACAGACCATGGAGAAACAAAAGCATTTCAACACCATTGAGAGCATGGCCATTGAGAGCAGGGCTCAGCATGGCCAACCTGTGTAAAACCTAGTGCCCTGGATGTAAAAAACAGACAATATATATTTATAGTCTCATACATTGCGGAAACACCCTCATAGGCCACCACACTGGGCCTATACAAATTCAGTAGAAATATAAGCGATACTTCAGTCAGYTTTCACCTCATTATCACACAGGCAAACTTTCATTGAGAGGGCTGGGGGGAAACTTTGAAAGAAACCCAGGGTTTGGTCCGGTTATCAATTAAGCTATTGTAGTACAGAAAGTCCAGGTTTGGTAAATTCACACCTTCCAAATGCAAAGTCTGAGTGCTCTTCCCAAGCATAAAAGCTGCCATCTACAAGGTACCCTGCCACCTGAGCCTCATAAAGCAGCAAAGCCCTCTATCTCTGTGTCTCTGCCTTTAGCTCCGAATGAATGGATGGCATTGAGCCCAGAAGTAGAAAGACCTGTTTGCATCCCTCCATTATTCTAGGTGTCATTAGCAGGATTCTTTACAAACAATTCCCATTCTTTGAAGGGCAGACATCCTTTTGCCTGGAGAGAAAGACTGCAAGCAGCTGCTGCCAGATTTATCCTTCCTTCAGTTCCCTGTGCAGTGTGCTGCACCCCTTTGAGCTCTCTGGTCTCATGAAAGAAAACTCAATTTTCTTCTGTAGTCTTCACTGTCCTAGTATCGTTTGTGCATGATTTTTTTTTTCATTGATTCGGATTAGGCAATTGATGAAAAAAGTACTGAGATATTGTCAAAAAGATTCTGTGATCCAGAAGTTTCTTAAGCACCTTCTAAGCAAAATTGTGGAATCAAAAGTGTGGTCACATGTGGAGAACTACTGTGAGAAACTGTCCAAAATTGGTATCTGGAAATTCTTTTATTACAGAGAGCTGTATCATTCCTGTCTATCATAGCTGTGGTTATATAAAAGTTCTCTGTTCTACCAAACCACATTTCCTCACCTTAGAAAAGTAAACAGGCTTTATTAGTTTATACTTGTTAGTGAAAAACATTATATCAAGCTAAAATGGAAGAGCTTTTGCATGTAGACAAAGTCTGAAGCATGATTTTGCAAAATAGGTATTTCATCCCCATACTTACCAATATTATTGCATGCTGCTGTCATGTATCATACAGAAATAACTCAAAAAAGGACCAGGTGCTTTTTTTTTTTTGTAAAGCCTTAAGCTGAAAATGAAACAAAGAATGCTAGAGAATTTTTCAAAGAATTGTATTTTTGGAAGGAAAATGAATACTTTATAAAGTAGTTTTCAGCTGTAGCCAATGTGTAAAAATAATTAAATATTACCCAAAGAACATATTCAAATTTCCATTGATATGTTTATCCTACCTACTTAAGTCATATTACAGGAACATCAGTCTAGTAACTTGTTAACTTGTACGTGAAAAATTAGGAAAGAATTTAGTGAATGAGGAGAAATTAGGAAAGCTGTCCCATCAACTATATGAAAGGCAAGCCAAAAGACAGAAAATGTTATGAAAGAGTTAATTAAAAATTGGGGGATGATCAAACTTTGCAAAAGAAATGTGTATGGCATATTTCCAAAACACAGTAATAAGCACTTTCCAAAATTATTTGTAATAGGGAATGAAAGTGAGGATGCTGAGGTCTGTGTTTAAGACCTAGCCTAACAGTTTGAAGGCAGGCTATGTTAAAGAAAGGAAATAATTAACCATGAAAGGCACCGAGTGGTTTAATAATTATTATTCCAAGAAGGAAAGTATCTGTACGAAAGGGACCAGAAGGGAATGTTGGCTAAACATAATTGAGGTGTATGCAGTGTAATGAGCTGATGGAGCTATAAACAGGAAAGATCCATTCATTAATTGATTTGCTAAGTAAAAGATAGGCAATGCTAGCAAGAGATTTAAGTAAGCCACTAGTAAATGGGGGTCTTGAACCAAATATTCTCTTTCTTGTGTTTTTCCAATGTACAGCTTTTGTTCATCCTAGCCAGATCCCCTCAGCTAAGCTCCTATGGACTGACTCATTCTCCACTGTGACTCCCACACTAATGTCAACCTCCTTCTATGCATAGGTGCACAAGTTGCCTTGAGTCATTTTCTTAACCCATGACACCTCCAAGGTAGGCTGAAATTTCATGGTAGGAGAGTGCAGGTTTACAGCTTAGATTTACAGCCACTGTAACTTCCAGTCAGGAAAAAAATGGTATTTGAATTCTCTGAATGTAAAATGTATGTTGAAGAAAGCAGTTGTGGAAAAAAAAGAGAAAAGGGTAAGCAGACTGGATTTCAGGGAGCCTTTCTTGGCTCACGTTTTAGTTCTTTGCATTTGACAGGTGGGCACTAAAGACAAACCAGTATGAGATGAACAAGGGAAACACTTTGGTGGAGAACTTGTGCTCGGCCTCATAGAACTCACTCTTACAAGGCAATACTGAGGTCCTGAGTTAGGAGGGTACCTGAGACAACTAGGTTTTTAGGTGGATACTTCGGTGGATATCCAGGAGAATCCAGTCAGTCAAGGTGGATACGTATTAGGAAAATAAACAGTCATATATCAGAGGTAAAGTGAATGACTTGCTGATCGCCTGGCAGTGGGTTTCTCATAGCTTCCTTCCTTGTCATTCTTGCTGAGGATTCTTGACCTCGCTTGTGAGGCATCTGCTCCAGATCCTACTGGACAGGATTTGGGATTAGCTGAGCCGTTAGTTTATCCAGCAGGGAAATTCACCTTTTCCTTTGAACAATGAATATGCAAAACATGAATTGGAGGAACTAACACCTGCAAGTGGAGAGCTGCTGTATTTAAACCTCCTTCCAAGCCTGTGGCTGTTTCTTCAAAACAGATTGCATAATCAGTAGTGATGGGGGAACCTCAGGGTCTTTGGATGCAATTTGGAAATGCTTCTTTACAAGGAGCATGAGTGCTTTAATTCTTTTAGTCTGTGTTTTGGGTGTTTTGCATGAGCTTTGAATTAATTCCAAAACTCAGCTGAAACTGATACCTACCTAATTTTGAGTAATAGTAAGTGCTCTTTCAAGGAAGGAAATAGTTTTATTTAAAGGAGGTACAAACTCAGGCATAGCTTGCAATAAATTTAGTTATCTGGAAATAGGTTGGGAAAAAACAAATTTCTTTGTGAAATTCTCAGTAATCAATTAGCCTTTTCAGAGAGCCTTTTTAACATCTGAACCAGCCTTACAGGGCAATATAAAGTGTCATGAAAACTTAGAAAAGATCTTAAGCAAATTAAACTTTTCCAACTTCTGCAATATTTCCAATTCTATTAATTTTTCAATGTCATTTTTTCTAAATGTCTTATATTATTTGAAGAATCTCTCATCACAGTGCTGAGCATTCTGATAAGTCCTGAAACTGTGTAACAGATGGGCCAAATGCCAGGTCTTTTGAAAAGACTCCAGGATCCTGGCTTTGTGTAACTGAATTGTGTGTGAAGTCCTTCATTGTCTTGAGCCTGGGATCTTGGGCAATTGCTTTTCATCCTGTGTCTCACCTTATGCCAGCCCAAACAGTCAGAACTTCTTCTCACCAGCTTAGGCAGGTCAGAAAAAAAAAAAAAGAGAGAGAAAAAAAAAGACTAAAAAAATAAAAAGCTCACTGACAGAGTTGTGTCTTCAGGGAATTTCTTTAGCACTGCTCATGTTCTGTTCAAGSACTATGACTTGGTTTTTTGAAAGCGGTTGCAGTTTCCTATTCCAACAAGCTTCCCCTTTGCTCCTGCTCTGTCTCTCACCATATATTACTGTTTTACTTTTTGCTCTTATTAGTAAGGAACTTGTTTCTTGGTTTCAAGTTTAGAGTTGGCTTAATGTGAATCAGATGCCCACTGGTAAAATTCTAGTCTGGGTTTTAGCTGCAGAAATGAGCATGCACTCAGCTGACTTCAATGGCATTACTCATGATTTCAACAGCTGAGGACCTACCTCTTTAATTCCATTAAGTAAAATCAAATACATGCAAAGTTAAAAAACAACAAAAACAAAAACAGAACAAATCTCTTGCTGGCAAAGTGTATCTGTTCTAACCAGCATTGGAAAAATGCAGTTATTGTGGAACTGGTCTCATAGTAACAGCAACAATAAGGTTGTGGTAAGAGCTTTGGATTCATCMTGGGATGTTGGAAACACAAGGAACATATCCAGGACCGAAAGGAATGCTCCACCTCAAACAGCAAAACATGATTTGCAAGGAGAGTGTGCTTTCTGCTGCAGGTAGATTTTGCAGATGGAGATACGGGTGAAGCAGAGAGGGATTTTTGTCCCACAGTGGGACAGGGACAGGGAGATTTAGCGCAGGAGCAGACAGAGATAGGGCTGAACAATGAAACTGGCAGCAGCAGCCGCTCTTTGCAGAGGCTCTTACAATGTGGGCCTCATAGCATCAGCACTGGGTATTGTTCTTGTTTTGTTGAGGCCTCTATTTAATTAGCAAACAAGAATCCTTTTCCCCTGCTCCGTTGTCTGCTCCATCCGATCACACTGGTCTTTGGGTAACCACGGTGGTTTGACACAACACAGCTCTGGCTTGCGAGCTATGCTGCACATTTATGTGGGTCTGCTTGGAAAGGGCCTGAGAACATCTGATCTGAATCTCTCTTCCATTCACAAACATGTCCCTTGTCACTTTCAGAGGGACTATAAATAACTTCTTGGGTTGACACTGCATGCAGCTCTGGACCTTGGGGCCTGGCTCATCCCTTCTCTGCTGTGGATGGTGGGGCGGGAGGTCGGTGGGCTCCTCTGGCAAGACTTGGGTGATGGAAGACAGCCGAGCTAACATTGTTCTGCTCCGTGGGGCTTGTGGAGGTCCCTTCTTGCTCTCTGCTCTTGTGTCACTGGCCTGTGATTACAGGTGTAGATATAGAGGGTCAGATTTGGGAACAGCTGTTCTTTAGATGCACTGATTCTGCTTTCCCCAGCAGGTCCCTGATCAAATATCTGTGAAAGCTAATGCTTCTTTCCATGGATTTTAGCACAGGAGAGAAACTGTAGGACTTAAAAAATATAAAGGACATATAAAGGGTTTTTTTTGTGACATATTGTTACATTTATTCAAGTAAACCTAGAAGAAGATGTATTATCTCTTCTCTCTACCTTATGTGGTTTTGTGGGATGACTTGAGGGAAGTTAGGTCAAAGAGACACATCTTCTAACATGTATATTAAGATGCACAGGTTTCGTTGCAATGTTGTCAGTCCCATAGCAGGGATAGCTTACATTTCCTGGATCTGAAACTGCATCTGAGCTTTATAAAACTTGGCTTATAGCCTCTTCCATTTTTCTTTTGACTTGTCTCCCTTGGGTTATAGAAAAAGCTGATGAGAAAGAGTGCCTGATCCAGGAGCCCTTCTATTAGAGGGAAAAGAAGCCACAGGAGCCAGATGGAAGCAATGTTTTGGTGACAACAAAACCTCTGCCAGAGAAAATAAAGACATTAGATGCTGGGGAGGAGGAAGAAAAGGAAGGAAAGAAGGAGGAACAACCATTCTACTTTTGTTCTTCCTTGCAAGGAGTTAAGTGTTTGGACAACCCCTGAGAAAAGGGCTGGGAGAGCTAGAAATGCTACTGAAAATCACCAGATTTATTATTTGTCCTTATACTCTTCCACAGCTGATTTCAGCTCCCAAAAGACTTCATCCTGAGAGCTAATAATTCAAAGGTATTACTCTGCTATTTCACATTAGAAATTCGTACATATCCATCATGACGTCTCTCATGGATTGAGCTCTTTTGCTGTTAAGGTCCTTCTATCTGCTTTGCCTTTTTCTTTTAGTAAAATAAGGTTTTTTCTTCCACAGTTAACATTGAGAACTCCAGGTCCAAAGTCCACTGGGGTCAAAGGAAACCTTTCAACCCGTCAAAGCTTATGATCAGGCCCATAGCGTGTGAGAAATCATCTACATAGAGAGCTGGACTTTGCCACTGCTGAGGCTTCTCTCACTTTTCTTTCCTCACCAGTTGTTTCTGCAGCTTAACATTTGGTAAACTTACAGGAAATATTCAGAAAGTTCTTTTCAGGGAGATGGAGGCGCAGGGCTCTGCAATGAATAAAGTGCAATTCATCCAAATCTCAGTTCTGGCTAAGGAGAAACTGTGCTGTTGTGAAGAGTGTGGTCAGGCTAGGTCAGATTAATGTCATTCAAAAACAGAGTGGGGATGCTATCCCTCCAGTGCTTGGCATGTGGATAAATGGTGTCACCAATTTAATCCTCATGATAAATACACATTTGTTCTCAAAAAAGATCAGTGGCTGGCTGGTGGCATGGCAACAGCCCATCACACTGCCATGTAGGAGACTTGGGGTTGTGGAGGGGGAAGGAGAATGTTGCCTCAAGGAAACTAAAAATTACAACTACGGACTACTTAGCAATGTCTGACTACACCCTTGTAACTGGACCGCACTGCATCACAGAGGAAGAATTCTTACTTAAATGTCAAATAGCATCATTTTTTTTCCCCAATGGGTTTTATAGGTGAAAAGAAAAAGTTTGGCAGCTAGAAGATCTTTTTGTTGAATCTTTGTTGTTGTCAAACCCTTCTTGTTTTCAAGGGAATATACTGTGTTCACTGAAAATACTAAAGAAGGTTTTTCAGCTCTAGGATAGATTAGTACATACACATGTACACAGTTTCTCACCACTGCAGAAGTAGCCTGAAAGGAGAGGAATATCCAGGACATGAGGAGAGAGAAGGGTAAGGAGTTCAGCCTGGGTTTGCTCCAGTCTCTAGGAAGTTGACTCTGTTACACACACTTATGCCTGGCTATTCATGTAGTGGACTCCATTCCTCTTCTCTGTCCCCGAGGGAAATGATGAAAGTTTTATTTTCCTGAGGAATCAGAAGTGGCAAGTGCCTTTTCTTCTTGATAGCAGCCTGTGATTCTCCACTGTTTGACTTTATACTGAATGAAATGGGACTATGAGACTTGGTGTTGCAATACAGCTAAAGATTGCTGAGTATATAGTAGCAAATACTTTTTCCATACTTTTAGTTTTTTTCTAACATAGGATATTGTCACACTTTTTTTTCCTTCCCATGATCTCTGCACTGGGAAAATGTTGTAGAACACATAATAATCTCAGTGAGTCATTTCTGATGCTACAGAGTAATGGAATGAACAAAGAAGAAAGTGTGTCTCTTGCTCAATTACATATGTGTCAGTCACTCGTGARTGAGCAGATGCATACTTTTTTGTTTATAATATGTTTTTATTTGTTTCCATTATTTCACAGCACATTTTTGGACATAAAATGTTTGAGTATTGCCTGGAAGTCTGGAGTCACTTAGCTAGTGTAGTGAGGGATGATCTACAAATTTCAGCCTAGAAGTGGTTTACAGCTACTTTAAATTATGATATCGGAATAACTAATGGTTATGACCTCTGGAAATGTAAGGAGAGGCTCAGCTTAGCTGATGAGTAGCTTATGAAGCTGTATGTATGTATAAGTGAAACAAGACAAAGCTGAAATTAATGTGTGAGCTATTAAGCATAGCTTCCCCCACTTCTGTTTATCTTTGTCTGGTTTTAGAATTACCATTGAGAGATTTATAAAGAATATATATAGGACTATCTTCCTAAAGAAGATAAGCTAAGTCCCCTTTCTATTTAATTATTCTATAGTAGATTCTGTGGTGATGTTTCTTGGAAAATTGGACTAAATAAACAAAATCATCAACTCACAACTCAACCTTTTATGGATCTTCTTTCTGAAGTTTTTAGTGTCTCTACTGAAGTTGCTTTATGTTATTGGGTAAAGAAGTATCACTGTCTGGGGAAAAGAACACAAAACAGAAGTGGGCAGAATGAAGATGCATCTGTTTACCTTCATCCATATCAGAAATCTCTAGGAAAATGCCAAGGATTTGTAAATGTTGATTTGTTTTGTGTATGCATAAAAATTGGAAGGAAGCAATGAGAGTTCAGGCTGTGGAGCAGGACTGTGACACAGTGTGTGTCATCTTTATATCTACCCGGATTGCTACATCAGCACATAGCTATAGTATCTTCCACAAAAGCTTACCAAATTCTGTCTTAAAATTAAAGCTTTTGTTTATCTATCCCCTTTGGAAGATTTCTCCAACACTTTCTTCAGGATAAATGGATAGCCTTCTTATTCCTATCTTAATTTACTCATAGCACGTTTTAAGTGTTTCTTCTCTTCATTTCATCTATCCCAATCATCTACTTTCTCAGCCTAGATAACACATAAGCCCTCCTAATCTCTTCTTGTAAGATGTTCTCTGCTTTTCCTTTCGTCCTAGTAGTTGTCCTCTTCAGTACGTATGAGTTGAGCACAAGTCCTGAGCACACTGGGCTATGCCTATCCCAAAAAAATAAACAGACAGGGATTAGGCTTCCATGTCCACACAAGATTCACCAGCAGTAGGTTTTTGCTTGTATCAATTAACACTCTTCCAGACAATATTTGGACTGTTTTTGGAGTTATTGAAGTCCAGAGATCATTCCTTAAAGGCGGTTTTGATATAACTCTGTTGTGGTGGTAAGAAACTTTATCCATATAAACATGCTTCGTGCTCTGCTGCTCCTAAGCCAGAGCACCATGCCTAGCATGTTTTCTTTTAGAAGCATACACATGACCTTGGTGACCAAACCTGGGCATGATATTCTTTAAGAGTTCAGAGATTTCAGTAATACTCATAGATTTCAGTAATACTTTCCCTGTAGTGGTAGAACTACCTTACTTTATTCTAGGTGACATTTACCTTTTCTAGTGGTCAGGCCACAAAGCTAATTCATACACAGAATCACAGAATCACAGAATTGCAGAATCACAGAATCACAGAATCCCAGGATGGTTGGGGTTGGAAGCGACCTCCAGAGATCATCTAGTCCAACCCCCTGGCTCCAGCAGGGACACCCCGAGCATGGGGCACAGGGTGGCACCCAGGTGGGATTTGAAGATCTCCGAAGGAGACTCCACAACCTCTCTGGGCCTGTTCCAGGGCCTATTCCAGGGCTCTGTCACCCTTACAGTAAAGAAGTTCTTCCTCACATAGCGATAGAATTTCCTGTGTTTTAATTTATATCTCTTATCACTTGTTCTGTCACTGGCCACTACTGAGAAGTTTGGTGCCATCCTCTTTACCTTCTCCCCTCAGATATTTGTACGTATTGATCAGATCCGCTCTCAGTCTTCTCTATTCTAGGCTAACCAGGCCCATCTTGCTTAATCTTTCCTCATATAATAGATGTCGAGTCCCTTAATCATCTTTGTTGCTCTACATTGGAGCCCCTCTAGAAGTTCCAAGTCTTTCTTGTACTGGGGATACCAGGAGTGCACTCTTACTTGGGGCATACTCCAGGTGCTGTCTCATCAGAGCTGAGTAGAGGGCACAAGTTCCTACTTCATATCAGAAAACCTCATGGTTACTTAAGTTCAGGTTCTTCTATTTTCTTCTATGAAGTCTGACTCCATTTGATTTATTTTTCAAGACTAGCCCGTTCTTGGGTGTAATTCTGCTCTATAGAGACAGTGCTCTCCAATGACAGATATCAGAAGATTTCATTAGACACATTATTTTTTTTTGTGTCAAAAATGTAAAACATACATAGGATCAATACTAATATTAAATCTCAAGAAACTCTGCTAGTGATTTTCCTACTTTGCCAACATTTTGTCACTTCCCCATCAGCTGTTTCCTTAACAACTTGGCAATTCTTATCCTAATCCCCACTTTCTGTACTTGAACTAATAGTTTCCACCTGGCATTCTATCAAATATTTATTGTCATACAAATAAACAACATCTTCCCATATTTCCTTTGTCTATAAAATCAGAGTATTCCAGTAGACAGGCACAAGCTGCTTTGTTAGATGTATGTTGTATTTTGTTCCAGTTTTTGTTTATTCTCATGTTTTTAGTTATTATTTCCCACAAAATACATTCCAAAACAGGGATTTACTCAGTAGATCCTGAGAAGTATGTATAATCCACAAAACCTTTGTTTGTAGTTAGCAAAATGACAACTTTTCAACCCAGGTTGCCTAAGATCAGTGACGAAAAAACTCCCAACAACAACAACAAAAAAACAACCGACACACCACTCCAGCATGAATGTGGCTATAATCCTATTTTTTTGTAAACTTAAAACATAGCACTTCAATTCTCTTGAGTTTGCAAACACTGCATTGCAGAATTTTATTATGTGTTCCAYCTTAGAACTTGCCTCTTAGGTGAGTTTCTGTGAAGAAGAATCTTTGGGAACATGTTTTGAAACGTGTTTTGCAATGCARGCATTAACTTCGTTACTGTGGATCACCAGCTTGTGAGGCTGCATATTCTTGCTCAATAAATGTCCTTGTAAATGTACAGTGACCTGTCATTGGATCTGTCATTTTAGTTTATACCTCTTTCAGCTCTTGAGCTGGAGATAATCGGTCACTGTGACTGGCACACAAAGATCTTAGCCTTTGAGCTTTAGTTACCAAACCATAAGTGGTAATTTCCACTCCCACAGCCTTCTTTCTGCTTGCTACCCTTCCCTTACACTTCTGGTCTCCCATGTTCAATATTATCCCTCTTACTAGAATCTGAAGAAAAGTATTCAAACATTAAAAAAACTACTGTGGGGTGATTGCTCTCCCACTAATACTTGAAGAGACTATTGTCCATGGGGTGAACAAGAACTGGTGACATAAGGTAGAGAATATAACCTGCAAATCACTTTTGCACCTCATTAGGCTTTCTAATTCAGAGTAGTGAAAATTAGGCTATTGTGTTTGTATTTTCACTTAGACTGTCCAAGGAACAGACTTCAGCTAATGCAAGRCATGGGAGATGTGAAGACAGAAGTGTGACGCGGCAAATCACATGCATAACATTGTACTGGTGGGCCTGTAGAGCTCGTGCTGATTTTTCTGCTGCCACATCTTTCAGCTGACCAGTGTAAACATGAATTGCCTTTTATAGTACTTTCTGATCTTCAGATCAAGTTCAATAAACTAAAGGGACTATAAGGGCAATGTCTATACACACTATCATCTGAGCTTCAGGAACAATATATATTTCTACTTTTCTACTTTTTTTCAGGTACAATATATATTTCTACTTTTGACCAAGATGTAAAAAATATTGTAGATATAAACACATGATCTAAAAAACTTCCTGGCAAGTTAAAGCAATGTCAGAAGAAAAGATACTGATCAATTCCTTCACTAATAAATGCCGCTAACACCTATCTCTGGTAGTGAGGACAGCATTCCCTGTGGGTAGATAGAGTTTACACTCAGGAGTTAAGAATACTAATTAAAACTATGTAAGTACACTCATTAATTTTCAGCTTCTGAGCTAGGCTGAACTAGGCTGAGCTATGCTGCCAGTATSAGCTAAACTAATACTGCTTCAGTTACCTCTCTGTTTTCTCTTCTCCAAACAGATCAGGCAACCAAAGGCTTGTTAAGCCCAGCTTGCTTGTTCCATTTATTTTCCTTTTTACTGTTTAGCTTCTTTTTGTTTTTTAATTATGAAAGTAGGAAATCTTCCAGCCTTGGGTCTGCACACATGGGAAGAGAGCAGAGATATCTGCAGCCACTTCTGCAGGACCTGCAAAAGACAGATAAGGAAAACAAGTTGGCGTGTGTTTTATGGAGCACTGTTCATATGTGAAATTTCTAAAAGGGTCCACACCTCCTGTGAAACCTTCCAGGGGTTCACAGACTGAAAAGGGACCACAAACTAGAGCTTTAGAGAGCTTTGTTCATAGTGCTCTCAGTTCCTTTTTCCATGTGCTTATTTATTTATACAATCTCTCCTTATCTTTCTTGTGTGCCTTGCCATTTCCTTAAGCTCACATCCCTGCTTCTTGACCTATTCAACTTCTTTCTTTCATGACATCAAGGTCTTTTCATGTTCTCCTTCATTCTGTCCTAACGTAAAGCCCAAGAACCCTCCCTCACACTTTCTGCAAATTCCTGTGCAAATCTGTGTGGGTGCTGCATTTTGGGTTCAAGAAAAACAGGGCATCTGTGACCTGGATGGTTTTGATGGTAGGACTACACTTGAGAAAGGGTGGTCAAGATTCTTCAGCTCCCTCTCTGTGGGAGAGGGTCTAGGCTATGTCCTGAATTTTGTGGATCTCCATAGTGGCCTTTAATGCTTCTGTCCTTGGGCAGGATGTGTTCCCTGGGGAGCAGGACCTCCCTTGTGCCTGAGCCCTGTCCCAGCCTTTGCCAGCTCCAAGGGCAGTGTCTGTTCCCGCTGGAGCTGTGGGGCTGTGCAGCCCCTGCCACCAATCAGCATCTGTGTTCTGGGGATGTGAGGTGGCTATGGATGTCTTCACTAGCATTTCTCTTGGTGTATGGATACAACCAACCAGCTTTCCTCTTCTTAKGAAAAGCAGCAGGCTTAGGGCCACTTACTGACCCACTGTCAGGCCACTTACCGAGGAGAAGCAGCCCTGATTTGGCTCCTCACCTCCCAACCCCAGTGACTGGTGACTTTTGGAGCCACGTAGTTTTTCCCCAGCTCCAGGCCAGGCTGCTGGACACCCCACCATGTCTGGCATGTGGCCACATAGGCTTGAGTGTCCCCTGCATGACCTGGACAGGCGGGTCGGTCCCTGCTAGACATCAGGTTGGCGAACACATCAGAGTCCGATGCAGTAGCATTCAGGGGAGCTAAGACAACCTCTACATACTACAAATATATGTCTGTTATTGAAATCTGATGAATAAATGCGTCTTACTCTTCATTATTTAARTGCATCCTGAAGGAAGGCAGGATTTTGACTTTTCACTTCACACTTCATGCTATATTTATTTATGGTAAATACTTGACTGTCCTTCCAGATGGCACGCGGCTCCCATCCCCCAAAGTACAGAAGAATGAATACTTTCATACTTAATTTGTCTTTTAGCAACTTAGGTCTGCCATGCAAACTGTTTTCTTTGATCACTTGGAAAAAAATAAAGATAAAATGAATTAAAAGTCTTGACTTAAGTTTAAAAACAACTTCCTTCTCATTAGGCTTTCCACAGGAACCATGTATCATATTTATTTTAGTGTTGAAGAAAATATTTAGCCTATCCACAAAGGTTAAGTAATCAGCTGATAAGATTTGTAGCTAAAGTATGTTTAAATGTACTCATTAAACATAGTATGTGTTAGGTAATTTTTCAAAAGCTCTGCCTCTACATGTAAACCATTAGGAAGTGGGAAGGAAAAAGTCCAAAGGAACCAAAGCATTCCTTGTGAACAAATACAGTTGTGCATTGTATAGACTGCAGCTAGTGAGAGTCAAAAAGTCAAAATAACAAGACCCAGAAGAGGGTTATAATGATACAATTTATTCTTCAGCAGCAACTAAGGGAACCAACCACAGCCTTTCACTCTAAAAAAAGGACTAAATATTTTATCTCACCTTGTAATTTATGTCTATAATAATCAGAAAGGAAAGGTTGAATGTAACTTATAAAATGCTTTTAGCCTGTGGGAACAAGCATTTTTTGGTGAACTGAATTCACTTTTCAGTCCTGACAGAAAAAAAAATATTTTTTTAGTTGGATTATTTTTATTGGTACATAGAA
This sequence comes from Nothoprocta perdicaria, assembly GCF_003342845.1. Classification (NCBI taxonomy): domain Eukaryota; kingdom Metazoa; phylum Chordata; class Aves; order Tinamiformes; family Tinamidae; genus Nothoprocta; species Nothoprocta perdicaria. Next base: position 3,179,779 of record NW_020455832.1, on the reverse strand, counting down.
AATAGACAGTTCTTTACTAAGGTTGGGTAAAAATGCAAACTCATTTTTGTTTCGTAGGTGAAAAAACAGTTTTTAGAATCAGACTGTTCAAAGCTTTCTTTTTTTTTTCCCTTTTTTTTTTCTAAAATCTCTTTTCCCTGTAAAGGTTCCACTTAAAGCAGGGATATCAACCACTTTATCTCAAAGGGTTAGACAAGAAAAGGTATTTTTTTTGCTTAAACAAATCTTTTCCTTTGAAGGTTTCCAGGCTGATCTTTATGATGATGTGAATATCAGTGGGGAAGCAAATAAGAGTTTGACAATAAGTCTTTTTTAATACAAACTTCAGATTTGAGAATGAAGCTTATGAGAGAGCAAATGACATCTAAGGGATCTACACTGAAGATTAGATTCCACTGCTTTTATTCACAAACTCTCTTACTTGTCAGATAACCTCACTGATTTCACTGGTGAGAATTATAGATAGTTCAAGGAGATCAATGCCATGTAAAAGAAATAAACTTTTAGTGTGGTGTGTGTGTCCCAGTTTGGGGGTTATTATGGAACTGCACGTTTCTGTGCTGTGGGGTGGATATGAAGGAAAGGAACAGTCCAGCAAGGCTTGTATCTGCACTTGCTGTATCAGCAAATTACAAATGTCCTTTGCTATCACACTGCACTCATAGCCACATGGCAACAATATGCACGTGCACAAACAGATCACACAAGTCGGTRCGGAGCATTTAGCCACATGACAGACTGTGGAAGCAAATTGTACCCTGGGACCTGTGTCAAGTGCTGTGAGGTGCCTGCGTGCTGGTTGTTTGGTGGATGAGTGTCTCATTGCAGGGCGAGAGGTGGCTCAAGGTCTTGTCTTGGGGGAGGATGGTGAGGTGGAATGGGCCAAGGGTTTGCTGAAGTGTCAATAGTCAGTCACTGGTTGTGGTTCACATGGAATTACACTGCAGCAAGGCTCTGCTGATAATATCTAGAAGGACCTAAGACATCTGTCCTGACAAAATTATGGCTTCACCCAGAGTTGGATGGTGAAATGCAGCTAGAGTTGGGCAACTGCTGTCGTGCCTGTGCCAGTGAGGACTGGACTGCTCGTTTCAGAGCAGATAGCTATCGATCACCTTGGCCCATAAACTGGGCAAGCAATCACAACCTAGCTAAGCACAGTTCAGTGATCTCCTTTATTGCGTGTCTGTGTGGATGTGTGTGTGCTTTTTKTTTGAGAGCAAAAGCATTTCTTCAGGTCACAGGTTTGTTTGCCTCAGAAAATCATTACCTGCCAGCCTTGGTGACCCTTTTCCAAACTTTGCAGCAATGTTGTGACGCCACTCAGCAAGCTGTTTGGAGAAGCTGCAGGGGCACGAGCTGCCTGCACAGCTTCTGTGCCTGCCATTTGACACGTCTGCTCCTCATGCCTTTCACTGCTGCTTGTGGGCACGGTGTGGAGAAAAGGAGATAATGGTGAGATTTCATAACATTATGTACCGCAACAATCCATCAGAGCAAGCTGGCTGTCGTGGGATCCGCTTTCTCACCCAGCTTCTAATGACTTTCAGACCCACTCTGGATCAGATCCTACCCCAGTAGCTCCTGGAAATCCTGGAGTAATGTATAAAATAATATGCAAAAATATATAATAGGCATATAAAATCTGTATAATAAGTATATAAATAATTGAAATTTTAAATGCTAAACATAGATGAGATTTGTCTGCTGTGGTTAAAGCAACTGAGTTTTATGTGAGAGGGACTAAGCTTTTCCAACACAAATCTGATTGTCATRTGTTTTCTGAGGAAATGTGTTCAGCTGAAGAACTGAATAACTGGGATTTGGCTCCAAAAACAAATTTTGTCTTTTCATCAGAAAATTAGAAGCTTTTTAAACCATAATCTGTACAATTTTGGGTGCAGTCAAATTATTAGGTTTTTAGATCTTCATCAAAAGCTCAGACATCATTGTGGAAAGCAGAAYCTTTTAGCAAAAAGACTGAGTTTTGTGGAAACCATCTTTTACAGTAATAAAAAGGCTAGACAAACATCTTCACACAACCCTAATCCTTATGTAGACTATAATATGGTATAAAACATTTATTTGTGAATTCACTAACACCATTACMCTAACGGCTGTGTTTCATGAACGCTTACCACACTTGCAGAGAAAGAAAACAATTTAGAATTATTTTCTGTCCAAGCTTTGGACAGGCTAAATGAAATACTTAAACATATGCTTAACATTTTGGCATAAAAACTGCACCATAGACCTTAGTAGTGCAGCTTATGTGCTTAGGCTTAAGTGTGTGCCGGAAAACAGAGGCTAGAGTGACTGAGCTCAGCATTGCAGGCATGAAAAAAGATTTGTATTTGTAGTCAAAACTTAACTGGGGCACTAGGGCTAAAATAATACTCCCAGGAAATGCTTTTTGTTTTGCTTTGCTTTGCTTTGTTTTGTTTTTCTTTTCCTCCTTGCCTGGGAGGTGATACTGCTGTCATCACTGACTTGCATGACAGAGGCGATGCCCTGGAATTACAAGTTCCACTGTGCATTTCAGGGAAAGTGAAGTGTTAAATCAGAAATTACAGTGAAGATCCCCCCTCCCTTTCCCCCACTTTCTCCTCTGTTCCTCTGACATCTGAGAGGAGCAACCACAACTGCATACCATTTATAGATTTGCCTGATTAAAAACAGTTTTTCCCTATAGGTCACATCATGTAGAAGACACAAGGTTTTTGTCAAGAGACCCGCTACTGGCAGAAACTGTTCTGCTGCTATTGCTAGTAAGAAATTAGTAACTAGATACATGTCCTGTTTTATGCCAGCTTTATAATTATACTATTCCAGTGGTAAGCCAGACATTTGGGCCAAAGGTAATTTAGAAATTCTAGATCTCTATTCAGTCTTGCTTTTTATGTTCATCTTTACTGCAGCTAAGTCTTCTAACAACATATAATCTTCCTGCATTTTCCTTCCTTACTATGGTTTCTGTGACCCCACTGCTATAATGTAACAAATGCATTTTATTCAGCAAAACTCTGTGAAACCATAGGAAACAATTACTGCCTTAAAAAAAAAGAAAAAAAAACAATTATTTTCTTGTGCTTTATGTCTCTTATGTCCTTAGATAATTATGCATCTTATATGCATAATTATAATATGCATGTTCACTTGCATCATGCAATTGGCTGGGCAGGATTTGGCGCCTCCGTGCAGAGATGCTTTTGCTTTCCTGTCATTTCTGTCATCTCAGGAGGTCTGTGGGGCYGAGCTGATGTTACAGAAAGCAGCTCTTCTGTAGCCAGTGAGACTGTGGTTGGCTCGTTTAGCCTTTTGGTGTGGTAATGGTCTCTGCAGTCTTCATTCGGACTGTGATTACACAAAGTATATATTTGTCTTTTTGAGCTTATATATGCTGCAAATGTCCTGAGCTAATGGTATCTCTGAGATGTGGTTTTTGGAGCACTAGTGTGTCSTTTATGCAGTGTTTGCTTTCTACAGTAAGACATAGTGCCAAAAATAAAACTTGCACTTTTCCTTCTGCTCAGGCTTTTCCCTTTCTTCACTTTTTCATATTCTTCCATTTTCTATGTCCATTTTCCTTGATTTTTCAGGTTTTTTTTTGGCCTCTGGAAGCTAAGTGTACCCTGAATAGCCTCAGGTTTAGCTGAGGGACTTCCAAACCTTTTGAATTTCAGATGGACTGTTTTTCCTGTCRTCTATAATAAACTGAAGCTCCGTTCCCCGTTGACCATATTGGGTTACTATCTGCTTGGAAGCCCCTGGTTCCCCCAGATCACCACAGCCAAACAGCAAATTGCCTCCCCACACTGAGTATTAGTATTTTGCTCGTGGCACTTCAGAATACCTCATATCTTCTCATCTTAGGACATTTTTCTGTTTCTGTCATGCACGTATTGTTCTCATGAAGTACATATAGTATTGTACAGTCATGCGTGTGTTGTAGTCCAAAGCCATAAGGAAGAATAGGATATAAAAAGAAGCAAAGACAAGTTTGAGCTTAAAAGATGACTCACTGTCCTTGCTCTGCATAAGATAAAATGTCTAAAAGGGGAAATGCCCTGCAAGATAAATGCCTGAAAAGCAGGAAAGTGTGTTGAGAGCAGACCAGTGCCCAGATGGAGCCCCAGCATTATGGCTCCATTGATTCTTGCTCATCTTCTCATCTCCAGGTTTAGTTCTAGTTCCAGCTAAAATGCAGCTAACCATTTTTGAAGGATATTTAATGTCCCTGATGGAGTGTTTACACATGTGTGCATGCACACGTGTGCATGCATGGACCTGGGTGCATTGCTGTGATGTTTCTATCAGGAATTGCCTGGCACATCAACACAGAATAAATCTTGAAGTAATTTTCACCGCAGAAATTGGTGAATGAATTACTTCTTTTTTTTTTCTTCCCTGTAGCTAAATGTATATGCCAAGTGTGTCTTGAAAAACATCTCATAGTAAACATGGCAATATTTCTGCCTTCCTCTTCTTTCTCTTGTTGTGTAAATGGTCTTACGATATTGATGCAACGCATAAAGGGGACACATAAAGCAGAGTAAAATGGAGTAAAATTTTCAACAATTTTCTCACATACCCTCTCCAATACAGCTCTTAAACACTCTGACTTAGTTTTTGCTCTTTTTTTTCAAGCAATGGAGTTAAGTAATTTATTTTCTGAGACCTGACAGCTCTTCCTTATCTTTTATATTATTCAGAGCTATTAGATCTTTGTCTCGTGAATAATTTCCCCGCAAGGAGGGCCCTATAGAGATGTATCAGTCACTGTGGCCTCTCTACATTGTGGAGTGGATGCATTGAAAAAAAAATAAGAGGTTTAGTTTGCAGTGTTTCCTGTGAAGACTAAGCCAGGAAGTCCCATGTTTACCATAAATGTTTGCTCTGGAGAGATTAACATCCCAGCTCCAGGGAAGCTTTTCAAATAACCTGGGATATTGTCTCCAGACTGAACTTTTGGGGTGTTGCCCATCACTAGGTTATTGCTTCTATTTTTACATTTAATTCTTCTGGCTCCTAGATAATAGGCAATAAAGTCTACTGTGTGCTATCTGCTGCCTACAGGTTTCCATTCACAGGGATTTTTTTTTGTTCTAAGTACTCGGTGTCAGCATTTTGGCGTTTGTCCCTTTTGGAGAAGGCTCTGAAGGACTGAAGGAGGGGAACAAAACCACTGCTTTTGCAGCTATAGATTTCTCAGTTTACATACSCCGACTTTATATCAGCCTCAAATTATTTATTCAGGCCTCAACTTAAATTCCCAATAGTTGATTTCTATTTCCAGAGTAACTCCAGTATTTTAGATAATAGCTAACTCTGACATACAGAGAAAAGGTCTCTTTCTTACTTTCTTACAGTCAGGATGGGGTTTGGTATTTAAGAGTTTCTTTTTCTTTTTCTTTTTCTTTTTCTTTTTCTTTTTCTTTTTCTTTTTCTTTTTCTTTTTCTTTTTCTTTTTCTTTTTCTTTTTCTTTTTCT
>NW_020455832.1:3146656-3174184 GCF_003342845.1 Nothoprocta perdicaria | reverse complement strand
TTTTTTTTTTGCTTTTATATGTCTGCAGAGACCTATTAACAGCAGTGGAGTTCTGTCAGAGGAAAACAGTGTGAGTGAGAGCAGAATCTGTCCCTTTGATTCCAGCGTATTTGAGAATAGATTTGTTTTTTGAAACAGAAGGAAAAATGGCATGTGAATGCACCATAYGCATCAAGTCAATGGGACTTCAAGAATGAGTAAAGACCTAACTCCTCCATTGCAGTTTTCAGTCTCTTATGGAGGAATTTGTCAGACTCATAAGTAAAAAATATCTGAACATGTGTTTATTTTAGTACCATTTACATTGTTATCATTTGGACAAGTTTTATCTCCTTCAGGGTCAGAACTCTGTTCTAACATCAGCCAAAATAATAGATTTTAAAATACAAAAGCTCTGTGATGTCTGTTGGCCGAGAAGATATGAGGATATAGTATGTTCCAATGAAACTTAACTTTTAAAATCCCTTCCACTTCTAGAGAATTTGAGGAGGCTGAGTTGTGAAATTGGATGAGACATTAAATGATATCTGAACTTGGACTCTAATGCTTTAGATATGTAATTTCTCATTCATCTTTTTTTTCATTGCTTTTTCTCCTATCATCCTATTTTTAATGAACTTCCCCACCAATCACAGAGGACAATCAGAGTTACACATCGGATTTGACCTGAACAGCTCTGCTCTGCTTTTTAAAACCATGACCGATCAACCCAAATCTGTGATCTCTGGCATTGGGCCTCAAAGATTGGCCGGGGTTTAAGTAGCTACAGGAACTCCTGTCAAGTGCTGCTCCTGGCCTCTGAAGCTTTACCCCTCCCCTTCTTATTGGGATGTGCACCCTGAGATCAAAGACCCTTCAGTGTTTTTATGGGAAGTCAGCTGGAGGCTTCCAGGCTTACTGGGAACATAGAGAGAGCTCCAGATGCTTTATGGAGATTCGGTCAGCTGCCTCCACAAAAATGTGTCTGCCTGCAYTGATGAATCCTTCTCCCCCTCTTTGACTTTTTCCAGAATCTCTGCTTAATATAGATCTGCATTTCAACAAAATGATGGTAATGTTTCTCTGGTAGTATCATGAGGCTGTGATACTTAAGGAAAGAGCCAAATTAGGAAAAATAGGGGGAAAAAAGCCCATCAATGATACAAAACGCAGCTGTGTTGCTGGGTCTCACAGTCCAAGAACCCCTGGATGTCCCTGACAACTGGACAAGAGCAGAACTTGTCCATGGTGGGAAATGTTTAAGCCCTCACAGCCCCTCTGTGTAGGAGGCTGCAGCATCTCTTGGTACTTTAGCCTGGAGACACCATGCAGAAGGCCTTGTCCATCCCCATGGCCTGGCCCTGGTGATCATCATGCAGAAGGCACTAGTGTTCCCAAACAACATTGTGCACTGTGCCACCATGACCTCTACCTCCACATGGGCATCAAGGTCTGGTGCCACCATCCTTGGCCAAGCAGAACCAGCATAATTGCAAGCCCTGGTGGCACCAGGACCATGAGGCATCTGCACCCAGCAGAGCTAAGGTGGTTGCCCTGCAGACATCTCAGCTGTAGGGACTGCTTCAGCCTCTGCTTCAGGCTACCTCAAAGTTGCCAATGGAGCCATAAACTGGGCTGCTCCAAGCACAACCAATGCACACGATAATTTTCCCATAACCCTCCCAGCTGTCTTTCAGACCCTAGGAAACTCAATGAAAGATTTTATGAGTATTACATCTAGTTATTTCACTACATAGGAAAAAAACAAAACACCCCTCTCTCCACCCTACTCCACCCTGAATTCCAACTTTATCTAAGAGGGCTGTTTTTATGGACATTTCCATAAGGCTGAGATGGATTTTGCTTCAGGTTTTYGTTTGGGAAAGAGCGCTTTTTTTTTCCCCTTTATGAAGGTAGCAGGAATGAACTGCAGTGTAAATTGCTTTATTGATGGCTCAAGGGACCAGCAAAAAAATGATTGCTTCACGGAGGTTGTTTTCTTGCAGAGGTAGAGTAGAGCTGAAGCTAGTAAATTTGAGGATACCCTAGGGGTGGTCCTTTAACACAGGTAGGGACTTAACATGGACTCACACAAGTTTCACTGTATTCTTACTGCTGGATAAAAATCTTAATGAAAATATAGTACCAGCCTAACTAAATAGTGAGAAACTTTAAGCGTGAACCAAGCCATTTAGCTGATCTGCTTGTGCAAATAGAGGTGCTGCCACGGGCACCTGGTGTCCTCAGACCGTGCCTGGACCCTCAGTGCTGAGGCACGTTTGACCGATTTCTGGTGAAATGTGCAGTTGTGGCTCTGCAGGACCAAGTGCAGTTAGGAGAGGCCCAACTGGAGACAGATGCGAGCCGGGACATGCCTGCTCCAGCTCTCCTGGGTTTCCTTGTTGCGGAGAGGGTGAGCGGGTCAGTCTGTCCTGGCAGCCTGCACTGGTGAATCATGCACAAGGCCACCGTGGTCACCTTAAACCTTGGCCTATGGCCTTAAGCTGCTGCTGCTCCAATGCATCTTTTGTTCCTACTCGCTCTGTGCTTCCCTTCTGTTCTCTCCTTCCCCGATGGCTTTTTGTTTAGAGCCACTATCAGCTGCCATTTTGGAAGGAAAACCCGGATTCCAGGGCTTTTGGTAAGATAATGCACTGTGGGCTGCCACGAAGTAATTTCCTGCCTTATTTATTTTTATTTTTTGGGCTGAATTATTTTTAATGCTTGTTAATTTGTAAATTTAGTAACCTTGATACAGTTTTTGGAGTCCATGCTTTTAACCCTTTCTTCCAATCTCAGATAGRTATTTTCATTTTCTGCCATGTGTGTAAATACTACTTACTTAACCCATGTGCTGCCTACAAAAGGATTCTACAAAGTATTTCCTCTCTGCTGCAAAACACAGATAGAAAAATAGTTGGCCCCATGCTCTGTGGAAAGCATGTCTCATTACCCAGCACTCAGTGCAGAAATTAAATCAAATATTTCACCCAAAGCATAGCGATTATTTATAGAACACAGAGAAAGGGTTATTTTCTGGTACTCCACAGATAAGGCTGAGGTCAGGAAACAGCTTGCAGTTGTCCCTTCAAATTCATCTTGTCTTTACCATAGTGTTTCATTATTTCCTCCCTCTTATCTTCAAATACACTCTCAAAGGAAAGCGTTTCAAGCAGGAAAGGCTTCATGAGCAAGGAAGGCTGTCGAGGGCAGTTTTGCGCTTCCTAAACCATATTTTCCATATGGACCATATGCTCATTGCGGATGCTGAGTCCGTCTGGGGTACGTGGGGTCCCTGCTCCGACGGCACATGCAGACAGCTCCTCTTCTCTCCTGGTTCGGCTGGGAGGGCTCCAAGAGCTTGCTAATCAGCGCACTGTCAGCCCGCTTCCTCTCATCATTTGCAATGAAACCCTGMTAGGTTTTCAGCTGCCAAAGCTTTTCCTTGAATTCAAAACACTGGAGGGTTTGAGAGACAGGTTTTTAGCCGCCACTGGGGATTACCAAGAGGACAGGAGTATGAGGAAGGTGGCCCTTTTCCTCTTGGTGGGTATATTCTGAGTGGATGAGACAGCAGCACTCTGGCTAACAAGTTTTATTTGCAGTTGTCCTCTTAAAAGGCAATTGATTACGTGCTTGCCCTTTGCTGGATGTGAACCCAGATGTTTGTGTAAATAGGTAAACTTGCCCCAGGAAGTGAGAAGGGTCCGGCTTTTGATTTTCTTTAAGCATTTGTAAGAGGATCTGCAGGTTTCTCCTGTTGATGTTTTTAGAAACATCACTCATGTTTCAATGCTTAATGCCTGTATTTCATGTTTCTGCAGCCCCAAACATGAGTATTGAAGGGCTGAATGATGCTGAGATACATCCTACCTGTATGGAAGCACAGACCTTGTACAGTTCCTATGCTTCTTTCACAGGTTCCCAGAAGCCTATGAGATTTGTTAATGCCAGACAAATAGTTTTCAAACAAAGATGTTGTGAGCCACTAGTTTGGGCTTCAGCCTGATTTTTCAGAGAAACTGTCCTCTTCCAAAAAGGGGGCCTCATARCAACATATTGTGCAAAGAAAATAAGAATAGCAGCATCCAAGATCACCAGTTGCGTTTGAAAACCTTAGCATAAGTTATGAAACTTTAATCCAAGCATGTGTTCATTGCTTTCAGTAAGTTTGTAGGTCTATGACAGACATGTCTACCTTAGACTTGTTAGCATATTTACATGTTTTGGAGTCACTTGGAACCACCTCCTGTGTTTAGTTCAAAGCTAAAAACTCTCTAAAGCCGACTTTTAATATATGCTTTTAGGGGAAGTGCTGTGGTATTGCAGCCCCCAAACAGAAGTCCCAGTGCAAACCCGTATCGAACACTCAGCACAGCTTGGCAAGGAGGAGAGGAGCCCCTTGTACCATCCTCCCCAACCTGCAGCATTTGTTGGAAAGGGATGTGCTCTCGAGCAATGGGTTCAGTGTTGGTGGGTAACGACATTATTCCCAACACATTCCGTTCATACCGCATTCATGTGGAAAAACATTCCTTTCTGCTGGTATGTCATTGACATTTAGCATCAATTATTGAGCGTATTTGATCCTTCATGCCCCGAATTTCATGAAAATCAAAGTGGATATATTAGTTCTCTTAAAAATACTGGACAGCTTTGAACACAGAAGCTGCTCAGACAAACTGCAACTTGGAGTTTGCACATGAAAATGTCACAGCTGAAAATTCTCCCTATCATCTGACATAACTGTCTGTTTTTATGACATTCTCCTTCTGCCCCACTTTGACTGTCAGAAATATATGGTATCTATAGTAATATAGTAACCTAAATTTTAAGTGATGATACCAACATTAATAGGACAAATTATAATGCAATATTTAGGCTTTATTACTTTCTTTAAAGTACTTCGATCACATTACAAAATTTTATTTAGGAAAGCCTGGYTCTTTTATTTCTTGATGTGGGTTAATTCCCCTCTACCTATGATTATTGAGTTACCATGTAAAAAGGAACAACTGTTCTTTATAACACCAGACTACCTACAGGATCAGCAAATTGGTTTAATTTCTTCTGGTGCTTGCTAGAAATATATAAGCTTTAATCATGAATCAGATACACACCCTCTGAAATATGTTAACTCATCAAAGCAGAGGGCCCACTAGGCTTTAAAGCGAAGCCTTTATTATATGTGCTATATAATACCTAGATATTTATACTATACAGCTTGGTTTTAGTTACGTAGTTTGATGTGTGTATGCATGTGTTTGATGTGTGTGTATGTGTATACATTGGTTTCAACCCAGGTGTAACGATGACCTACAAAAGGTCAGGCTGGGCCACCTGATATTCACTTCTAGCCTTCTCTAGAATAGAGAAGCAGAATAAAGAGAAGCAGCATGCTCTGCTTGCAACGATTTCTTCATGAATTTTATGTTTTCTTATTCCTAGGAATGAATTGAGTTTATTTGGGATTGGTATTTTGACAGGGACTGTTCCTTAGGGTAAAGCAAATATTTTTTCCTGCACCTTTGCTATTTTCTTACCTTAAGATTTTATTTTTTTTTCTAAGTTTTAGCTGCAAGAATTGCTGGAAACTGTCGTCTAGCTTGTCCCWTTTGTATGTACTGGAGAGCAGAGTTTACTTGTGCACTGAGTATATTTTGTGGTTTAAAATGGRGTTAAAAATCATCTGGCCCATTGTTTTGCTCCCACACCAGATCATCAGAGTGTTTGAATCCATCTGCTTTTAAGAATCCTTATTGTCTCTACAGGAGCAGTAAACAGGATGATACCAAAAGCCTGTGAAACAGGTTTGTAGTTTTTATGTATTTCTCTTCCAAACAGACAAGTAACTAGAACATTTGTGTGCAGTAGAAGTGTGTCACTTGGGGATTTTCTGGGAGCTGCTGCTGTCTCTGCAAGCTTGCACCTGAAGAAGGACCTCTTCCCCAGACCTTGGGTTTGGCACCAATAAGGCCCATATTGGCCCCATTAGAGGGCCCTGAGGCTGCCCAAAACATCAGTCTTGGTGCTGGTCTTCCCTGTTCAATTTGGCTTTGTGAATTCCAGATGACTTTCCTGTCTTGGACAGTTTTACTTAGGTGACTCCATCTAAGTGCCGTCTAAGTGCATCTAAATGTCCAGTGCCAAGTGGAGGTAAAATGAAGCAAAGCTTTATCTCAGCAAGAACGTTCTTTTCATTGCAAAGTCAGAAACAAAAGACTAGAATCCCCCAAGCACAAATACAGTCTGAGTTAAGGTTTAACCTCTCAGATTCCTAGAACTCATAACCTGCAGTTTCTGAGACATGCCCTGACCTACATGGATGGCAGGTGGGTTCAGGTGAAACACCTTTCTCTCTGACCCCCCATTAGCTACTGAGGGAATGAAATGATCCTACGTAATCCAAGGGATTGACAAATGATGAGATGGAAGAGGTAGTTTTGGTTTTTAACAACTGCATGCTATTTAACTCCAAGGACTGATGKATGTATGGGATACATGGGATTGCTATTGATTGTCAGTCACCCTCATGCCTTATGGCTCATGAAGTCATAACAATTTTTTCAAGGAATGCAACATGAGAGACAAATATTTCCAAGGTAACGATCCAAGCTAGTAAAATGAACTTTATCAACCATATGAGCAGGGGGGTTGGACTCGATGACCTCTGAGGTCCCTTCCAACCTTCGGCATTCTATGATTCTATGATATTTTGGACCTTCTTTATTCATCACAAGAAATCAGAAATAACAGAAACACTGTGAAATGGTTTCCAACTACCTGTAGTTACCTCGAGGTCTTTGGCTTGGTTCGGTTGTGAATGCCAAGAAATTGTGTTTGTAACATTGCCAGCCACTAGCGTGGGAGCAACTGTGCAGGCACAAATTGAAATGTGACCTAATCGAAGGGCTGCGGGAGARGCAGACTGATTAAAAGGAAGGCACATTTGGTCTGATGGAGATTGGTACTGACAGGAAGGGAAAAGGAGATCAATAGTCTCAAAGTTTGCTTAAAATCAGTCGTTTTCAGTTATGAATGTGGGCATGAATGCAGTATTGAGTTTTCACATGCAAAGAACAGTTTATGTCAAAATAATGCAACAAATTCCATCCCCAAATGTATGAACCCAAGTTCTGCACTGTGCCTGAGGCCCTGATCCTGCAGATGATTACATGCATGAAAAAGCCCCGTGAATGCAGGTCTATTCATGCATGCATAAGCACTCACAGGATTGGGGTTTTATTGTGCATCCCCTGCAATCTCCTGGATGGGATAGAGATCAGCCTGAACTGTGGCCCATGTTTTCTCAGGGAGAGCTAGAAAGCTAAACAAAACACATAACAAACCTGAGGCACATTTTGCATCTGAGTCACTGAAAGATTGTACAGTAAACACATGTATACAAAACTGGACAAGTTTATTTTCCACAAGGCAAGCTGGTTTTGTAATTTTTTTTTTAACTTATAAGGAAAGGGAGGAAATTCCTCCCTYTCCCTTCCCTGCCCATACATTTCCCTTGTTCATGAGCCTTTAGAAGGCCATGAAACTCCACCAGAAGCAAACAAGGACTTTCTTTAATGAATAAATATTTACGACAGCCAACTTGGATACCTAAGACTAAGGCTGATTTCTCTAAAAGATGCAGCAAAAATTCTCAGGGCTTGATCCTGCCGCAAGTGAAGTACATTTCCTGGAGCAGCAGCTGCTCCTCATAACACATTTTGAAATCCTGAGCAGGGCTGCAGAGCACTTTGATGGAACCGGGTTGGCCAAGTTGTGCTGGATAATTCAAACCTTTCTACATGCGCCATCGAGATGAAGTGATTTCACTTTATTTGGTGTTCCCCATGCAATTCTGTATGTAAAACCACCTGTCTTTCTGGCCAATGCTTTCCTRGGGACCTGAGYGTGGCTTGGTTTTTGTCCTTGCCAGAGCACCCAAACCTCTTCCCACTGGACTGATCTCCCCAGACCTGCCACACTCTCCATACAGTGTCATTTAGCTTTGCTGGCATTTATCCCCAGCAGAAGCAGACAGATGCTGTTCAGAGGATAGGAGACATATCCTGGACTCTTTCCTAGGAGCTCTGCATGGGTCAGGGTGGTTGCAACAGGCTGAAGCACCATGTGGAGGTRCACAGCATCTCACAGCGATGCTGGGACTTTGCAGGTGTTTTCTCTGTGTTCTTGGCAGGATGGCTGGAGCCTCTGTGTCCGCAGCTCTGCAGGTGGTGGGCTCTCTCCAGATATGCCATGATGAGATGTMCTAATTTTGGTGGGGGAATCTCACTCAACTGATGGAAAGAAAATATATATTCTGCCCTAAAGTTTTTATTTTTCCAAAAATGGGTCAAGTCCAGTGATCAATTCTCAAGGCAGAGAAGTGAATGTGCTGCAGTGTCAGCTTCTTTTGCACCTCTCCCTATCTCCTCTTCACCATGAGTYCCCTTGGCAAGTCATACAGGAGAAACCATCAAAGTCGTGTTATACTCAGGCTAGGCACTTTGGGGAAACTGCCTGAGAATGCCAGCATTTTTCCTTATCTCCTTTATTCTCAGTTGGTTCTGATTTCTGGCTGTTTAGAAGTATTTTGGTTAAAAGCAAAAGACAATCTTTTCTTTGAGGAAGAAAAAAATTGCACAAATCGAAAACTTAACCAAGAGCCTGATATAAGACTGCTGGTAATAAACAGAACAGAAGATCATTTGGCAAGTCCCAAACTGTAATGTAATATGTTCCCAAATGAGGCATATTTGTAAGCCTACTGGAATGCCATTATCTGAGGAAGCCCTCGTTTTATTTATTATCTCCACTCTCCACAGCATATAATTTAAGGTCTCATAGAGTCGTCTAAAGGGCACGGGATCGACATTCACAAGACATGAGATAACTTTGCAGCTCCTTAAGTGAATGACCTCCTCAGGCTCCCCACGTCCCCTCCCCTCCCTCCTTGCCCTCTGCTCCTCCAGGAGGAATGCAGTTGGAAGGTGCAATGCAATTGCTGCGTCTGTGTCCGTGTGTCACGCTTTGGGTGGAGCTTAACTTCAGCTGCCAGGGCTAGATATGGCTGCAAAGTGGTCAGAAAACTTGCAGGATATTTTCTGTAGAAGGGTTTCTTGCATCCGTGAAATCCTCTAGATCTTAAGCCTGGAATCTAATCTGGGAAGTTCATGTATAACGCTGCTTACATATACATGCCAGCAAGGAAAATGCCTATGGAGGTTGGAGACCGTTCTCCCAGTAGAGACAAATTGCCCTATTCTGATGTTTCTTGTTCATCACTTTTTTTTTCTATTCCTATTTATGTTTTTATTGGTATAAGTGGATTTGCTTGATAGTTTAAACATGAAAAAAAAAAGATTCATGGAGAAAATAGACTCTCCTAACTCCTTAAAAGGAAAGATATCACCCCAACTTTATTTCCATCTTTATTTTCCAGCTCCTTTTCTGTACACTCAGATGTTTTGGCCATTGTTTTGAAGCCCAGCCCTTCTGCCACATGAAAGCACAGGGAGCCAGGAAGGATCTCATCATGTTGAGAAACTGAACTCACAGCAGAGCTGGAAAAGTCTCTTGGTTTTGACCCAAAACACTTCTAGAACTGAGTTTCAGGGCAGACGCTGGAAGCTGCCGGCTGTAGTCATGCTCTGCAAGCCACAGCCAAACACTCCCCTTGGCCATTCCCTTGGTGCCTGTTCACAGGTATCAGTATGATCTCAAGCATTTCCATGTCTCTTCTGCTCTTCCTTTCTCTGCCCGTCACTTAGCTCTTGTTCGGGTGAACATGGCCCCATCTCCCCTTCAGTGCCCTCATATCTGCTCTCCCCACCCCTTTGGCAGCTGGTGCCTTCTCTATTGCACCAATGACGCAGGGGGGAATTAATGCTGAGAAGACCAGTCCCTCTCCAGTTATTGCTATGAATGTGCTGAGCTCCCTTTCCCTGAAGCGAGTCTTGTTCTCGTTGATGCCCTCCACTCCTCCTTATCGCCATCAGAGTTTGACAGATAAAATCCTCTGTGGAAGCTTGTCTATTTAACCAGCATGGATAATACTTTTAAAAATTGTCTCCYGCCTCAACTGTGAAGGTGCAGGTACCAGCTGCCCGCTGCACACGCCGTGTCCACTGTGCTCAGCTTTGCTGGGCTCTGCACTGAGCTCGGTTTCTGCTGTAAGCTCCCAGTAGGAAAACACTGCCAGCTCACTTATCTCTCCAATAGCTAAAGGAACATGGTAAAGCAGCTTGTTAATCAAAAAATTAGTCCAAACTTTAAAGCATGATAATTTAATGCAGATGTACCCCTTGGATACTAAGCACTGCTTCCCTCCCACAACGCAAAGCACTTTCTACCACGTTCGTCACTGAAAAGCTTTCTTTAAAAAAAGGGAGAAAACAATTAGGTTAGTTTAAAACGTGTGTTTAGGGGTTCCTCAACTCTGAAATGGTAGCTAAGAGGCAGAAATGCTTCAAGCACTGCAGAAAAGCACTGCAAATCCCCTTCTCACTCAGCAGGTTGTTACTGTGGAGTGATACAACTGCAGGACACAAGACCAAAATAAGAAAACATAAAAAGCCAGAAAATAGTAATGTGAGCCAGATTGTTCTGTGTACTTGTTTGTGTCCTCTTCCTGACATTTCCAAGCTGAAAAAAAAGAAAATCACGCAGTACAATCGGCTTATTCAAAGTTTCTTATTATTCCGCGTGGGTTACGGGCTCCCAGGGCGAGTTTCACCGAGGTGATTCTGTGTGTCCATGGATGCTCGCCATGCCGGGGAAGGGCAGCTGTACTTTGGGCACTTTGTCATGTACGTGTTAGACATGTGTTGCATGCTAGGAGAGAGGCTGGAAGTGGAAGAAAAGGACATGTCCCTTGGGAGAGCCATGGGGTGCTGCACAGTGCAGGTGGTCCCTGGGCAGGGCTTGCTTGGTTTTGGGGAAGCTCCCACGCCAGAGGAAACCTGCTGCTGACCCCGATGAGATTTATGCTAGTCACTCCAGACTCCTGGCCTTCTTTTCTGCTTGCTCACCTATGCAACCCGCACGATCGCTCAGCAGAAAGGTACACAACGTTYGCTCGAAAGCAAAAAAAAAACATCAAAAAAAAAAAAAAATCCAAAAGCCTCCTGAGTGAATGTCTCTCTTACAGTGACACCACATGTTGGAGTGCAATGCGTGACTAACCTTGCTTTTTCTCAGCCCAGGCGTGTACTTGCCTGTTGTCTGACTGCTGACCATGCCCAGCGTACACAGCAGACCCGCTGTGCTGCCCCTCGGAGAGGCAGCAGGCCAGGTTTGCCCGTGGGCAGATATTTACCGCTACATCTGGCTTTGCTTTGCCATGTTGTTAACCTCTCTTTTCCTCTCTACATTTGTTTTGTTTTTATTAAATTTCCCATCTGAATCCTCTAGTCTGTATTTCTAATGTCAACAATGGCTTTTATCACAGATAATAACTTCCTTTTACAAAGCTGTACCATCCTACATGCATTTCAAATTACATTTTATGGACAAACATTGAAGTACAGTATTTGGCAAGGCATGCAATTGCATATATTTATAGTAATCTAATTCTGAAGGATGAGAGCCAAGAAGTAACTTGGTTGCCATTTTCTTTATCGTGTATTTAGCTGACAGTGTAGTTACTTCTACTAAAGCTTAATGAAGTTTGTATTGTGATATTGCGATGTTTATGAAGTAAATTATGTGGTATGCTTAAGCATGCTATAAAAACAGTTATAAAAATATAAACTATTCGTTTTACTATCCACATTAAGTAAACTCTGGAATTATTAGAGAGAAGAACATCCTTTCTTTGCTGATATATAGATTGGAGAAAGAGTTTGGAATCTAATCTTAATCTCTGAATAAAGAGAAATGATGATTTTATTTTTCTTAGGACCCATCTGGTCTGTTTTACTAGTACTGCCACAGACTTCGTGTAATTCATATACCTTTTGGGACTTCATTCTTCATTTCTTGTATATATGGTGTATAACAGAGCAATGCAGTTGTGTCTCTAAGAAACTTCGACACCTTTCAAAAGGTACCAGGGAAGGCCTTATTTATGTGCTTGTTCTCTCTTGGAGTTTAAGATGAGATAACCATTTCTGACATTTATCCTGTGTGTTCTCTTCCTGTGGAATAGTACAGTCATCTCCCAAATGGTCTGAATCTGCTTTGCTGACTTGTGTTGGCTTCACTGACACATACAATAGTGAAAAAGGTAGGATATCCAGGATCCATTGCTTAGTTATAAAATCCTGTAGTATGGAGATCTCAGGAAAGMCGATATTGTCTGAAATGAGCATTTAAATTCTTTCCAGGCATTTAAACWCATCCATGCCTACCTTGCTGCAGAGAAATGGTTTTCCTGCATCACTCGTATGGGCCTGACTTGGCCTTTTTTTTTTTTTTTTTCTGTATCTGCATCTTCCTTAATTCCACTGGTCAGTATTAGAATTTCTTAAAGGTAGCTATTCTAGWTAATTTAATCACTAATTGCCTTCTTTAAACTCTTTGCAAGACACTCTTCTGTACTGCTTAGCAAGCCTTTAAATAAAATCCCACCTGGCACTGAGGATCTTTCTGTGGTTGAGAGCAGAGCTTGGGAACATGCTGCCTTGGCTACTCATTGCTCATGGACGCTTTCAACAGCATCTCATCCTCAGCAGTTGCAAAAGCAATCACGGTCCAGCAAAACTGTCTGTGAGTTGATTGGACTTTCCCGGTCAGAAGGAGCTCTGGTAGGCAGTTATCGGACGTTCCAGGGAGATTGGGTCTGCAGCCAGCAGATCGCCTCTTTGTATAAAGCAGTTTTCAGAATTAAAGTTTGCAGCTCAAAAAACCATCTTGTTCTATTTTCTTCTCTCAGTACTGTAACAAGCTGTTCCCTTTTCCACATGTTTTATTTTTATTTAATTTTTTTTATGTGAATGTTTTCCATATACTTCCTCTGGAAGCCTTCTTCACTTTCTTCCCTTGTTCACTTTCTTATCTGCTTTACTCTGTATCATCAAGTTTTCTGGCAACAGTATGGCTTGCGAAACAGTTTAAATGAATAATAATCCCATTGGCTTGCGGGGTGAGTCCTTTTGTTTACAGTTTCTAGAGTATTAATTTCTCTACTGACTRATGACTTCCTTGATGCCAGTGTACAACTGGGTGTTCTCGTTGCATGTGCTCTTTGGACACAGCAGTCAATTCATTGCCCAAACGCTAGACCCATTGACTATTTCTTGTGGATCCCGCCCTTGAAGGAATTTATGCTTCAGGTCACTTTTCTACCTATTGGCAGCTAACTTTGAATTGCATTGCTAAAAGTCAGTTCCAGGTTTTTGGGCAGGCTCTTTCTCAAACGTGGCTGCGCTGTGCTGGKTGCATCTACCTACAATCTGCACTTGTTGTAAGCACAGGGACTGGGACAGTCCAGGGCTGTCCTGAAAGACCTGGAGAGGAGATGATGATGACTGCCTTCACATGCAAGTACCATGCATTTCTTGAGCACTTTGCTTTTCCAAACATGCTACAATTTTTCATCCCATCCTCAAGACCACTCACACCATAAGGACATTGCTGGTAATAATAACATCCTTGTACTTAGCTTACATGAGTCACATTATAGAAATTGCTTGGCTTATAGTGCTTTTTGCATTTGTGTTACTGTGCTCTCAGAGGTCACTGGTCCAGATACTGTAGAATGCATTCTGTCTTGGCGGCTCTCTGTGAGCTGTTAATAAAAAGGAACAAATTCTCTTTCACTGGTGACATCAGGGAAGTGTGAGTGAATGGCAGGTGGTTGCTCACAGTCAGAGTCCACCACAGTCCTTGGAGCAGGGGTGCTGGAGGCAAATTGCCTCTCAGTGCTTGGGTTTTGTTTAGAATACATGCATAATAGGTGTTTCTGGAAAAAACATTTTTTTAAATTACAGGTAAAACTAGAGGTAGGTAGACTGAAAAAGTTCAGGGTTCTAAAAAGTGGCGATTTGAGTCTTTACAAAATTGGGTAAAATAGGTGGACATACAAGGCTAGTAGGTATCTTGTTTGTAGAGGTTTCTTCTAGGGCTCTCAAATCCAGCATAGAAGGGAGATGCCYCAACCCATTCAGGACACCAGATAGTCCTTTTCAGCCCTAA
Source organism: Nothoprocta perdicaria (assembly GCF_003342845.1). Lineage (NCBI taxonomy): Eukaryota > Metazoa > Chordata > Aves > Tinamiformes > Tinamidae > Nothoprocta > Nothoprocta perdicaria. The sequence continues at coordinate 3,160,069 of NW_020455832.1, read as the reverse complement.
GGGCACTGCTGTGCAGTGCCTGGTCTTGGGCCACACAGTTGACCCAGCCCGTGCAGGCACTCACTCGTGGAAAGCCAGATCTTGCCTAGATCTCGCCCAGACTGAACCACTTGCTCATGCAAGGTATGTTTCCCCATACCAGACATTTCTTTTCTGAGCTAAGCACTTTGCCTCTTTTTAGTTTGAAAGCCAGATTGGTGTTCTTTCCCGAAGATTGCTATGTGTGTTTGAGAAGCAGTACATTCATTTGACTTGGCATACGTGGTTTTGGGTCTCGTGTTTTGTACCATGTGTGCTGATACAGCTGATTGATTCCCTCATTCAGTTCCCAGGCCAGCTGAGCTGCTCCTAAGGCTTTCAAGCAGGCAGGGAATGGTACCAAGAAAGAAGCAGAATGACAACTAAATAGGATTAAAGAGTTTTAGCAGAAGTCTAAAATTTACTGTTCTTGGCCACCTATATCTTTTCCTTGCCTGTAGGCCCAGAAACTCTTATGCAGTTATGAGACATATTGGCCAGAGGTAAAGTTTAAACTGAGTTTTGTCTTTTCAGAGTTCCATTAAAAAATTTGTCTGTAGGGTGGGTTTTTTTTTTTTTTTTTTTTGTCACATGATATATGTAGACCTTTCCCATCTCCTTTAGTTACCTCTGGCTAAAGATCCTTGAAACACTGTCTCCCCAGCACCTCTGGGAGTCTCTTAATTCAAAATATATCATGCTTGGGAAGATTTGAGTGGATGAGTTTAAAATTAGGTTTTTGTAATTTTGTGGAGGAGAGAACTCAGAGAAGGACACAAAGAGCCAAGAGCATGATTGAGGCAGTATTGCTTTGAATCCATAGGGAATAATCGTGAAGTTTGCTCAGTTTTTTTAGATTGGAGCCAGACTGACATAACTTGTCTTTCCGCCTTAGTGCAAGTCTAAGATTTCTTTAAAAGTCTGTTAATTTATTCTACAGGTTGAAAATACTTCAACCATATTGCCTTTATTATCATTGTGAATTTTTGACACATCCTAGCTGATAATGGCGAATCAGAGACAAATACTTTGCTTTTTTGTTTGTTTGTTTTATTTTGCTTTCTCTTAGGAATGTTTGAGAAATTGAATTCCTGCCCCTAACGAAGAGCTAGCTTTCAAACATATCTCAGAGCACTGTTGCTGGAAATTTGGGAAAAAAATGTGATGTGTGTAGTATAGAAATCATTTTGCTGCTTTTCTGTGTTGTTTTTCCCAGGAGTCAAATGCTTTCTTGCTAGATTGCCCTGACGAGCGAACACAAGGTCATGCAGTCACGTTCCTGGCACAGTGATAGGGTTTGCTCTGCTTTCCCTTTGATTTTTGAGGTGCAGTGTTGGACATATGAGTCCCACACCCACACAGGCAGCCCCAGCGGTGCCTCGTGCTGCAGTTGATCCAGGGCTGGTGACCATGGCTGCTCCTCCAYGGGTGTAGAGATGCTACTAGTGGCCAGGGTGGGCAGAGGGTGAACGGGCAAGGGGTGCCACAGCTCTTCAAGTCTCCAGCCTGATTCCTCATGTCTCTCCTGGATGAGAAAGCAGGGCTTTCTTTGTGCTGTGGTGCCCTGAAACCTGTGCCTGCCACTGCGAAGCTGGTTTGAATTTTGGTGATTCCTGGCTCTTGTAAGCATGTTTTATGGGACAGATGGCTTGTTATCTCAGTGATTATTGCTAACAGATTTCTCTCTGTTGCATAAAAAAAGGGACATTGCATTTCTCTCTGTAACCTGGAAAGATATTTCCTTACATCGGATTTCACGTTGGCTGAGCCACATCCAGTTTGTAGATTGGAAAATATGGACATTTTAAAATCTTCTTGCTAGAATAATGGCAGAGGGAGTGCTGAAGTGGTTAGAGAAGAAAAATCAGCCTTCAGACCAAACACTCCTAGCTGCAAGGTCCGCTATACTACTGTTCTCATAAACAATCCTGTGCGATCACAGCCTGACTTAGGTGGACGAGATACCAAGCCATTTCCTCATGACTAGGTCCTAATGTCACCCAATGATGGCAATGAACACTGTGAGGTCTAAATTGATCTCTTAGATGAACTCAAGGAACTCACTCAGAAATGATTCTGCCTTGAAAGTCATCATAGTTGTCTACTTTCCCCTAATCTCTTTCCCATGAGACCCTGAGGGAGCCCATTATATTGCCGTTTTCTCCCTTTTATGTGGCCACTGTCACAGTACCTGAGTCCATACAGCAGCTGCTGTGGTGGTGGTGGTTTTCCCAAGACAAGATAGCTGATAGCTGGGAACCACCCTGAAGAAGATTAAGGGAGGGAAGTCTCTGCTTTGGCAGGAGGTAGCTCATGCCTATTCAGACTAAGCCTTTCACTGACTAGGAAAGAGGCCCAGTATTGTCAGGTTCAGACACAGACTTCTGCACTTAGACTGAGTGTCACCTAAGTCTGAGCTATTTATCCATATTTTTTTTTTGGAGAGAGACTGGCAAATCCAGAGTATGAGATTCACTGCACTTACTTTAGAGACCCCTTCTTAGCAAAAGGTGCCCATTTGCCTCCTTTGCCCCAGAGGTATTTGAGATGACCAAGGTAGACTAATATTTATCTTTTGGGTGATGGATGAACTCAGTCCCTTTCTGTAGCTTTGTCCATGTCTGGCTGGGCTCTGGCTCTGCCTTCTGGGAGGTGGCATTGTGGGAGCTCCTTGATGTCCCCTTGGGCCCGAGAGCCCTCCAGAGAAGGCAGAGGGAGAATGATGAGCCTGATACCAGATCTCCATGGAAATCCTTTTGTAGCTCTGGGCTAACCCTTCTGCTAGGCTTAGCASTGTCATCTCTCATGGGCTTGTGGTAAAACACAGTCTGGGGACTCAAGGCTCTTCTGCAGTTAAGTGCCATGGAAGAGCAGGGTACTGTTATGCTGGAAAGGATGCATGTTTATATTAAATCAGATGTGAACTTACTTTTGACTTGGAGACACTCTCAGATGTTCTGCAGAGGCAGAATGAGCTCATTTTTTTTCCCATCCTGAGCAGAACCAGCACCAGGAGATAGGTCTGTTTTTCAAAGCAGAAGGAATCATTGCTACTGAGGCAGTAGAAAGTGCTGGATTTTGCCTATTCCGGTTGCTTTCTKTGTACACTGAGGGCAAAGGTTGTGTGTTAAACTTGCCCTCCTTACTTTAATGAAAAATGTATTAGGGAGGCCAAAACATGAAGGGCTCTGTAAATAAAAGGCAAATAGATAAGATGGAGTTTCCTATGATCTCTGCAGAGCCACGTTGTCTCTTCTTCATTTAATTACAGATGCAAAGTTGAGCCAGTTGCCAAAGTAAACTGTCCTGAAACAGAACAAATATTCTGGGCACAGAAGCGGTCTTTTGATAAGGTTTTGTATCTATCTGTGAAAAGAAATGTGAAGAGATTTGTTGCCAGCATTTGTGTTTTTTTGTAAATTATGTATGCCTCTTTTTGAGTTTGTTTACTGGCCCAAGTCTGCGTCTCAGGAACCCCTAGCGATATTCTTATATTTTGATAGGGCCTTTATAACAGCTATAATGTACTCGCTGCATTTCCAGTCACCTTGAATGTTAACTAAACAATCCAGAATGCATTTGTCACAGCTTGCAAATATTTCTGTAAGCAGCTGACTTAATTTCTGTTCACTCAAACCCATACTCAACAACTTCACTCATTATTTTCGTCTGAAACTACACTTGAAAGAATTGCTCTGAATTAGACTTGAGGGAAAAAGATTTGAAACTTTTTCCTGCTAGTTCATTAACCCAGTTTAATAGATTCCATGGGAGATTATTTTCTCTATATGGTGGTTATTTAAGCAATAGTTTCTATTTTTTCCAAATATTTATAAACCAGTAAGTTCCTCTGATATGTTTATTAGTACCTTGGAGCAACTTATTGCACGTATAATGGAGAGGAACGGATAAAGTTACGTCTACTATAAAACTTGGGTATTTTTATTTGTACTTTAAATACTTTTGTATGCAACTTCTGAAGCTGGTGTACAAAGGAGAGGGTTGTGCTCTTGTACTTGTTTATCTTTACTTTGTTGTTACTGAATTCTTTCTGGTGTCATGCTTTGTGCGTGCCTGAAAAAAGTCATTAGGATTAGAGTCAAACATTAACCTTGCGACCTTCTTGTTTATATACCTACTGTAAGTCTGTTCTGCTTGTATTTCTGCAGTTAGTAAAAGCAAACTTGTGTGCACAGTCTCTGGATGGCAGTGGGCAAACTGAAATGTTTGTCGAGATCACTGATACCACATCCCTTCAAAACCAAAGCTTCAAAGGAATGTCAGTGGCTGAGATTAACTAAGAAGGTGGCTTTTAAAATGTGTGTGCCTGCCTGCTTTTAAAAATAGTAAGTTGACAAAAATAGCATCTTAGCCTGAGGTGGTGATGCACAGTGCAGTGAATGGAAGACAAAGACACTTTTTAAGATCACACCAGCTTGGTAAATGAATACAGGCTATAAAATTCAAAGGAAAAAAAGCCCATCATCTGTCCCAGGCACAATCCTCAACACAATGTATCTGGAGAAAATGAAAAAGTGGTAGAAAATTAGAAACCTCAGATTTTTGTTTGTTTGTTTGTTTGTTTTTGCAAGGCCTTTTTTCTTGTTAATGCTCATGTGTCTTGCGACGTGTCCCCCCTAAGAGTGACAGATGGGAGGGTGACATCACGGACTGCCCTTCGGGTGGGCAAGTCTGTGCAAGGAAGTGCTTTGACTTCTTTGTCTCCACAGAGCACCGGCGTTTCCTGCACAGCAGCGAGTTCTGAAGGGTGTGAGAACTTCTGGCTTTGTCCATTTTCTCCAGTGAAATTGGACTATCTTCAGTGTGTCCCTCGGAATAGCTGCCCTGTGGAGGAAGGCTGATGGTGGCAGCAATCAGGAGCAAGTTTTACTCTGGGACAAGTGGATGCTGCCGCCAATGTGCTGAGCCAGCTCCTGGTGTTCACTTGCCCTCAGGCCAGCAGCAATCAGCACCCATCTAGCATGGTAGCCAAACTGACCTCCTGCATCTGCTGTGCTCATGGCTTGTTGCCTCCAGCCAAGCGGATGAGAAAGATGCGAGCCAGAGCTCAAACCGGGCGCTGATGCTGTTCCTGCTTGAGCTGTGACAGGCAGCACTGGATTCAGCCCCACGGGACTGGTCCCATTCAGCTGGTGGGACTGGGAGCCTGGGCTGCTCGCGTGGCTGCAGAGCTGCTTGCAGCTGCCTGCAGCTCCTGCAGGCACCAGGCTCACTTACCTTCCTCATGTCTCACATACAGGCTGCTCTTCCTGCTCTTATTTGGCTCATTGGGAATGGGATTTGGGCTCTTCCTGAGCGGGACCATCATGTGCTACCAGGATCAGGCTGGTGAGAGGCAGTTGTGGTGCTGTGGTGTTGCACAGCCATCTGGCACCCACTGTGCCTCCCGTCCTCTTGGTTCTACCTTCTGGTTCTGCCACCCCCTTCCCACAAGCCCCCCACCATCATGGTCCCAGCTGGCATCTCCTGCCCGTCCCGTCCCAAGCCAAATGTGTCTCCTTCCCACTTGTCCCCTCTCCTGTGCATGTTCACATGCTGCTGGGCCAGATGCAGCAAGGAGCAGTTGTCAGCAGTGGGGCCTCTACGAGAGCAGAGTGTTCTGTAATTCCGTTATCAAGTACATCATGTGTTTTGATCACATAGGAAATTAATTCAGTTCATCAGTGCATGTTTACTGTCAGAACAAATCTCAGCAAGACTTTTTTACCAAAATCCTTAACAAGGCACTTCTTTATGGATTGCTTCATTTTAGAACTGATAGGCTTTCTTTTCTTTTCTTTCTTTTTTTTTTTTTTTTTTTAAATCACGTAAAAGCCTCAGCACTGTTAACTCTCCAAACACTTGTCAGTCCTTGCAAATACCATTGATGGCACAGCAAATTTTGAACATGCCCTTGGCTGATGTGATTTATTAGTGCAGACAGGGTTCGAGTAGGATTCCTCCACGGAAAAGCAGGGTCAAGCGGAGGCGACTTGCTGGTAAAATGTACTTTTTGTAAATCATAACTACATTTTTTCACTGGATTGGGAAAATTGTCTCCAAAGTTGGGCCTGCCTTCAAAGCCCAGGTAGACACTAGCTCAGCCTATTCAGAACTGAGAAGTGCCATCAAGAAGCCAGAGGGATGTAAGCTTAAAATAAAGTTTAGCCTTGGTGTAAAGCAAGCAATGATTTCTTACTATTTCTCTTTTCTTACAAGGTCAGCTTCTGAGTCATTCAGACCTTGTTTAATTTCTGCTCAATACCCAGCAGATGTGAGAGTGGCAGATGAATTACAAAAGGAAGAAACATTCAATGACTCTTAGAAGTCTTTAAGAGATGACAGATGGCTCTTAACTATAGACAAATTTCTTAGGGATGCAAAACAAAAGGACAAAAGACAAGGAGAAACTGCCCTTGCTTAACAAGGTACTGATGTAAAATGTTCCTATGATGGCAAAGCAATCCGTGCTCAGGAAGCTTGGAAATGTGCAGGGAGATGCAGAGATGGAGACAAGGAAGAAGGAAATGTTTTTACTGGAAACAATATGTCTTTGAAACTGCCACTTGCCATCTGTCGCTGTCCTGCCAGGGCCCTGCTCCGATTCCTGAGTTCTTCTCGAAGCTCCCCATCCTCTTGGCAACTGCAGGCTGTCACTAGGAGCTGCCAGGTCCTTCCAACCGGGAAGGGAAACAGACTGTATTTCTGATAGCTGGTTTCCATGCTATCTTTTCTCCTCACTCTGACTAAAGATATAAATGGTTAACTCCAATTCTGGGACAGATGTTGACACTCCCAGTTAAAAAGACTAGAGGACTGGCTGTAGAGTGAAAATGATTAGACTGTGTAGACAGACCTCCTGTTTGCCTGAAAGTGAGAAAAGGGAAGTCAATTAAAGAAAGGCTGTTAATGAAGTAACTGAGATAATGGAGATAGTCTAGATGTGTGTGTGTGTATGTGTCTATGTATGCAACCCCAATGCAGCCCTTCACTGGGGTCAGTCTCCTTTRTAGTCTTATGGTGAGTTTATTGTAATGAGAGAACAAAGGCAAGTACTGTCTTCTAGCAATTCTTTAGCACTATAAAGTAAATAATTCAGCGAGTATTTACTATTGGGAATGCTATTACCGTGTTTAATGAAGCTGTAATCAGTAAATGGATCCAGCTACAAGCATTGTTCTCTTTTTTTTTCTTTTTTTTTTCTTAAAATGTCTGAAGGTCTTAATATACTTTTTTTTCATTTATCAGTATCTGTCTTTAAGGCTGCAAAGTGGATCCATGAGACCCCAAGTGCTCTGCTACACTCAGTAATAAAAGCACTACATAAAGTTAGTGAGGAGTATGAAACCTCACTATAGATGTCTAACACTTTCTAAGTGATGTGGGCTTTTTAAAAAGCAGTCTGAGCTTCAGAAATGATAAATATCAATAACATGTAGGGCATGTAGAAAGTGCCTATCGTATGTTTCCAAACGACCCAATAGCCAATAATTGTCCTGAATATTGGTGGCAACTTGTTAGATGGAAAACCTGAGAGATGCTCACCTGAAAACATGCTGATGTGGATATCTGTGCTGCATAATGTGCATGCAATGGTCCACTGCATCATTTCTGCAACCGTAGAGGACAGCAGCTTTCTGCAAAAGCCAGGATAAGGGGCATGAGGAGGGTTTTCTCTAAGTCCTTTCTAACTTGGSCTTTCCCAGCAAATGCATGCAGAAGTAGCTGTGGAAAAACTCAGGTTTCTGAATGCTGGATGAGAAGGAGCTCTGGGAAACAGTTCTGAAATTAATTCAAAGATAATGAGTTATCTCCCGCACCCAGAATTTTCCATTTTTGGGAGGGCACTTTGTTGTCCCTTCAGCCTCACAAAGGTTTTATACCATGCCTTTTTATCCATGTGGGTTATAGCTGGCTTAGCTGAAGTACAGGTATTTTCTGCAATTGTCCTAAGTGAATTTGGGAAGGAGTGAGGGACTATTCATGATATCTAATTCCAGACACGCAAGTGCTGCCTGGAAGAGCAAATCTTTCTCTGTGGACTGCAGAGAACCCAGGGTCTTAAATGCGGATGCTTTAAATTGCACTTTAGTTAGATGTCTATGGTAGGTGATTGGAACGACTCTGTGAGAAGCGCCCTAAGTGCCTTTAAACTCACCCCAACTCTGATGAGGCTTTAACTGCACACAGGGAATGCAGCACTACATTATCAGCTCAGTGCYGTTCTGGGGAAGGAGAAGAACCTTTGCAGCCAAGAGTAGTTTTCCCAAGTTTGTTTTCCCAGTGTAGCTCCCCGCATCCTTGGCTGTGTTTCTAGAAAGGCATTTTTGTTTACATCAAGCAAACAAACCGCAGGGATTTTCTCATCTGTCATCCCTCTGTTCCTGCAGGAACACACATGTCCGTGGTGGAAGTGCTGTTCAAGGGCTGGCTGGGGTTCAACGGCAGTGCTCTGTGTCTGGGACGAGTGGCCACGTACCTCAAAGAGTCAGTGGTGGATGCAAACAGTTAAATAGCCCATAGGATTGCTATGGTTTACCCATGGCAGGTCCCATACCCAGCTAAATCGGTAGGGATGTTGCTATTGACTTGGGGACTGTTGATGCAAACTCTTACATTGCTTGCCATTAGTTCACTGAAAATTAGATTTGTTTCCAAAAATGGTAATGGGCCTAAATTTCCACTGCTATGCAGAAGCCTTTCAAGTGGGATAGCTGAGCCAGCACCATTTTCCATTTGATTTCCCTGATGACGTTTATATCTCAGACCTTTAAGTATACACCAGCGAGACATCACCTCACCAGCACAGAGACACATGTACCTCTGAATCATCTGGGAAGGTCTGCAAGAAAGCACTTGGTGATGAGAGGCAGCACAAGCTGCAGACACCCCACGAGATGGTTGGGAAAGCGTGAGGGTCTGGGAGGAAGGAAGGGCCGCAGGGCAAGGACACTGCAGGCCACATCCAGGTGGCACTTGTGTGTTCACCAGCTATTGCTCCAGGTTGCACAGGCACGCGAGGGTGCAATGTGGTCAACACTCCCAGGACAGTTTCAGCTTTTGGGATTTCAGGAAAGGGCACATGAAGTGCAGAAAGGTCCAAGATGCCAAGTGTCTGCACAGAGCAGGTGATCGCATAGACCCGAGGGCTGGTGCTTTTRGCCTCGTGCATGAATAGGAGCTGCCATGGACCATCCCGGCAAGGACTGAGCTTGCTCTCAAGACAACCTTGGTGTCTTGGTGCGTGATCATACATCCACTTTGTGCTGAGCAGGCATGTGAAACTGTATGTTCTTCCTTTGTGTAACCCCTGCTATAACCTCAGCAGCAAGACCAGGAAGGGGGCGAAAGAAACTTTGCAGAARGTCTTTCTTAAATTCCTAATTTCACGTATTTGCTTAACTAGATTTGATGCAGCTGTTCATCATAACCAATATAATGCTGATGTGCACAGTCACCTTGTCCCTTGGTTATAGCAGRTGCTAGCGCCTTGCGCCTGTGTGGAGTGGCAGTGCAACTGCTCCTTTTTATACTCCTTCTAGCACCCAAGTATGCTGCAGTCTCAGTTTAAACATGCAGCCTTGGTTTTGAATTCCTCTTGTTCTGGAAGGAAAATTATTTAAGACAGAATATGYCCAGTTGAATCCTAGAAGAACGACTTGTATTGAAATAGATGATGGGGGCRAAAAGATCAATATAGAATTCAGAAAATGCACTATCTATTTTTTGACTAGAAATGGCACTGTAGGTTATTTGAMATACATTGTTTTGTCCAGTTTCAAATTATAGACTATTTTAATTTTTTWAAAAATATTAAAAAATGTATTATTCAGTATGCCATAGAGTTGTTTAAAGTGAATAAATGCATCTCTGTATAATCACTAAAGTTGTAAGAAAATATTTCTGAATGCCAGACAGCTATGTTGTACTTAATTGAATCATTTTTTTTAAAGTACATTTCATGCTTTTGTGTCTGCAAATACTGCAGGCAGAACTGGCTGTGTGCTGTTAACTTTCCAGGCCATGTAGAAATTCAGGAACAAGTGAATAAAATGAAAATAACAGTAGACGGAAATACTGATAATGAAAAACATGACTATGAGATTCCAGATGCCAGGGAAAAGCAAGGAGTGGAGAGAAACAAAGTGGAAARGGAATGGGAAAGGGAAAGGAAAAGGGAAAAGGAAAGGGAAAAGAAGCACCCATCTTCTCCACATGCACGGGAGAACATTTAACTACTGTCACATTTAACCACATCAGCTCCCAAGACTTTTGATCACGGGGGCTGGTGTCCCCCCTCCAGGGTGCACCATGCTTCTAAACACACTTATGGGGGGATAAAAAGAAGGTAGAAAGAAAGTTCATGTGATTTGTGTGGGCTTTTGCCACACAGTGAATTACAGCAATGGAGGTTTTACTGTCTGTGGCRACGTATCCATGCAGCTGGGCATGTACAGCTGTACCCTTTGGACTAYGTTTGCTCTTAGCACTGTCTGAAAATCCACAGCTCCAAAACAATAAGCCTTGTCCTCATGGAGGAATGTTACCAACTTTCTCTGGTTTAATTAAGCAGTTTTCCCTCCAGGCCTCCAGCTCTGTAAGTCATGTGACGATGTCAGAATTCCAGCTTTTTGTGCAAAGAAAGGCCTAGCTACTGCAGGGAATTAGGGATCTGGGACCATAACAGACCACGTCAAAGAGAAAAGCCCATATTGATCTTCAATAATGGCAGGAATTTTAAAACACTTGGAATTTTGGGGTGTCTTGGTGTTAACAGGAATGCAATTAACTATAGATACAGAAGGCATAATGATCATTGAAGGTCTGATCTCCTCTGGGATGTAGCAGTTCATACACATAGCTTTGAAACTACAGAGACTTTGAGGCTCAAGAGGATTGCTCCAGGCAAAAGCTCCCAACAACCTTTCAGTCGTTGTCATCCCTGTTTCTGCATCCTTTGTTCTGAAGCTAAAATGTTAGTGGAAGAATACTGGAATGGTGCCCCAGTGCCTCTTATTTAAGTCATGGGGCAGATTTTCTGGGTGTAGAATTTATTATGCCAGGAGTGCAGGGCACTTTGGCACCCCAGGAAGCCACGTGCTGCTCCAAAGAAAGGCCAGCTGCCGCTGATGGAGGTTTATCCACCTTGTTGTCCCAAAGGGCTGGATGCCCCATGCCAGCAGTGCCTATCCATGGCCCCTGCACTGCTCTGGTTGAGCAGGCTGGTTGCAGCRTGGTCGTGTGAGGTGTCTCTGCTGCCTTGATCTTCTGCTGTGCTGAAAGCCCCAGGTGCTAGTGAGTAGGGGCATTGCCTCACTTCCCCCATCTAGCCTCTCTTTTTCTTCATCTCTTTCTGCCTTTCCCTCCCCTGCTGTTGCTGGGTTTCGTCAAATCTCAGAGGAACTTCCAGTGAGCAGCACCAGAGCAGAGCCAGTGTTTTGCGGTCTGAACTTCTAGAGCTCTTTGGAAAGACGATGGCTTGGGTTTGGCACTGGCATCCCTGCCTTTCACAGCCATAAACACTTGGAATTAATAGCCAAGGAACTTCTGCTCAGGGAAGGTGAGTGTGCAGGCAGCAAGGGAGCCCCATGCGCCTGCCTCTGGCTGCCCTACCTCGTTAATGGCAGGGCTCTTTCAGTCAACTGTTTATAGTCTCTTTAGCCACAGGAGCTAAGCAGTAGGACATAGTTAACTGCTAGCAGGGACATGTCAACACATGGAAGCATTTATGCCCATTCTTTAAAAAAAAAMCAAAAAAGTTCAACCCTGAGTTTGTAAAGTAATACCAGATTTTCCTATGACGGTGTTTTTATTCTGGACATTTACAGTTAAAATGTTGCTGGAAGTTGGAAAATCAAATTGAAAATAACTCTAGATTTATTATGAATGTAAAAATGCATTGTTTCTGAATCTTCAAAATGTATTTTTTTCAAATCATCTTTCAAAAGCATAAACATGTTATTCCATTTTGCTTTTACAGAGCCATACTGAAGGTTCTGTACTTTACATATATTTCTCATTTCCAGTGTATTGTGATCACTAGTTATTTTCCTGAAGATCACTCTCCCCTCAAGAGCTATTTTCCTCTCACTTTTTGAAGTTACTCCACAGGTCTACAACAATTCATTCCATCACCAGCTGCTCTCTTTACTTTTGTCTTCTGAAGCTCTTAAAGAATTTGCTCATTTTAAATGATCCAAAACCAAATAAAAAGGATCTAAACCAGAAATCATCCCCTTTTCTGACATGAGCTACAAAAATTTTCTTCTGACATGAATTTAAATTAACATGTCCTCTTATAATGACAGAAGTTGTTTTTAATTTGCTGAAGAGAAGTTAGGTGATGAGCTGTTTTACAGTCCTAGCTTCTGCATTTCATATATATGACCATGTAACAAAGCTCTGCATATAATTCCATTGTAGCCTCTCAGAAATGGATTGGGCAGGGCTTACTCAATGCTAAATAACTGCTTCTACATGACAACAGAGCATATATCAAACTAATGAGATGACCATTTGGCACATATTCCACCTCATAATTTAGAAGGGTTATTATATGTATGAAACCAAAACCATTTCTTTTCTTTTGCTCATGTTCTTTCGTGCACATTTATTTTCACAAACACAAATGTTTGAGAAATGGCTTGATCTGGAGACTGTATCCAAGCTTCAATCCAGCAATTGCCCAGACTTTGTTTTGCAATTAGCTTTTCTACTCCTAAGATTTTCCCAAACCAGTAGTTATTATCTTTTTTTTCCCCTCTTTTATTAAAGCAGATATGTCTTAATCTTTTTACCAAGAGCACCAGCAATTAACTTGAAGTCACTAACATCAGGGTTGCTGCTTTCTTAGAAGAGGGATTAGGACTAGCAGAGGACATGGAAGAGGCTGGTTCAAGTCATAACTCTTCTTCAGATCCCCTTTGTGATCCTGGGAGAGCCAGGTTTCCTGGAGAGGAAACCTGTGAGAATTCCACATCCTTTTGAACTTGGGACTATCTGAAGCAACATCTCACAGAGGCTGGGCTCTTGCCTCACGTTCTCGTGAAGCTGCCCTTCTGCAGCACATTGCAGCTGCTGGCAGGTCCTTAACTATGTCTCTGTTGCATCCAAAGGTAGGACAGGGTGAGCTTTTAAGTCTCAGGTTTTACTGAATATATAGCAGTAGCTGCATTGGCAAGGCCAAACACCCAAGTCTTAGTGCGACACAATGCCTCTGGTGGTATGTTTTCTGCTTTTACCTTCTGCTATGGTAAGTGGGGTGACCGAGATGGTCTTTTCCAGAACTTTTTTAAAAAGTTGGCTTTTAAACTTCTTTTCCCTTCCCTTCCCTTCCCTTCCCTTCCCTTCCCTTCCCTTCCCTTCCCTTCCCTTCCCTTCCCTTCCCTTCCCTTC
>NW_020455832.1:2906756-3146639 GCF_003342845.1 Nothoprocta perdicaria | reverse complement strand
TTCCCTTCCCTTCCCTTCCCTTCCCTTCCCTTCCCTTCCTTTACAGTGTTAGATCAATTGTTCCCCTAAGAGGGTAAACATAATTTCTAAAAATAAAAATCCTTAGGAGAGGAAAAAATAAGGAGACAAGGAGCTCTCAAAATGAGAGGGAATACTGAGAATTCCTCACTGGTGGCAAGCAGCTGAGAACAAGACACCAACAAAGCGGGTTTTTGCTTTGAATGGTTGGATGGTTTGCAATTGGATGGTTGAGTTGTCTCTTCAGGAATCTGTCTTCAGACAGTTTTTCAGTACTTCAGGCTCAAGACCTCATCAAAAACTGTGCGCAGACTGAAAGAACCAGAATTAAAATCCAGAAATGCTGTCTCCCAAGAGGACACAGTGAAGAAAATCTGAGCTTTGACCTCTCTCTGTGCCCTAAGATATAGTGTAAGGATAATGGCCCTAAAAGGGCAATACTGAATTGAACACAATCAGTTTATAACCCTTCATATGACCTATTATAAGTGCCCCTGCTGCTTTCCCAGGTTACATCAAATATGACTATCCTGACTTGGATATCCTGACTCTCTCTCCCACTATTGGTAAGCTGTGTAATAATTTTGCCTTTGACTGGGGCATAAAAGTACATGCATAGGCTATGCTGCTATCCAGCCAATTCATGGTTAAATTGTTAATTAACTTGTTAAATTCTTCTGACTGTGTCTGAGCCCAGATTAGTGATTCCAGAACCTCCCCAGAATGACTCAGACAATGAAGCTGGACGAAAATCAGGTTGAAGTGGGATCTGAATATTTGGCACAAAATGAAAGGCACTCTTAAGTCTTCTATCAGTAATGTTTTAGGGAGGATTTCTATTGTAGAGATAACACATTATCATCCTCTGGCTCACTGCAGCACTGGCATTGTGCATAAGCTTGTGATAGAGCTATAACATAAGCAACTGTGAAATTTTCATAGCTGCAAAGCACCCCATGGATAGAATAAAATCACTTTTGTAAGGTACAAAGCTTGCAAAGAGACAGTTTGCTTCTTGTTGCTTTTGTATCAGTCATAAATCAATGCTATGAGGAAGGGAGAGAGAAAGGAAAACAGCTTTACTGTCCCACAAGACTGGAGACCACAGCAGCTCTGGGGACAAAGCTCTTGACTGCCTTCTCATGTAAAGCCTTGATTAAGTTCAGTGACAAAAACTTAAAGCGCCCACTTCCCTATGTTAATTATAGCTACATGCTTCTCTCTTCATTTGTTCCAAGGTCTCCCCTGTTCTCCTAGTGAGGCTTGGCATAACACATGCTGATACAGGGAAACTAAATCCGCTTTAGTACAGGAACAGCAATACTGTATGTGTTGGTCCCAAGGTGTTTATGGTTTTGTCAAGGGCAATGATAATCAGGCTGGTCGTAGCACATTTACACTTGGAGTGAGTTTGTAAAGGGAAAACACCAGTAACTTAAGTGAGTAGTGATGAATTTACAGGCTACCTTTGAAATATCTGTTTTTAAAAGCAATAAACACAGCAAATCACGGGCAATCTCTCTTGATATCAACACAGGACTCAGGCTTCTGTTGTGAAAATTCATGTTTTTATGTGTTAACTTCACATCTCCATAGGTATAAAGTTCATGCCTCTTCCAAACATCATTTAGGAACATGCCCTCAGCTCAGAGCTACCTGTAGCTGTTGTGTGCAATGAGGCACCCCTGGGAGCTGGGCCTGCAGCGTAGTCCTGCCAGTGCTGATGTGCCACAGGGAACTCTCAACAGTGCAGGTGAAGAAGTCTTAAAAAGAGGAGATCTTTCCTGCAGCATTTGCAGTGCTGAGAGGGAAGCAAGTGCTCAGTCCAATTCAGAATATTGCTGAAAACTTCATTTGAGTCTTTTTTTTTTTCTTTTTAGGGCACATATATAAGTATACACTGCAGTAAGTTCTCAAATCCAAAACTTTGTCTCAGAAAAGGAAAGTGAGGTTAGAGGGATTTTTGCCTATTTAATCTCACAAAACATATCTCCATGAGATAGTGATATCTCCTGAAGAATATCTCCTGAAGAAATAGCAGTGACTCTTATTAAATAAACTGCCTTTCTTGAAATATTATGGACAGACCCATTGCTGCAGTGCCTTCTCTCAGACTTGTGCGTTTGACCTGTGACTACTCAACTTTTTGTTGACTCCAGGCAGAGGATAAAAAATACAAACCCTTCCTCTGGCTTAGATATCTAACACTGGTTGAAGTAATAGATAGCAAGCATCTTGGTACCTGTTGGCTGCACTTGTGTTGTAGTTAGCCCCATCTCACTCATTCACTTCCAAGAACATTCAGCTTTTGTGCTTTCTTGTTGTGCTTGGGTAAGGAAAAGATGGCTCCATGTCACAAGCCCAAGGGAAATAATTCTGATTGTCTCAAGACTGTTTTTTTTTGATTGATTGCAATGGTTGGCAGGAAGATGTTTGAGGCTGTGAGCTGTCAGTGGCCGATTGCTCAGGAAATCTTTTATTCCTAAGAAAAGGATGAACCCATTTTCCTCTTCTCAAAACTGTTTCCCTGTTTTGCTGTGACCCCCATCCTCTGGACCTAACCTTAAATTACTGGCTGCCTCTTCTCAAGGCAGAAAATGATTTTGAAGACAGCTGTGGAAGGCTTGGAGGATAGCTTAAAAATATCACGAGGTCTAAACACAACTTCTTCTAAAGAAGCTGTTCTGTCAGAAGCAATTTTTTTTTTTTGCTAATATTCTGTGTCTTAGCCCTACAATATGAATTACTAGTGCTAATTACTAAGTGACATGACCCCTTGATCCCCCCCACACTAGCAGATGATTAAAGTTATCTAACCATTAGCTTTGGTCTTATACTATCCTCCCTACTCCTTCTAAATAAAATTGTAGTCCTCTAAAAACACCTATTTTCCTCTTTTAAGCTTTCTTTCCTCTTTTAATTCCTGGGGTATTCTATTGGAAATCTCATGAAGTCTTTGATTTCTTGTGGGATTATTTTCTGTTTCCTCCAGTCAAGCAAGTGAAAGAAGTGAACATTCCACACTATAAGCTCTACTGAAGCTCTTTCTAGTCCTGGCAGAACCTAGGCAGGGATGCCTAAAGATGAGAAAAGCAAGTAAAATAAAGCTTAGTTGTATTGTTGTTACGGAAGGTTTTTCTCTCTTATTATGGTACTTATATTTGAATCTCTTTAATCTTCCCCAGCTCTAAGTTAGAAATCTTTAAATTTGGATTAATTATTTTTCTTGCAACTTTTATTTGACTGTTTTCCTAATCATTTTTGAAAGATTATATCAGTATATCTTTATTAATAAGATTGCCCAGTCTTCTTACTGCTGAAATAAATAACATAATTCTGTGCCTTTGACCTGGGAAGTATTTGTGGAGCCAGTTCCCAAGACTTCAAAAAAGAAGACTAAAGATAATAGAAACATATGTCAACATCTTAGGCTTTCCTTCTATTGCTTCATTGCTACTTCAGTGATCAAAAGGAGAAATGTCATTATTAATGTTTAATCTAACTAATACTCCAGTGGTATTCTAGTTTGACTTGGCTCAGTTTACTCCATTTGCCTTGCCTGAGGTAGACTGATACTTGCTGTGAATCTGCAGTCTCCGAAATCCCCTCAGAAATTGTGATGGATAAAAATAAAGCTGACACCAAAACAGGATGGAGTAAAGAATTTTCATTAAGACAGTCATGTTGGAAATAGAGATGATCTGAGATTAAGCAAGAGTGAGCTGCAGCTCTATTATAGTGGTTTTTAATTATGATGATGATTTCAAAAGCAGCTCTGCTTTCAAAAAACCATGAGCTGAGTGCAGCACATCCATTGTTCTGGGAGGTATCTTCTGGGCTGGATTTGGATGCTTGTAACTTATTTTGAAACTTTATTACATTGTTTTTAATGGTGAGGTTATGATTGTTTCAGGCTAGGAAATTCTCTTGTGGTTGTGAAATTTTGAATCGAAAAAATAGAAATCTTTCTCAAATGAATGTTATGATGAGATGGGTCCACAGAACAAGGTCTGTCTCTGATGCCTTGGAACCCAGGAAAGKATGGTGTGGGATGTGATGATGACCATCAAGTTCTTATGGTTTAATATAGGTTGTGCATGGCATCTGCAGGATTTTCAGGAGATGTTAGAGGAGATTAACTTGATCTAATCTTCTCCCTAGAAGTATAATCTAAACAATTGTTCTGGACTTCCTCAGTGCTCAGGGTGGTAAAACCAGCACCTCCAAAAGGCAATCCCACCCAGCTGGAGTAGATACCCTTTCAGGGCTGCCGAATCTCTTTCTAGAAGCCCTCTTTGTTTTACTGAAGACAGATGAAGTCTAAATCTATAGCTTAGTGAGAGAAGCCACAAGATGTACTTAAACTGGAGTTACATTACATAGGTATACCTGATTGTCTGTTTTTGAAATGGGTGGTCAAGTGGTTGCTCTCATCTTTTGTGTTCCAGATATTTGAAAATTGGGGCATTTGATAAAATTTTACAGTAGGATGTTGGTGTTAGCAAACTTAGACCACAGTCAAGAGCATGTCTTCACTATGTTTAGTCTGGAGGCTTTTCAGGCTGGTATGGCTCTTGCCAGTTGTAACTGTGCAAGTTTCAGTCTTTAGAGAGCTTGAATCAGGCTGGCTATCCTGCTAGTTGTAGTAAAGTCCAATAAATGTCACAGCCCTGAGATGTGTCCTCTTGACACTGTTTGGGCATGTTGTGATAGGCAACATTGAGAGAGAACTTGTGTTCTAGCTGTCGGAGCAAGCCTCAGTCTCAAGCAGAAATGGAGTAGATAGTAACAGGCAAGGCTTCCTTTCCTCTATGGAAAGGGAAGATACCAAAAAATGTATCAACTTCTTTAAGTTTTCAAGACTATAAGTATTTAGAGCTTATGCTGGATCTTTCTTCTCTGAATTACCTCCTTTTTCCCTTTGGCACCCATCTATTATCACCTTCTCTTCCCTCTTTCCCTACAAACATCTTCTCAAAATATAGCCAAGACCAAGGTTGTTTAAAGATGGAAAAAAAACTCTACTGTATCTGCTCTGCAAGGGTGGTAAAGCCATAGGACTACAGGTTGCACTAAGAGGGATGGGTGCTCAACACTGCTCACCATTAGGCCCTTACCATGGAATAGTCCAATAGCCTTGTTTTTTATTCTGCCAAGAGAGACAGCACACCTGACCTTAGCTGATAAGCTGCAAAATATCAACATTTTCATGATGATGAAATATATGGGAAGTACAGAGAGGGAATATCTGTGCTTTCACATCAGATTAGACAATAATACTGTACATTGTTTAGGTATTTAGTGTGCTTGTGGCGCTTGTGATATTAACTGAAAGCCCAGAGAGCAAAGCCCCATGACTACATTTTAGTAGCACTTTAGCTGAGTATTTCATCAGAAATGTTAATAATCTCCTGATTAAACATTTTAACGGCAGATTATACTTAACAAAGAAGCTTTTGCAGTGACAATCCTGTCATAACTACGCCTACAAAACTTGTGCGTGGGGAAAAATATATTTTATTAACCCTTTCTGGGAAATTATTTGGGAGTTTATCTATTTTATTAATAGAAGATTCTTAAATGTTTTATTTTGAGATTATCATCTGAGATGAACATGAATTTTTAACTATGTGTAGTGCCCAAAATGCTGAGCAGCTTGCCCTATGATTGAGGTTCTGTGTATGTGTGTGAAGAACAGTATTTGTGTCGTATATTGATGGTTGTCATCTGAGGAGGTAGAAAGCAGTGAGTACAACCCCAATTATGAATAGTTAATTACTGCAATTAATATATTATCATATAATATAATAARTAAGTAATAACTACTATCTTGTAGTTATATAGGATGCCAAAGTGATGGAAAAGCCTACAGCTGTCTTGCCAGACAGCAATGGAACTGGATTCCTACTAATGGGATGTATGTAGATTGGAGTAAGAGAGTCTCTTAGATTGGAGAGGTTCAGCTGGTGCTTCACATCTTCAGTTCAGAGATGCACTGGGAGCAACTGGAAAGGGGAGCAAATGCTCACGTGCATTGAGGCATATATCCTCTGATGCCCATCATATTCCACTGATCATTGATAAAGCCTCARTGAGAGTATTGTGTGACAGTGTAGGACATCCAGAAAAGAGCAAAGAGAATGATCTAAACCAATGGCCTCAACAAAGGATTAAGTCAATCACTGTCTTTTAGCCTCAAGAAGAGAAGTGGGAAATGGTAAGAGGAAATAATTTGTTCTCCACAGCCATAGTGGATAAAACAAGATAAAACAGACAGGAATTTTAGTGAGAAATAAGTAAATGAGATGTTAGAGAACTTCTCCAAAACTAGGAGAGTGAACTCTTTGGAGACGTCCAAAATGAAGCTGGCTGGCTGCCAGGAACAAGTAGTTCCTGCCCTGAAGCAGGGAGTTGAACTAAGTAAGTTCTTGGGAACAAGCCCTGTCACACAGGTCTGATACCTTTCTAAGCCTGTACATTTGCCCCCAAGCTGCTTTCTTCCTCTATCCTTAAAAAACAACAACAACAACAAAAAACCTACCCCCAAAATATATAAAGAAAAAAGGATGCACAAAAAATAGAGCTCACTGGCCCTTCATATAATAACTAATATGTGATAGACCTAAATGTCTAAGAAATTCGACTTGCTAAGATTTTGTGATCCTTTTCCCAGAATGTGTCAATATCATGTTAAGAGCCGCTTCATAATAAGAAGAGAACAAACAAATATTATTTAAAAGGAAAGACGCTTCAAGATATTTCTTTTACACAACAGAGTTTGCATATATGCCTCTGGATTTTTCTTAGACCCATGCAGAGCGGAAAGATACGACCTACTTTTTAGGAGGGTACAGATTTTCTCCATGCTATCTGGCCTCAATCCTCAATGACCTTTTGCACTGGTAGTTTTGTGCCACATTTGGTATACTCTTTGACATTTTTTTTAAATTTAAACAAGTGTGGGGGGAAGTAATCTTAGCTAATGCCCTTGTTATAATGATCAAGAAACAGACAAACTTCATTAATGGATGGGCATCAGATTCATTTGCTGTTAGCATGTGTGAGAGAAAAGATTTAATATTTCCAACCTTTAAGCTCTASAAGAGAATGTGTCATTAAAACACGGTTCACTGATCATGGAGTGCTTGGAGCTCTGTAGGAGAACTGTGAGTGTTTTAGACTATAGAGAATTGTCTGATACTATTAGTTTAAGCAGGCCAACACTTACTGTGACTTGAACTGTTAACGCTTCCTTTTCTCTTTGTTTCAGTGTTCTGGTCTCCCTCCAGCATTGTTAGTGACAAAACAGAAGACCAGGAGCTGTAACTTGTTCACTGTCTCTGGGCATTAATCAATTTAGGGTAATAAACTTGGAAATCTATTTGAAAATAAAAAACCAACAGGACATTAATTTATTACCAATCTGCTGCTTTTGAGCTAACACCCAGTTTGGCTGCTGTTTGTTAAACAGCAGTGCAAAAAAACATGGGATGATAAAATAGAAATCTTATTATGTGGGCAGATCTTCAGCAAGTGGTTGAATGATTTAGTTGGAGTGTTGTGCCTTGATGTGGCTAAAAGGAAAATAATGAAGCGAAGCAGGGGGTCAAGAGCAACGCGAAACAGTGATTAAAACTGTTTATGTCTCTTTGTTGGCATGGATACAATCAAATAAGCTCATTAGACATATTCAATTGAAGAAACGTAGCTCAAAAAGCAGCCTGAAATAATACTGGCTATTGCACTTGTTCATAGATTCCCTCTGTGTCGTGCTAGGTAGTTTCAGGCTTCCAACAGGTAGTGTTTTTTGAAAGGAATCAGTGAAGTGCATCCAGATACTTCCAAAGATTTTTAAGACATTCACATCTCTTAAAAAGTGCAGATGTGCACAGTGCACACGAATCTGACTTTTAATACAAAGCACTTCAAATGTAGAGATACTAAGGAAAAAAAAATGAATGTTATTTCTAGGAAAAGTTAGTTGTTTCTAAATGAGTTTTTTTCAAGGTAACCTTAAAAAAAAAAGAGACCTTTGCCATGCAAGGTGATGAAGCCCTTGAGCACTACTAGCAACCTTGCCCTTGAGCAATGCTAAATGAAATATAATTCATTGCCAATGTACTCACAGACCAAAGATGTGCAAGTCTTCCCTGAGAATGCTGAAATTTATATGGAGGCAGGTGCTGTCTGCAAACTACTCAGCTTGAAGTAGTAGATGGCTTTTTTTACTACATCCCTTTGCACTGCAAATTTTGTGCACCTCTTAATCATACTTCCTCCCCCAGCCTTTATATTCCCTGTGTGTAGGATTGGATCTAATTTGTGACTGTTTTCAGAGAGGTGGTGACATTTTTGCCAGCAGTCATGTCAATGAATAACTTTAAGGTTAAGCTATTGATTCTAAGGACCATTAAGCTCCAACAGCTCATTCTCTTCATTCATATTAAACACTTTGTGCGTCCAACTGCACTAAGAATTGGAATGGAGATTGTTCTTGTTTCCTTTAGCAAGAGATACACGCCACTACAAGTGGCCAGAGATAGCTGTAAACTCTGTAATCTAAAAGATGCTAAAAGATGATTTTTGCTTGAAGAACAGAATGGACACTTAAAATAGAAAATGGAGTGTGCTGGATTTTGGTGAGTGCTCTTATATCTAAGACGGAGAGGAGTCAAGAGGCTTGCTGTGTTTTCCACAATGAGCTCTGTGACAGTCTACAGATTGTACAAACTTTCCGAGGTATCCCTCCCTTTGGCAAGGGACACCTGGGCTTGCTGCCTTTTGACAAATTATCCGGCTCTACTTTCATTTCCCGAGAGCTGACCTGAGTGAAGATTTGAAATGAATACAGAAATTGATGCTTACAGGGAATGTTGGATGAACTTAGTCTGGCCACATCTAAGCTCTCACTCACCATAGGAGATCCACAAATTCAGACAATTTAGGATGTCATTAAAACTGATTTTGAATAATAGCTGTAAAGTGGCACAGAGAAGTGAATTCATAAATGTTTAAGCAGAGCAGCAGTATGCCGGACATATGACAAGTAAGTTCCTCACACCAACAAGACCTATGAGCTGTATTTCCTTGTATAAGTTGGTAGTTTGATAGGATGGAGCAGATTTTCTCTTTTTGTGACCATCAACAGCATAACAGTAGCTTGAAGCAAAAATCAGTATGATCTTTTACTTATCCAGTTTCCTTTTTTTTTTTTTTTTGAATCTATTATTTATTAAATATTAAGGGGCTTGTTAGATCTTGAAGGTGAATAAGGAGATCCTAGCAGCAACTGTGAAAGAGACCTTTCTTCTGCAGATCTATGGAGACCAGAAACTTCTGCTATTGTATGCACTTGGAGATCTTTGTGGAGACCCAGCTCCATCCAGCTTCACTATCCTATACAAGGATAGTAAAATGCCTTCATTTAGCTTCTTCTGAGGGTGACCCCACCAGTAATTATCAAGTAATTACTCTGTCCCACTGCAGTCAATGAGGTACCACTTTCAGTGAGTGGTAGCCCGTGCTCCAGACCTAGGGTAGGATAGGCAAGATAGTGTTTAGACTGCTGAGGTGTGCTGTGATCCACTCCTGCAGTCACATACACACAGTCACACAGGCAGGAACAGGGACGGACAACATGAAATGAAAAATGCATGGTAGACAGAGAGATGTGGGAGAAAGGTTCTGGAAACCAAATATAAGCCTGCAGAGTTTCCAATTAATTCAGACTCTTTCTCATCTGATGTGGTGACTTATTTCCCTTCTATAACTCACTTTGGATTTTCTTAAACTTGACAGTGTGGCTAATGTGGTCACAGATTTTATATGCCACTGTTAGTGCACACATTTAATGCCTCAGCAATCAAATAGGAGTCCTTCAGCGGTGCACGTAGCAGCAAGTTGTGTCGCCGATGGCAAATGCTCTGCGCTGAGCACAAAGTGGCTGTCATAACGCTGCCGTAGTAAGAGAGACACAGGAGGGAATCAAGATTGTGGGACACAAGGGCTAAGCAGCGTATGGAAACTACTATACCAAGACATCTTTGCTTTGATGTGTGCTGCTTGTATAATTGCCACGTTAACTAGCTGACAGAAGAATGCTGCAGCAAGGGAAATAGAATGACTCTTAATATGTCGTTTATATCTCTGGGAGAGCAAGCGAACAATAGACTGAACTGCTGAGGGAGGCTGGAGACACTGGATACAGCCGAGACAAACATTCAGCAGAGTGCCTAAAGAAGAATATATCCAGAATGGACAGCCCAGGGAGAAGGGGGAGACAACCGACTCATCTCTTAAGCAGAGAGATGCATAATTGTCCTGCTGGACAATGAGCCCAAGGAGAACAAGATGACCTCTCTGGGCTTGCTCTTGACCCAAGGGCTGAGGAGTGGAGGGCTCGGCCACTCCATCTTCCTTCATCACTGCTGCATTGCAGCAACTTTTCTTGGTGCTTGAGAAACAATATGAGCTATGGGACCATGAAGAAGGTCCAGGTACTAGAGGTCTCAGCTGTGKGGATGTCTTTGAGCAAAGGATTCTTTTGCTGATGATCCAGGATCTGCTCTGCTTGGAGATGCCTGTGGGTGCAGACCAGGTGGGCTAATGTGCAAGACAGTGAGGTGGCTGCAGCCCCGTGATCCCTGTGTGTGGCACAAGGATTGCTCCAGGAYTGTTTGGGAAAGGAGCCAAGAAGATGAGGCTGGTAGCTGTGGCTGAGCAGTGACAGGCATGCCTGAGCAGGAGGCATGATGCTCCATGGGGGTGATGCTCCAACCTGCCTGTGTCTCGTGTCTGCTGCATCCCACCAGCCACAGTCCATCCACTCTCCTTTATGAAGAGAGCTTGGAACCCTCTGTTTAGCCAGTTAGGGCTGTATGAGAATGCAAGGAGGGAAGTCGTAGTGCATCAAATCATGCCACCCTACATGGAAGTTCCTTGAAGAGGGGGAAACCTCCTGACAGTGTGAAAGGAATATCACCGGTGGGTGGTGGGATCAGTGCAAAGATGGACAATGCTGCCAGAGCTGCAGACTGATCTCCTAGCCCCTTGGGGAGGACAACGACAGCATTCTCTCTTCATCAACAGCATGGACTTGGCAGGCTGGAGTCAGGAGGAAGGCGATGGTCATTTTGCTGGTGGAGATTTTTCAGTCAGGCTTGTTTCCTCACAAGTGACAGGCTGCCTTCTAGTGTCTCTTGCTGAATGAGCCTCTGCTAGTAGTGGCTGGGGCTCCTGGTGGAGCCCTCATCCCCATGCCGAGGTGCTTTGCACGTCCTGTCCTTGCAGCTGTTCCCCTGCTCCCGGACACAGTCACTTCAGGATGTTTCCTGCCTGCTTTGGCCTCACCTGCAGTTCTTAATAAGTATCCCCTGCCTTTCTAACTAATACTTTGCACCCATAGTTATTATTAGAACTACATCTGATGCTTGCCAGAAATAAAAGTAATTACAAGCTTCAGGCTGGCACCTTTCTGTCTACCTCCTGCAAATATTTAAATTGGGATTTTGTTACCCAATGCTTTGGGTAATTAGTCATTCAGTAGTATTTTTCCACTGCCCACACATAGCTGTAAAGACCAGATCTACAAACTGAACTCTCAGAGGGGCGGATCTGAGCAACACTCTTTATTCTGGTCTCGGTGCTGGGATTCTCTTGCTATTCCTGTTTTACTCCCTGTGCTAGGAAGTGCTGGAAGGAGAGATTTTTTATGGTGGAGGGGGAAGGGGTTGGGGGAGTATCTTTTTTTTCCTCCTTTTGTGCTTCAGCCTTGGCATAGATGACTGTCTTTTTCTTCTTGGTCTTTTTAGGACTTTTTGTTTTCTCTCTCTCACACATACATACACTCCTTCTTCTTTATTATTTTTTTTTAATTTTAAGTTGTTGTGAGCCAAGTTTCATGCAACTTTTTCATCTGACAGCCTCTGGCTGGAAATTCTTTTGGCCAGAACTTAATGGATAAACAATCAGTGACAGAATTTTTTTATGTACATATTTTTTACCATAGTTTTTTAACTGTTCTATACCAGGGAATAATCTGCTTTGTTTTCTGATCAGTAACAGTCTGTCTCTTTCGGGGGGACAGTCCTTTCAGGTCAATGGTGACACAGTAAAAGCATAAATGGCGGCCTGATTCTGGGTGCTCTTCTCTGGTTCTTCTCCAGTATTCTCTGCACTCAGGGGTTCCTGGACATTCCTTTGTTTTTTCTTTTTTTCTTTTTCTTTAAATAGTGAAGTCTTCAGCCACATAATCATAGATCTACTACTGATTCTGCCTTTGGGTGAAATCATCCTTGTTCACATGCACTGGTTCTTCATCCTTAGATATTGAGTACAACTGCAGCATCTGTTATTCTAAATACCGGAATAGTGGCCTCAGCACACATTARAGCCTTCTAATATTTCGATACAAGGATTTAGCTATCCATAGAAGCCAGTTAGGTTTTGCTTTTTTTGTTGTGCCAAGGCTGCACAAGACTTAATTTAAGTACTACCTCTCTTTAACATTACTGATGGTCTTTCATAATCTTGTGTTGCAGAAATGGCTTTCTTCAAGAGTGAAAGAGAGTTGCAGATAGCCACTCTCAYGACTCCTTTGGCTAGTGCAGATGCTATGTTGGAGATCTCTGGCCTACAGTTTCTGCAAGAAACATCCAACCTTTTCCCGCTATGTGAATCAATGTCTCAGAGAAAAGAGCCACTGAGAAGTGACCACCAAACAAGACCCTGCAGAAATGGCAGACTCATCCTTGTTGCTTTTCTCAGGTACACGAACATAATATGATGGAGGTCAGGTTCACCTCCTAATCATGGTACCTCTTAGGTGTACTGTCTGTCATGCAGGAAAGCAGAGATTTTACAAGTATTAGCCTTTATATCTCTTACCTTTCCTTCAGAGAGAAGTGCATTAAAAGAAAAAATCATCCTACAGATCCTCAAGATGATGTGAATAACATAACTTGGCAGAAAAGCATTTCAAGAAATGAAAACTTGAAGAACCTTGCCAATYCTAGAGTTATTTCTAACTTGGTTTCCATCATAGTGTGAAAAAGGTCTTGGCACGCTAACTCTTAACAGAAGCTAAATTCAACAGCTGGGCAATGGCAGTGGTTAAATTAGCACTCTCAGAAAAGGGCACAGGTATGGGTATGTGGAGCTGAACATGGACTACAAAGAAAGAAATTGGCTCTTGACATGGTGCAAAAATTGTCAGAATATCAAGACTGACTTAAGTAGACTTTCAGTCGTCCCATACACTTATTAGTCTGTATTATGTTTTTATGCAATAGATTTTGGTCTCATCTTCCAGGGAGCCACCAAAGTCTGTATATAAAGATTTGAAGGACTGCTGGGAAAGAAGGAAGAAGAAGAGCCTTGGAAATCGTAGAGGACTAGTGGAGCTGTGATGTATGGTATATTTATTCAAACAGTTTCATATTTGTTTAAGAAAACCCATTTTCCCTCAGAATGGTCACTAAAGAAACTATGAATGACAGAAATATAAAGAAGTTGCACAGCTTCCAAGTGCTTTCCTAATGATCACTAATGGACAACATGCACTTTCCAGACTTCAGTTATCATCACCAGGATAGGAAATGCAGTATAATTACCATTTTTAAGACTAGTAGTTAATTTAAATAGAAGAGCTTTGGGGATAATTTCAGAATTTCAGGGTGCAACTGAAACTCAAAATGAGGTACTTCAAAGTACAGCAGTTCTGGAAGCTGCTGTACAAATGAACACACTCTTTATATCATCTAATAGTGACACTGATTCAAACTGACCATCTTCACTGAGTCAATTTATTCTTCCTCCTGCTTTGAAACTCATGGTTGTTTTATTTGTCTCCTTGTGCAGTATGCAGGCTGTAGATAACAACTTAGGTATGTTTGAAGTAGCATTTAAAACAAAACAGTTATTGTGAAAGGAGCCAAAAAACTGTGTCCACTGGCTGGGTATATTGATCTTACTTACGCTCTGTCTCACATCAAGGCTCTGTTATCTTTGATTAATGCTGTACTCCCTGTGAGTCGGGGTCTGTTTACTCTGCCATGTACAGGCAATGGATGGAGTTTGCTTTGACAGCGTGGTTAACTCTTTGTGCAATTTAGATCCTTTTGAGTTTTTTTCTGAACTGCTTGAGTCTCCTCAGAGGTGTAGATGCTCCAAGACCTCCTGCCATGATCCCAGCATGTTCCTGATGGACGACACTTCTGCCCTCTCATAACGGGTGTCTTGCTCACTTTGGCTACTCTGATGTTCTTCTCTGTTTTTACTCTTCAAGGATAATCCAGACAACATGCTAATTGTCAGGAGAATTCATAAGAACAGTGAATCTGAAGTGGTTACTAAAAACATCCAGCCCCATTCTGTATTTGCAAATGCTGTGCTGGTTCTTGTGCTCTCAGGAAACAAAAATGAGCTTGTCACATTATTAGAATCTGTGAACATTGGCCCCTGGCATATAGGAAAACAGAGCCTCTGGCAAGCCTGGCATGTGACCCGCCATAGAGCAATTCCTTCTCTGCAATGGAACAAGTGTCCTATATGATCAGGCAAAACAAACTGACCAATCTTGAATTTCAAGTATCAGTTGATTACAGAGAGCTGCGTGTGAGTGATAATAGAAGCCAAGAATTACTCATGGAAATAATTCCACAATSAGCTTCGAGTAAGCAATAACTATAGGAAAACTGTAAGCTGTTCAAACAACTTGGAAAAAGGGCCTTACAACATGCTATCGTCTCAGCTTCTGCCGAGGGCTTTCCTTCATGCCTCAGTTACTGGAATCTCCTGCTCTGTAGCYTTGATAAGTGCAAGAGTGCACAAAGAAAAGAAGACTTCAAGTCTCTGCTTTTTTGAAGGGTTTTGTATAGAATCATAGAATGCTGAAGGTTGGAAGAGACCTCAGAAGTCATCTAGTCCAACCCTCCTGCTCACGCAGGGTCACCTAAAGCACATGGCTCTCACCTAGAGCACAGGGTTGCATCCAAGCGAGTTTTAAAGRTCTCCAAAGGAGACTCCACAACCTCTCTGGGCAGCCTGTTCCAGGGCTCTGTCACCCTCACTGTTAAGAAATGTTTTCTTAAGTTCCTGTGGAACTATTGGTGCCTCAGCTTGTGGCCATTTCCTATCTCTGTTTCCTATCTTTCTAGTCCTATCACTGTCCACCACTGAAAAGAGGCCAGCCCCCTCCTCCTCACTGCCTCCCTTGAGGTATTTATAGACACTGATCAGGTCCCTCCTCAGCCTCCTCTTCTCCAGGCTGAACAGGCCCAGCTCCCTCAGCCTTTCCTCATAGGGCAGATGTTCCAGTCCCCTGATCATCCTCRTAGCCCTGTGCTGGACTCTCTCCAGTGCAGAGAGTCTCCTTTATTCCATCTGCCACTGTTTTCTCAAGCTTTGCCTTCATTGCAAGCCATGCATCTTGTGTCACCGTGACATATCCTAGTTCAAAATCACTAGCTCACTCCAGGGGAACAGTTGACAACTCTGGCCACTGTGGGAGCATCTACCGGGAAAGGCAGATGTAAGGAGAAAAACCCTATTTGGCCCATCTTATGGGGAAAACTAACCCTGAAGTTACCTCATATCAGTAGTAAACCAGTTAGGGGCTGACTGAAAACTGAAGTATTCTTATTAAGTGTCTAAATCCATTTACCAGACTTGCACACCATTAAACACTGGAGTATCCTGAGATTTAGCTTCAAGTGCCCCCCTTCCTCTCTTAAATGTCATCTAATCTATACATGAGAAGAGATACTATTATGAGCGTAGTTTGACCTGCAGCATTAAATACAGATTGTAGCTGCGAAATTTCTGTATGAAGCCTATAACCTCTGGCTGAACTGGAGTGTGCCTTTCAGAAAGGAATCCAGCTTTTTTTTTCTTAAAACAACCCCCAACTCTCACAGTTCATATCCGCATGTAGGCATGGTGTTGAAACAATGACCTATGTTRTGTGTGCTTATGTGTGTGTGTGCTTAAAACCAAGCTACCTGAGATACTTTGGGCTGGATTCCTATGAGGGACTTCAGGATCCAAAATTCCAATTACATATTTAAGACCTGTGTGTGCCCGTCTTCCAGAGCAGTGACCCAGTGCTCCCTAGACTTTTAAATGCTTATGGCTTTGCTAACAGAGAAGATTCACATAAATGAATCATCAGATCATAGGTAATGGGCCAATGAACTGGTCAGATTCATGATGAAAGACTGGTAGATCTGAGCACCATGTATGGTCCTGCTCCTTCTGGACTTGCTTGAAACACACATGATCACACAGAATCAGAGACCCCACTTCCTCTTTCCTGAAATAGCCTATTAGTGCCATCATCTGGAGTGTGGGACGCTAGGTTGGTGCTCCTCTTCTGTTTCAGCTGGAGGATCAAGTTGTCTTGGAGATGTCCTAGTCAGCAAGTTGTCAGAAGTAACTTRTGTAACTTTTCCTGGTCGTATAAAACTTAAACACTCATGGGCCATAAAGTATTAGGAATTCCCCTAGAAAAACTTCTGCAAATAATATTTGACTAATTCATACACAGTACAGCTGTTTACCTGGGGGGAATGAGCTGCATACTGCAGAATATTATGATACTTCAGGGAACTTCACCCTACTTTCAACCTGAATTTGTACAACTTCAACTTCCATCTAGTGTCCTTCATCATGTTTCTAATGTCCAGATGAAMGAGCCGTTTACTTATAACCTCATGTCAGTACCTGGCTTGCAGTTCTGTGGTTCCTTTATTCTAATAAACGCAAGTCAGAACCTTCTGTCCTACAGACCTGACGGTAGGTCCATGCTACCTCAGCACTAGTGTTGCAAGTCTTGCAGTAGACTGATCTATAGAGAAATCAACACRGCAAAAATATTGTTTTTCAGATAGATTGGTTCTTCACTCATTCAGAATGTAGCTTTCTGAACAGCGTTGGTGGAAGATTCAGAATCCCATGAATTCTTTGCTGGCTGAAATCCAGGCAAAACATAAATTAAATGTAGAGAAAAAAATACAATTCCTAGCAAGAGCTAGGCAAGTTTGACAGGGTTAGCCCTAAATTTCATTGATACATAGCAGTGCTGAAGGACGTGCTTGCAGTAGAGCTTAGTAGAAATGTTAGCCTCTGCTTTAATTGGATTATTGCTCACATTGCAATATACCGTGGGGAATGACCTACACAGGAGTTATAGTACGTCTGACTTAAATCCTTTTTGTTTAAAGGGAAGGAAGAATGCCTTATTTTTATTTTCTAAGTAGCCTGAAATATTCTGAAATGTCAATGAAAGATATGAGAAATTTCTTTTTAATCTTGTGRCTATAACCAGAAGCAGAACTGCTGCAAGGAGATGAATGACGTTTTGTAAAGGATTTCCATTGGCTTTTCCTGTAGCTATTCAGTGATTTGCTCTTCAGCATACTGAACTGGCGTAACCTGAGAGTGGCAATCTTTTATTTCTCTTTTCTGCTCTCCCAGCCATCTTCTGTCAGTACCACGGATGTGTGAGCAATGGTCCTGACCTTGAAAAAGTGTGGATTGGTTAGCAAATTGACCTATCAAATTCTATTGAACTTCAAGGAAAATAGTACAAAGAAGAACTATAAAGGCAAAAAACTCTAATCTGTTTGTCTGAGGGTTTGGGGATGAGTGGACAGARACTTGCTGTAGTAGAACTCAGCATGGTCTAGATTAGATTTTCCGGTAGCTGTTCTCACTTTCTGAAACCTTTTGAGTTGGAGCAGCAATAATCTCCGTGGAAAGAGAAGGACACTCTAACACATTGTAGTTAAAAGGTACCATCGTACCTGATTCACTTCCATAAAAGAAAGTGTTTCAGAAATTTTTGCTCGAGGCTTACTACCTGCCATCACAGAGATGAGTATCTGTCACTACTGTCAAGTTATGCTGCTCTAGTACTATGAAAAATTCTAGATAATCTTTTAGTGCAGCCATGACGTGTCTGGAGCAGGAGTGGTGGAAGAGTGGTGTCTCTGGGGATGTCTCAACTGTGGTGTCTCTGGGGATGACAGATTTGGGAGAGGGGTGTTGTGCAGCTGTAGAAGTCCTTGGAGGGACCTTTATCTATAACAAAATCTGGATTGAAGGTCAATGTGGTAGTTGGGAAAGTGTATTTAGACTGTGGACAGGAAATCCTTGTAGATGTAACTCATTAYAATGCTATTTGAGGTCTACAGAAGTATTCTGCAAATACAGTCTGTTTTATGAGGTGCATAGTGTCCTCAGTCCARTAATTCTAGCGGAAAAAGGACACAGACTCTTCAAAGATTAGGCTCAGTCCTGTGTTTATCTGCTTAGTGTTAATGAAGAGAGATGTTTTAAGGTGTAATTCAACAGTGTGTATTTTAGTGTGGAAAATGCTAGTGTGTTAGAAAGACTCACAGGAATAGTGCCATCTCAGTGAACTTTCATTTGTTCTAGAAAAAACAATTTTGAAATGTCCTTGGTTATTACAAGGAATGGGAAATTGTGGAACATCTTAGTGATTGCAGGATATAAAAATATCTCTTTCCCTTTATTTTTCTAATTTATACCCAACCATCTTCTGGAAATGGCAGTTATACAACTATGCTCAGGTCACAAAAAAGAAATTCCTGTGGAACATAACCAGATGGGGCTCAAGAAGGTGCCCTAAAAACCCAGCTACCTGTCCTGTGAGGTGCTCAGAATCTGTAGACAAGTAACTTCAGTAGGAAATAATTAATTCAGTAGGATAATTTTTGAAATATGCTGGGAAAAGATAGTTCTGATTTATGACCAAATGTTTGCATTTCTTCTTTATGGACAATCTTTTTGGGTCTCTGTAAACCTTCCAGATTCTTAAATTAGACAATATATTCCTTGATTTTTTAAGTTCTACTCCAATGGGGTGAACTTTCATGTTATTTACCTTCCATTGCCAAATCAAATGTTCTTCTCGATGAAATCAGTCRTTCAATTACAACCAATACCAGTAATAGCTGTACTTTATTAGGTCATCTGAAGCAGTCAAYAATAAAGTTAGAGAAGTGGGTTTAGCTGAGATGCCCTGCTGAGTTTCACTCTGGGTCAAGTCTCGTCAGCAGAACTATAAACCCTGGATATAACATGGAAGTGCTAATGGACCCTCAATTCCACTGCTGCTACCAGGCACCACTCTAATAATATCTGTAGTAGCAATTAATGAAGATACAACCAACCAAGTTCTTCAGGGTTCAGCAGCTGCTCCCAGGGGTTGGAGCAGAGCTCATTTATTTTGTTCTTCTCATTCCACTAGAGCAGCTCCAAGCCATGACAGCACATGGGGATAATTGAAGTAAAAGTGCTCAGCTCTGACTGCCCAATCTTCTCATAAAACAATCACAGGATTGTTCCGGGGACCGTTGACACAACAAACCTTGCCCTGCAAATTTTGCTCYGTAATTAGCAAGCAGTTGCTGTCATGCCTGTCAAAGGGGTTTATGTGATGAAGTGAATAGGACAACAATTGACTGTCTTTCCTTGCAACCAAGGAGAAGAAATTGCTTTGAGTGAAGCTGACAATTATGTAAAAAGAACTAAATGAATTTGGCTCATAGTTCACACTTACCCCTCACAGATGGAACACAGGACCTCTGAGGCCTATTTCTAAGTCCTTGCCTCTTTGTAC
Source organism: Nothoprocta perdicaria (assembly GCF_003342845.1). Lineage (NCBI taxonomy): Eukaryota > Metazoa > Chordata > Aves > Tinamiformes > Tinamidae > Nothoprocta > Nothoprocta perdicaria. The sequence goes on along the minus strand of NW_020455832.1, from coordinate 3,126,979 downwards.
CTGACTAGTTGCTGGCTTAGTGCCTAATGAGATACAATGGAAACAAAAGTAGGCAAAATTAGTGCCGAGGGATTTTTTTACCATCTCTCTTTGTAGGGAATTAAAATATGGTTCTAACATGGTAGCATATCCAAGTTCAAAATCTGATCACTCAAAACAACACATATCTCTGTTTTCACAGAAATAGAAAGACTAGTGACACCATGATTTGGACAAAGAGAAGTTTTCTTAAAATAGATTTAAAAAATCTTCTTGCTTCTCTTAGCTGCCATTTACTCAAGGCAATTATGCTACCCTTTTCCCAGCCACACACTCCCCGGTCATAGCAGTGGAAGCAGCAATTCTCAGGAGAGTCCAGGTATCTGCTAGCATTTTAAACCAGTCATTTCCAGTCTTGTGTAGGGCAAATCTCAGGAGGATACAGAAACTGTTACTTGTCTGTGGACAGTAATAGTCCAGCTGCTGGAGTTCAAAGCAAGACTGATTTAGAGAACAGGAATGCTTAGAGAATAATACGTGCTGATTTTAYTGCAATAGGAAGACCCTTTAAGACTACAGATGAATGAATTGGATTACTTTTTGCATTCAAGATGCCAATCCTTTTCTCTTGAAGAGCATAGGGCATTACACTGGCCATGGTTTTCCAGTGCAGTGTTATTTCTGGGAGCATGGACTGGATTAGATTGCAAGCAGAAGAGTGTTTTGTTATGCTCAGGGACATGATTGCATGTCACCTACACCCAGGCAGCAACTCTGCTGTTTCCCAGGCTCACTGGGAACTTTGGGAAATGCTCTGATGTTAGAAACTGAATGAAGTGATTAAATAACAGAGGAGGCATTTGTGATGTTAAATGGAATGAGCTGAGAATGTGGGAATGAAGCACAGAGATGTAGCTGACGCTCTGTTGTCACCAGAGGCTGCCCTTCTGCACAACCCCGGCCATGGAAGGTGCTTGAGCGAGGCTCTCAAAATGGGTCACTGCCTTCCCTGATACAGGAGAGGTTTACAGCAGAGTAAATTTAAGTACACTGCCACTCGTATGGCATCCACTTCTTTTGACACAAGGATCAAAAAGTACTCTGTAAAATTATAGTCATGGATCAGCAGCTGTTCAAGATTAGAGAAAACTCAGTCTTCTGTGCGTGACATTCCGGCCTCACTGTGCTTTGGTTCTTTCCCAGTCACTCCTTGTAATAAATACYTTCTTCTCTTAGTGTCTTCCTTACTTTGGGCTCACTTGCTGCTCTACCTGACTATGATACTATCCTTTTCTTTGGGGATTTTTTTGTYCAGTTTATCATGAAATAGTCACTTGATATATCTCCAGACAGTGCAATATCCTGACAGTGCTAACTTTATGTTCTTCTCCTTTTGCATTCATGAAGGAGTTAAGTGTAGAGCTTCAAATCTACCTGTGTGTCTAACAGATTGTAATATTCTGCAGAGTAAGATCTTCACTTATGGATGGACCTATAATTTTGCCCTCATATAAGTACTCCTTCCTGCATGCTTCCATGTGATTTAGACTCTAAAGCTAACCAGAACAGATGCATAACCTGTGTCAAACAGACACAACAYGGTATCTGCCCCAAACACATCAAATCTGTAAAATAAGTCTTTAAAATGGCTGCTTATAAAAAGCTGGTGAAATTCAGGCTCAGATATTTGGGTAAAATCCAAGTGCATTCTGTTCAAAAATCTGTTGTCTCCGTTCCAGCTCTATCTGTCTCTTTTGATGTGACATGACCTTTTTCTAACTGTAAAATTAGCTCATTATAAGTTGCAGTTTTCAAAACTGGCTGTAGATCTTGGAACTGAAACTGTGTCAAATACTGAAGTGTTTGGCTACTTTAAACTCGAAGTGTTTGAAAGGGAGAGAGAACAGAGGGTTGTACTTGAGAAATATTTTCATGGAGTGCAAAAAAAGCTGGCAGACAGGGATGGTTCTGTTTTGTGACTTTATAGAAGCTTCTACCAGAAACTTTCGTAAAAGAAAAACCGAAGAGGACTTGAGGAAGGGGAGCTGCAAGTGGTATTTGTCTTTTCTGCTAGTGATAGCTAATACACACCAACTACCTTGAGGTAACGATATAGTGAAGACAAGATGCATTAGTTTTGTTGTGAAGTAAAYTCACTGAGGGGTTTAGGGAAGGCCCCATCACCTTTATCTCCCGATAAAATGAAAGTGCTTTTATTTTCTCTGTTTACTTCAACTTTGTTAAGAGGTGCTGTTTACTCCAAGGCAAAAAAGCAACTTTTAGCACCCAAGTCAAGCTAGAGGGTCCCACTAAATTCACTGGAGAATAGAGTATGACACACTGTTTACTTTCTCTTCCAAATGCATTATTTATATGAATGTTGTAGCAATTATGTGATTATACAGAAGTTAATGCGCAACAATAAACCAAAAGGCCATCAAAGAAATGCTAATGGCAGAGAATGTTTTTTGTTTAAATTGTGGATTCACATTTCTTTTTCTCTTTTCCTTGAGGGTTCCAAGAAGAGCAGATTTGCAAACCTAATAAAAGACTCAGCAAATGTCAAATCCTTGAGTATAAGAAATCAAATCAAGGAACACGGGTTCCTGTTTCCCTGTCTTTCTCCCAGCTTTGTTCAGATATGACTAGCTTCAGAAAATTAATTCATTTTTCTCCCCCTTTTTTTTTTTTTTTTTTTGACGTAATTTGCTATTTGGAGTCTATCAGGATTCATTATTTTTCATACGGCTTTCTGGAGATGGACCTTCCTGTGTTTCAACTTATACCCATTACCCCTTGTCCTATCACTGGCCACCATCGAGAAGAGTTTGGCCTCATCCTCTCTACATTCCCCCTTCAGGTTCTTTAAAATGTCAGCTGCTGAAGTAGAGATGTTGTGCACATACAATACTGACCCAAATTAATATATGTGAAGTAAAACAGAGATTCTTTATAAGCTTCAACAGTAAAAAAAAAGAATATAATTCAATTTACTAATTTACAAGATTATTTTGCAAATGCTATACAATAGCCTGGTACATACATTATTTCATTTTCAGAAAGTTTTAATTTGCTCCAGACTGGGGTTTGGGTTAGTGTAGACTAGAAATATGAGCTGCTTTTTTTAACTCACGAATCTTTATTTGATTTGTTGAAAATGATTGAAGATCTGCAATGTTCTCACAGTAAAATATCTTGTTTAATCTCATCATTGAATATGTGCTTTATGAAGGGAAACTATGATTTATTAATTGAACAGACCCCAAACCTTAAAGCTTCATTCAAAGGACTTGCAATTCCAATAAAAATAACAAAGAAGAGAAGCTTCTGTTCAATGGACTCAATGCAGATAAAGTGCACAACAGAAAGTAATTGACCAAACAGGGGGAGTCCAACCATCTATATCAGATCTTAAAAGAAGGYGGAAATATCTTTGCTTTTACTTGTTGAAGGTGGCCAGTAGCCTTATGGCCTACTCAGTTGTCAGATGAGATTTGTCAATGTCTTGTCTTTGAAATTTTAGACCAGGTTTATTTAAAATAACAATTTCAAGTTGGACAGACATATCCTGATGTTTCGCGTTTAATCATTCTATCAGTATATTATTTACTGCTATGCTGTACAACCCTCTGAGTTCAAAACTATGTCAAGGATCTTGGGTTGACCTTGGGTCAAATTATTTTACTTTTATTCCCTTTTAGCTCCTCTTCARTTTTTGTATTTGACACTTTTTTTTTCCATTGACCAGAAATATGTGAAAGATCTAAAGGTCTTGTACAATGATGTGATCTGCAGCTCCACACTCAGAGCATTGCAAAGAAGTCCTTTGGTTCAGAGGGACATAGCAAAATGATTAAGAGGGGAACAAGTCTGTGACAGGAAGGCTTCCTTTACCCATGACTTCTCGAGAGCTTTCTTTCCAGGAGCACAAGAAGCAATTTGCCTGATCTTGGTTAGCAGGGAGAGCCTCGACCTACTTTCTAAACCCTGATAGGAGACTGTACTAGTATAAAACTTACCCTGAAGCACTTTCCAATACCACTGACTACAAATGCAGTCATGCAGATAGGGACCCTCAAGAGTTACTGGATATTGGGCAAGCACTGTTTTACTGTCTGAGTACCAGCACTGAGGGTGACAAAATGGGGCATAGTCATGCCTTTGGCCATGGCAACTCAAATGCAAGTCACATCAGTCCCTCACTTACGAGCTTGATGATGCAGCTGAAGTGGTGACATCTGAAGAGATGTTTTTTTCAAATTAGTGAGCGCATCAGTTACAGCAGAAATAAACTAACAGAAGAAAATGTCTTGCTTTTCTTCATAGAAATATTTGTCTTTAAAAGATCACAAATTGKAAAGTTTATGGTTAAACCTCCTACTTGAATTTGTTAGAATAAAATGCATAATAAACCTTGCAGACTTTATTGGTACCTATCTTGCACACTTGCTACTTAGATGATGCACTACGTTCTGCACCATCTCAGAAACAAAGCAAACACAGACATTAYTGTTTGCATCACAGACATTATTGTTCGGTGTTGGTGCTCTAGACCTTCTTGAAGACTGCTTGATTGTGGTACTGTGRTACCCAGCATGTTGTACTGAGGTACTGAACAACAGGCATGGTGGGAGATAAGATGAAAGCTTTCTGAAAGTCAGCAGGAGTCTGACTGCTTTGAAATAATCTACAAGGTCTTCAGTCTTAAAATGTGCTGCTGCATAGCAGGAGGTGGGAATAAAGGTGATAATTTTGAAGGATTGGTTCACTTCCAGCTTTTCCACCCCATGCAGTGCAGTTGTCTCCAAAAGACAGAGGTTCCCTCAAAGTACCAACATATCCGAGTGCACCCCTCACTACACAGCACTCACCTGACTTGTCTTCCCACATGGTACAAGACAGCCATGGGACAGCACAGGCTAACAGCTCTATGGTAGACCTCACACTTCTTTTGCATTTTTAAAATAAAATGAGATAGCCTGGGTTGAGAAAATCCGTTTTAGAACAGGAATTTTCAGCGGTAACTCAGTTATTTCAAAACAGTGAAAAACATTGTGCCGTGTAACTCATAGAAGATAACTAACTAAAATGTTATGTATAGTGGAATGTGTTGTCTCTGGCACTCAAAAGATTACAAATTTTGCATCCTAAATAGAACCAAATAATCTRAAGGTAGTGGAGGGAAAATTGTGCTCCTATTTGGAACTGTACAGCCCCAGGGAGTTTGCTCTTATTTTCCTGCCATCATCTTTTGATTAAGAGTTTATTTTGTTTCTGCTTTCTGTCCTACTACTGTTAACTCTTTGGGGCCCATTCTAGTTGCTATTGAAGTTAATTAGGGTTTTGACATTGAGTTCAGAGGAAGCAGAACTTGACCTTTATTTAATGTCAATTGGTAATGGAAGCCAAGTTTGTGTTCTGGATACTATTATTCTGTTTGCTATTAGACACCATGACTGAGTTGTAGGAATACTAAAAAGTTGGCAGTGATACACACTAGTAGTAGATTCATTTTTGACTCTGAGAGGAGTTTGGTGACTATTACTAAAATTCTAGTACTTATCTTTTTGTCTCTGATTTCAAATTGGTATCTTGCTTTCAGTGGGTGTTATAGTGAGACCTGAAGACCTGAGGTAGCTGGGTAAAATAAACCTAATTCCAAGAACTAGCATTAGACTTCCTGTGACTTGGAAACATGCCAGAGAGAAGAGGTAACGCTGCTACCTGTTGAGTGTGGGAAGCATAAAAAGGCTGTGCAATGGCAAACATTCAGCTTGGTAGATTGAACTCTCTAAACTTGCATATCCATATTTTTTACTTTCCTCCTCTTTAGTAAAGCAAGATGGCTGCTTGAACATCCCCTTTTGCATGAATCTTACTAGATCTCTGARGCACCAGCCTTATGGGGGATAGAGATTGCGAATTTGCCATCTTGCAGAACATACATAGGTAAAGAGATGAAAGTGATCCAAGGAAGCTCTGAAAACTATGTAATTAACGTCATTTTACTGATTTGGTAGCACTGAGACTGTGTAGTTGTAGGCAAAATAATAAACATTGAAGCAAATGAATTTCTTTGTCTTAGCATTCTCACTTAGCTTGAATAGCTTTTTACTCAAAATAATTCATTTTTTATTCCTCTTCTCAAGATCAAAGATCCTTTTTCAAGTGAACCTGGGCTACATCTTCCTCAATAAATTACAATGTCTGTAATTGAAGATGTATCAGAAAGTGGTACAGCGATATAGTCCAGGATATCACTAGTGAAGAAAGACTGGTGGGAATAAGCAGAAATATTATAATACAGCAGAGGGGGTATTGAGTTATTCTATTCCTCCTCACAATCACCTCCCCATTTCCTCACTGTCCCTTCAGTTCTGGTTGTTCAGCTGGTTGTTCAGCTGTGTCAGCATTTGTCAGTAGTGCTGGACACCCTGGCTCAAATCCCTAAGCRGCTGAAAAGTACTTCAACCCATTTCGGGCATGTTCCAGGACAATGCTCAGCTGCTATAAATTTTCCTGGGTAAAGCTCCTGCCTTACAAACTGAGACAGTATCTGACTTCGAAGAACGGCAATTGATACTTGGATGGAAGGAAACACAACATCCAAACCCTACTGCAGTGCAAGGTGAGCGGCTTTGCTCTATATGAAGGGGCACAATCTAAAAAGGAGAAACTGTCATCCTCAGAAATGCATGCCCAGAAAATTTCTACTTAGTCATGCAGAGCACTTTACTGCTGGAAATACCCGTGACAGTGAATTAGGGCTCTGAGAGTCTAAATTTTGGACTTTAGCACCTAAAGTAGCACTTAGGCAGCAACTTTGGCAGCAACTTAGCTTATTTTGTGAATATAGACCAGAATGAGCTAAACTTGGAATCGTAAACTTTGGGGTTGAGGTTATAGGTAGTGCTGTTTTCTAAAACTGAACTGAAATACTTTCTAACTTTGCCACCAAATATAAAACCCCAAACTTATGTTGGGCTTGAAATGCTTAATATGCAATGAGAAGCCACAAGAGATTTATTTTTTTCTTTTGGAATGTCTGAGGCAAATTATCTGAATCTCTTTTGGATTCAGAATGCATAGAAAAACAAGCACGTTTTTAACCTCTAAAAATACATCTGAAGAGAGGAATTTTGGTCAGTTYAAGACAAACTCACTGACCCTGTACAAAGGACAAGAACATCCTGACAGCAAGTCTAACCAGTAGCATTATACTGGATAAACTCCAGGCTGTGTGTACAAGGTGCCATAAAAGAAAACTCTCTTCTAATGTGCTACTGGCTTCCTTTGCAGTAAATAAACCTTCCTGGGCAGGAGTAGTTCCACTTTGAAGGGAATATATTTGCTTTCAGTTTACGGGCACATTCTTATTTTTCTTTTGGCAATTCTCCTGTGATTGCCTCACCATATTGCTTCACACCTGTCAGCTTTTCTTTGGACCTATGTGCCCTCCTCTGTTCCAYGGTCATCTTGACCAGATGTCATCTCTGCTTAAATGGTGGCAAGTAGCCAGAAAATGCTCCTTTTCAAAACCAAGAAMCAATGATTTCACAGCCATCACAATAACTTTTTGTGGGTCCCTTTTGTAGATCCTGGAGTTGGTTGCCTCTTCTGAAATTTGCATGTTCAGTCTTGCCTGCAGGAGAGTCACCAAAACCCTTGTATACGGCCCGGAGAAATGGGCAGAAAGAGTGCTCTTGTTGGTGAGTCAAAGGAGAAGAACGCTCTGGGGAAGCACAGGAGAAGAGGGGACCAGTGTGCAAACCCCAATAAGGCTATGAACAGGAGCAGTGGTGACTGTCCTGTGCTGCTGTACAACTGCATGGGGACACGTACACTGTGAAGACCTCTTATTTTGGAAAACCTGGGAGCTTTTCTCTTTCTTCTTGACCAGTCATTAAAATTTTAACTTTTCTGTGATATCAAATCTCATAATCATCAGTTGCCTTGCTAATCCTGTTAATTTTCTTTCCGGAGTTATTTCCCGTTCTTTCTCCTCTTACTCTCTTATGATCTCCTTCAAGAAAGGGGTACCATAGAAGCCAGAATGTTCAGTGTGCTTCATGTTGGGCATGTTCATTATAGCAGAACGATTACCATGAATCCTATTAGCTTTGTAGTATGCTTCTGTGCAGACCCAGATACACRTGTAAGGCAAGGGTTTTCAAAGCCTACTCCCATCCTGAAGCAAACCTCAAAATGAGATGGGGGAATGGCCTCCCAAAAGGGAGAGTGAATCTTCAAGGCAGCCGGTCTACACCACTTGTAGTATCTCCATACAGCCAATGGAGAAAGACTGACACGTCCAAAAAGCAGGTGATCCTGTCTCTGTTAGCAATTTCTTTCAGTATGAGAAGTCCCACTGAGTAAATTCACTCTTAAATAAGGCCTGCTTGCTTTCTTCCTCTGGCATCTTAGTTTGCCATGTAATCAGAAACTGCAGGAAGCCACTGCAGATACAGATGTGTGGGCACTGTTGCTCATGTGGATGATTACCCTGATGGCRGCCATGGCATTTGTGCGGAGCAGATCGGAGCATGGCATGGAGGCTGCAGTTCCATGTACTCCTTCCTTGGTAGCAAAGCCAATTTTGGACAAGATTCTGGCTGTCCTTTCCTATTTCCCAGGCTGCTACTGAATCAGATGAAGTGTATATTGAAATAGCGAACAGACATTAAACATGCATCTTTAATCTTCTTTTTCACTTTGCTGCATTAGAGTCCACTTCCTATCTCCTACCTAGGCTTCCAAGCTTGAAAGACCAGGTCTTGAATTCCCATGATCCATGAGGAAAACATCTAACAAGATCCAGCAACAAGGGGACGAACAACAAGAACCTCTTTCCTGCAGTTTGGGCTGCAGAACACTGGACTAAAGTGGTGAAATCCTCACTAATGGGCAAATTTAAGAGCAGATTAAGCCCAGACCTGTCATGGAGGGTCTACATTTATTTGATCTAGGCACTGGACAAGTGGTCATACTAAACATCCTCTTAAAATCCCTCAGTCTTCATTTCTTTTGAATGTAGGTGTAAACCGAAGCAATGCTATGCAACCTGAAAACTATGAAGTCTGGCTATGGCTGCTGTGCAATCAGAGTAATTAAAGATCCTGAGTTAGCAATGGATAAGAATCTAGATATAGATAGTAAATACTATACATTAAGAATCTAGATATAGATAGTAAATACTATACATATATAGACAAATATACATATAAAAAATAACTTGAATGCTTTGTTTTTCAGTCAGTTGAGAACCTCCTCACCTTTTTTGATATGCAATTTAACTTCCTATCTACATAATACAGACAACTATGTGATGAATCTGGTGTTGAGTCTTATGGCTGGGCAAGGTTAAATCCCTGCTAAATCTTAATTGCTTAAACCCTAAAAGAGAGAGGACAAGAAACAGAGTCTGGAGCAGCTATGGTGGTAGACAAGCGGCTGCTCTCAGGAGTGCAGTTGTGGGCTAGGCTTCCCCAGCCTCTGAAGGTGACTCTGAAAGTGGCCATGAGACAGGACAACCTGGGAATGGCCTTGAAGGATGTACACAGCCTCAGTCTTCTGCCTTTCTAGATTTAACCAAAGTTTGTATATATTTTGACCAATTCCTCAGCTGGATCCAAATTACCTGCTTAATGTCTGTGTACAAATGTTTGAACAAAATGATGGGTTTCTTCCTTACGCAAAATTTTTGGAATAGTTAATCTTCAGTCAGTAAATTATGGTTTGGGAGGAGAAATGAAATAGTGACTAGCAAGTAGGCAATGACACAGAGCTCTTCCCAGATTTGCCAGAGGATGGGCTGAAACCTGTATATTCTCCTGTGGTCAAGGCAGAACGTTTCCTACCTCATGCCCTGTGATACAGTTGGTCCTGGTCATGTTCAGGCATGGTAACAATTTTTTATATGGTTGGGTAACTGTTGCAACTATAATTATAGATATCAAATGCATTAGAAAAGATAAAGTCTCCTGACGAGTGACTCATAAACAGGAAAAAGGACACAACTGTCAAAGGCATTCACAACAAATAGCTAACTCTATTCTTTCCTGTGGTTCAGTGGTCCTGTGATTTGTAGCTCCCTAGTTGCACTTGGCCTCAATAGCATTTCAACTGTAGAAGCTCAGCTTAAGAGGATAATGTCAGAATACTGTAACCTGAGAAAAGTTCCCTCAAAAAACACTTCAGGCTTTGTGGTGCTGGTCTTTGTTTGTCCCTCCTTGTTGGTTTATTTACACTGGAATGGAAAGGTAAAATAATATTCAGTTTCGTAAACAGATCATCAGTAAAATAGCCTTTGTTAATATTAATAAATAGCTTGCTTAAGAAAAATCCCCAAGTCCCTGTGGTAGGTATTAGCCTTTGGTTTCCAGTTACTCAACCTCTTTACAAGTCTTAGAGATCTCATAAACTTCGAATGTTGTAGTAAAAATATTTATAGGGTAAGTCAAAGAAAAACATAAAATTGCATTCAAGTTTTGACATGAGTAAAACTACTTCTCCTGCTTATTTTTTATTATAAAAAACTGGATGCTGTGACCTCACTAAAAATGATAGCTATATAAGCAGAAAGGTTGGAGGGATTTTGTGCATGTTAGTATTTCCTTTCTAAAATATTAATATTTACCTTGGGAAACTCTGAAGTGCTTAACTAGAAAAGACAGACAAACGATGCTAGTGGTGTCACCGGCTATTTATGGAGTTACTACAAAACACTACATGATACTTCCAAAGAATACTTCAGTCAGATGCTTCTTTGATCCGTATTTTCACTGGTCTCAGTCTAAGAAGATTTGGGCTTGGTGAAGGCTAGATTCATAAAGAACATCTGTAAGTGCTTAAATTCCCTAGAAGTGCTTAAATTCATCTTTCAGACCCTGGAAAGCCTACTTTCAATGTTGCCCAGTCCTCTAGATGCCTAAAGCCTCTGCAGCATCTCCCTCTCTACCAGCAGCACCTCTAYAGCCACCCAGTTCAAGCATCGCTGCAGGCTGCAGGGAGCTCCCAGTAAACCTTACTAGATGGGAGCAAGCCTTATTGGATGAGAGGTCCATCTAATACTGCCTTATCTGGCCTGTGAAYTCAGAGCCAGCTGGCACTCTGAGGGCATGTTGAAGCTTCAAATTTTACGTGGAAAACAGCATGGAGGAAGTTTTCCAAGACTGGATTGCCTGTCTGCATTGTATTGGCAGAAGGACACTTGCTTTWAAATTCTCTTCCTGCCTGGTTTCAAGTTCTCCGAGATTGGAGGAAAGCATCTGAGATATTTTGAGATTTGTAGTCTTTTATTTCTTCATTGACTTTGCTGTATATTGTATAAATAGATGTTTTGGAGGACTATAGTTGAGAAAGGGACATCAATTAACCTCTAGCTTGTAAAGATATTTACATAAGATATGGAAACCCTGTGATCATGTCAGATCCAAATAGAGATAGATACAAGATGCTGGGTTCSTGCTATCTGATAGACAAGACAACAAACACCTTAAAGCTAAATACTAGATTACCAAGTGATTTGAGCTGCTTTTTAGGCACTAAAACAAATGGCTAAAGTCTTTTTAAGAGCTAAAGTTGAATTTTTGACCATCATTTCCAAAAGTACTTGGGTTCGTGGCACTTTTGATTATCCAGCTTTCACCTGGCCTCCTCCCTAGGAAAGTAACTGACCAGATGCCACAGCTGGCAGGGAGTTTTTGTGCTGGGAAAAGACTTTTCACAAACATTTTCAACAAGAAATTCTTTTTTTCTTTTTTTTTTTTCCTGATGAATGTCAATTCTTCCCCTCAACTCCATCAGTTTAGATGACGATTCCTGGTGGCCAGCCTGCAAGACACCTCTTCTGGAAGCTAAAAGCTGAGGTCTAGGCAGCCAGCTGGAACAGGACTGTCCCTGGAAATCCTTGCCTGTAAAAAATTTTGCATTCTTCATTCATCCCAGATTTGGATTGAAAATACTTAAAAAAAAAAAAAGTGAAGGATTTCTTCGGGGCAAAACCCAGAAAAAGCTTCCTTTTTAATTAACTCTTGGCAGTATGACTCTGATGCTTTGCAAACAGAGCTCTGAGTGAAGGCAGCCCTTCCTGGGCTCCCACAGAGCCCAGTGAGTGGGGTGAAGTGACAGGTCATGGAGTACAGAACTTTTTATCGCTATTATAAAATGGCAACCTAGTTAGCTTACTGTCTCCCTATATTTAGACAGAACACACACCAAATTTTTCAAGATCACAAACCAAAACATAAAAAAGAGCCACAGCAGCAAGTCACTGTCTCTGTTTTGAGATCTCTTMTTTTCATGAGGAAGTGACTGCCTTTTCTCTTCCTTTGTTCTTTTTAAAAGATGCATTATGATTTCTCTTAAGGATTTTTTATGGAATATAATATAGATATAATTTCATAAGAACTCTTATTTCTTGCAGCATCAACTACAAGTTACAACATAAAACAACCAAAGCCTAGAAGACTATGTGAGATTTATAGGTTGATGAGCCATTCAATCAGGTAACTATTATTCAAAGTATTTCGGTAAAAAAGTGTTTTAATGCTTTCTTTTTATGGAACTGCTTGCTTTGCATGATCCTGTTATTAATCCGTTCTCTTGGTGAGAACCATGGATAAACACCACGTTCACATGTGTGCACAAGTTCTTAACTTTGAGCAAATGCAGTATGTTAATATATATTAGTCTGTTTACTTACTTAGCGTGTGGTCACTGCCAATAATCCCATAAATTAACTGCACTGCAGCACTGCTGCTGATACAGAGGACATGTAAGCACATAGTGCCTCAAAACACCTCATGGAAAGCTGGGCCTTACTTCATCAAATGTGAGAATGAATATTCTGGAGAATTGCTGTGAAAGGCAAGTTACTCTTCACCAAACATTGACAGTACATTTCGCTTTCCACATATCAGAGAGTATAATACTGCTCTTATTTCAAGGATGTGATTCAGAAATCATTTATGTGCTAAAAGTTACCTATAAGCTCATGCAATGTATTCAAATGGGGATTAATGGGGTTTATGTGATATTTTTTGCCCTTGAAAACACCTAAAAGTGAGGGTGTTTTCAAAAGAAGTTGAGCTAATGTGGAGTTCCCTTAAAGCAGAATTGCCTTTTTGTAATATGGACACACACCACAGATGTTAGCTAGGCACAACACTGTGCAATCATGCCATAGAGGCAAACAGGGCTGCCTTCTTCTGGGTGTGCTAACCCCCAGCTTGATGTTGTAATGACTGTGTGCCTCATTTGAGGATTTAGGGGTAATTGGCCTTCAGGGATATTGCATGCTGTTCTTGAATTGTTTTGTGTGCTAAAATCATCTGACTTCTTGATTGAGAAGGGGAAAAAAAGAACACTTTGCTATATTTTATGTCACTTTTTTGAACAGGATGTAGGGCTGGGAGGGAGAACTCAGCCCCAAGATCCTTTTGGCAGAATCCTTCTGACTCTTCCCTCTTTTGTTATCTTTCATTTTAGAGGCTCACCACCACGCAGAGCTGTGGATAGAGCCTTCCGGAGTAAAACAGAGTCTTGGTTTGACAGGAAAAGTGCTACCAGTGGGGGCTCTGGGGATGTAGGTCCCCCTCGGTAGAGCTCTGCTTTGTATAAATGCCTCTGGAGCTTGCTCCATGTAGTATACCAGGGGGCCAGTAACAGTTTAGTGAAGACAGATGTTAATGTTGAGTGAGCAGAAGCTAACAGACTTGCAAAGCAACCTTGGCAAGTCGCCCCATTTTTCAATTTTCAGTGTACCTTCAAAAATCAAAAAAAAAAAAAAAAAAAAAAAAAAAAAAAAAAAACAAAGTAAAAAAAAAAAAAAAAAAAAAAAAAAAAAGCCCTCTCTACATTTTGGCCTAGAGCAAGAGTGGAGTGTAAGTAGCTCATCAAGACACACTCTCTTTAGCCTCTTAAACACACAGCTAGATCAAAATAAAGTATGAAGAGCATAAAGTAACTCACAGACACCGTTTATTAACACTGAGGCCYGCTGCAGGAAGAAAGTGACCCAGTAAATATCCTCCCCGAGTAGTAAAATAGCTGCTGTAAGGAGTTATAAGAASTTTTGTGAGCTGTAATTCCCTAAGGAAAAAAACGAGAGGTTTTTACAATCTTTCATCTCTGCTTGAAAGCAGAAATAAAAAGCCTGCCCCTAAACTACTAGGTGCTGGTGAGCAGCCTGCTAATAATGTCATCTTCTGTCTGGTCTTAAAGCACAGGAGAGATATGGAAAGAAAACAAACCCACAAACAACACTGGTCAGCTTTATGAGTGCTACGACTTCAAAGACTGTAAGAAACGCTCCCCAGACTGGCTATTTTGAGGATCAAGAGTTCAGCAGCTTTAAAGGGGCTTTATTAGGGAATATTCTGCATGAGAAATTAACAGCCTTTGATAAAGCTGCAAATGCATATCTGACATTCTGGCAGGTTTTTCTTCAGTAGCAGACCTAACCTGGTTGGCTAGGAAAAGCTAACAGTATTTGCCTATTTATTTTTTGCTTTTATATGTCATATTTTAGTGAAGCAAGGCTGAAGTGTAGTGCTCTGTGTAAATACCAGCCCCATTTTACCAGTGAGTAAACCGAGATGGACGGTAAGTCCAGCCAACATTTTCATAAGCAATTTTTGATTTGGCAAACTCCTATTTTCTATGAGATTTATGGATGCATCTATTCGGTAGCTTCAGATCAGCATATTGGATCCTGCCCTGTCCGAAGCAGGAACCATATTGAAAGATGAGGAAAAAGTTCTGGGATTTTATGGGGAAAGAGATTTTGCAATGAGAAAAATCTTATTAAAATATCTATTCTGTGTTTGGTGAGAGAGCTGGCCTATGGTAGTCTGATCTCCTAGCTTTTTGGTTTTATTTCTTGCAAAATCTTAATGCATGGGTTTAAAATGTGGCACAAGCATGGCTTTTGGAAATGTAAGAAGATATGTAAGATATGTAAGTTCTTCGGGTTCTGATATCTTTAAGAACACTAAACTCATGCAAAAAAAAATTGAGATGATCTAACTTCATTTAAATGTATTCTTGCTTATACTCTCTATGCACCCATTTTCCCCCCGTGACAATCGCTGAGCTAAGTTTAGCTGTACGGTATCTAACAAAGTTTGCAACAAATGTTCTAGCAATCAGAAAGGTGATCATCCTCCAAGGATTTAGGACAGTGAAGTGAACGTGTATCAAAGCAGTCACTGAAAGAAGCTAGAAAGATTTCTCTATTTGCCTYGCAAATGACTGCAATATGCTAAAAAGAAATACATCTGATTGCATGCTGTATGCCAGGACTCTGCTTGCAAATAATGAGTTAAACAGTGAATTGACTGAAATAAATGTGCATTTTTTTTTCTTCTGTGGACAACTGAGTCTCTAACAAGAACCACGTCTGTAATAAAAGTTATGATGTCTCTAGCAGGAACTGGTAGTGCAAATCAAACATACCATTAGCTTGTCAGGCTCAGCCAAGTGAAATAACAAGCAGCTGGGTAGTGCTGTACACTGAAATGGAAAACTGTTGCCCCTTAACAGAAGATTTCCTCAGAGAAAATTAAGCACGAGGGGCAGCAACAGACCTGGTTATTCATGAGCGTGGTGTCACGGGGAGGTCAGTGGAAGGACCTTACTTAAACCATCATTCTGGTTCAGGAAATGCTGCCTAACTACTGAAGTTAGCAGAGCAAACKCTCCCCAGCACCTAGATGAGTAAATCAGTGGAGCAGGGAAGCATCTGGCACTGTGCACAGCCCTGGCCGCTAGGGGAAAAAYTCCCATCTGAGTGGCTCCTCTTGGCCACGAAACTGTTTTTTTAGCTTTAAGAAGATATCAGAAAAGATGGAATGTGCCTCAGTAAAGGGTAAATGGTGATCTTTTTCTGCTTTTTACTTATGAAGAGAAAAACCTGGAAAGTGAAACATGTCAATAAAAGAAAGGAGAACTTGGATGCGGACTACCMCGGGCTTAGATGAGCTTTCGTTCTTTGGGCTTTCAGCTAAAACCAAGCTGCCTGTGTTGTCATGTGCTCTTTTACAAGCTCTTGGCTGATGGAGACTGGGTGGCAGAGCGGAAAATCACTCGGGAGGCTCTGCAGCCTCGTGTGTGTTCTGTGGCCCAGGAGCCAGACATTGTTCATTGAGTCCTGCRAGGCATCCCGGTAATCACGGATGATTTGTGAAAGCGTATTTGTTGCCGGCGTGCATCAACTAGATTGCAGTATTTGTGTGCAAATCACCGGCTTGATATTGATCCTATAGTTTGCAGCCAGCTAAGGGTATTTTCCTACTTGTCTGGAGGGAAGCACTGCAATTAAGCCATACTGCTTCGTTTCTACAGARGTTTGCTATCCCTGCAGAAATTCATGCAGTTTTCAAATGCACCGTGGTGTTTAGCTGCTTGTAGCCTGTTGTTTCCCAGCCTCATGAAACAGCAGCCACTTAAGCAGGAGAAAACAAGGGTGCATTTCCCAGAACAATTCTTTAAAAGGAGATTTTTAAAGGAGATAAAGTTCTTCRCTGGCTTCAGGCATTGCTCGTCTGACTAGAAGAGCTTTGGAAATGGAGGATTTTGCTTCAACTCCTGCAGTTCAGAGGGATCAAATGAACATTGCARCCTCACCCACACCCCTCAACTGATAGTCTGGGGAGAAAAAACCCTAAATATGATCATTCCTCCTCTGGTCCTATATCTCGGCATCACCCACATCCATTTCTAGATGCTAGAATATGCCCGCATCTGAACAGAAAAATGAGGGAAACGCTTGGCTTTTTTGTCCAAAGAGCTTTCCCTTCATGGAAGAACTCTGCAATATGTTCATGTGCAGGTGGTCCRTCTAGACAGCTCCTGCTGTGTCCGGGTAGGACCAGAAGCACCAGTTGCACTGGCTACTGCGTGTGTCTATCCCCAGTTCCTCTTCAATAAGGATTGCCAGGCCATTTCTGGGTCAGCAGAGACCCCTTCAGTTGCTGTCAAATGCTCAGTCCCTTGGTTGGGATAATATAGATCCCCCAGGCTCAGGCTTTACTAGCACTGCACAGGGCATTTTTAGAGCTCCATTTTTTCAAAATAATATCTGGAGTATGAAAGGAATAGCCCCATCTATTCCTATTTACCCCAGCTATAATAATTAGTATTGTTAGAAAAAAAAAAAAAGCTACAGATTTATCATTAAAAATGCCCCAATACTTGCTTTCCTTTGCAATTCTTTCAACTCTTTGATTTTAATGAACTGTTTTTTTTCCTTTTTTTTAAAATTCAGTAATAAAAGAGGAAAACTGCCTCCTTCCATCATCTTTCCCTGCCCCAGGAAAAAGCAAAAAAAAGAAAAAAAAAAGGACAGAAAAAGAAAAGAGTGGTTGCTGGGATGATAATGACTTTAAATGTTTTTTCTTGTAAAGTCAAAACATTTTGGAAAGAACTTTTCCACATTTCTTCTTGTTTTTGAAAGATCCTTTTTAACAAAAATGCTTTAAACTCCAAATACTGGCTAACTTCATAAACAAAGTTCTTTCCCTGTTTTATTAAGGGAGTAAACAAGGCACAAGTGATCGCTGAAGTAACAATTTCCAAGATGACTGACACATAGGAACTTTTATCTTTTCAACTATAAACTTTGATTGGATTTCATCTCCCCCGCCTCACTTCCTCCTTGCCTCTTTCTAAAAATTATTGCCTTTCAGTTTGTTTTAATGGTGTTTATGTAATGTCATAAATATTCCTGTTTAGAACTGTAATTATTCCCTATGATTAATTCTGCCCATTCAGGGAGGTTGTGCAAGTTTTTTCACTGGAGGGTATGTCTTTTATGTTTATGTGTTACTCCATGTGAAATGCAATTTGTCCTTGCTAAAGCTGTGCCTGCGAAGGCAGGGTTAAAGTTTTTCCTTTTTCCTGTGGCAATGTTTGGAAGCATTTTTGTAGAGTGTTTAGTATCATTCCTCTTTGGGTTGGGATTAAGGTAATTGACAGGGCTTTGGGCCAGAGGCTCCTTTAGCTATCCAATCTAGGGTTTATGGAGTGGAAGCATGCCACGTCCAAAGTTACTTCCCTTTTCTTTCTTTTATATTCCATTAGCCTGCCTGTGTTTTCGATTTCAGAGGAATTCCTATAAATACATCTGCTCTAGCTGCTAATTGTGGGTAGAACRTCTACTACATGAAGCCAGTGGGACTGTTCCCAAAATAAGGACTTCAGGATTTGGCTCTCTGTATTCTCCAAAATGTATGTGCAGT
Source organism: Nothoprocta perdicaria (assembly GCF_003342845.1). Classification (NCBI taxonomy): domain Eukaryota; kingdom Metazoa; phylum Chordata; class Aves; order Tinamiformes; family Tinamidae; genus Nothoprocta; species Nothoprocta perdicaria. The sequence continues at coordinate 3,108,761 of NW_020455832.1, read as the reverse complement.
ATATGAAGATAATGATCAGAATTTTGCAACAACCATTCTGCTTTATTTTAGGGAAACACTTGAAATCAGACTTTAAATAACAGGCTCAGTCCCATCCAACATTGCAAAGTGACTGACAATGCTATGCATAAGGGCCAAATGCTCATACATGATATATATATATGTATATATGTATGTGTATATATATATATGTATATGTGTATATGCGTTTTGTATATACATGCAACATTTTGTGTTGCATTTAGTGTACATATCTAGTTAAAGACARGTAACAGCACTTCAAAGCCCCAGAACATAAGGTACTAAGGAAAAGATACACTTTAAAGAATACATAGAATATATGCTAAAAATATACATACTGTCAGCTGCAGTGTTATTTCAGACACGTTTTGGACATGGTACCATTTTTTCCTAATTTTTCCTAGCAACTTGAAAAGCAATCTTTTGGAAATGTTTGTCTGTCATCCTCTTAAATCATTTTGTAAGCAATCATATTAATACCTAGGTGAATTGACTGTGATTATTCAGCATTAAGTGAAAAGTTACTATTGGAGGAAGTTGTAGAATTTATTTTTGCTCGATTTACAGAAACTCTCTATTAGCAGATAGAGGACATATGGAGAAGAGTTTCTTGCAATTAATGAGCCCTCTGTTGTTTAACACTGGGAGGAGGAGTAGGTTGAAAGCAGAGGGCCCTTTTCTCAGCATTTGTGGGGACCCCATAGGGTCTCTGGAGGAAACACAAACGATGCAGTTTGGGTCCTGCAGTGACTTAAGGTGTCAACCAGGTGGGTGGAGAGAGAACAGTCTGAGCCTGAAGAGGTGTGAGAGTGTTAAATAAACTTCTCTGCAAGACAAACCATGGTGTTTTTTTTTTTTGCCATGTTCATTCAGTTATATCTAACAAAGTGATGAAGAAAAAGAATCGACTAAGAACACAGTTTAAATGAAATATTCCATCAAAACATGTAGGAAACTCTTGGGAGACCCCTATGGAAAAAAACAGAAGATACAACTGTCCCTGCATATTCCCTTTCAAGGCCCCATTAACTGAGACAGAGGAGCTCATGGGGTCATGTTTACTGAAGGTGCTTGTTTTCTGTCTTCTAATTCAGGCAGTGACAGGACACAGAGGGGACAAAGCGTGTTGTAACTGACCACCGATGGAGCCAGYCCTATTCATGGCTTAGGGCTGCCATGGAAACTTGATTTACAGAACCAGTCACAGCAAACAAGGTCTGAATGGCTAGGTCAATACCCCAGATTAGAGGGGAGGGAAGCGGAGTTAAGCAACTGTTTGCTGAACTCTCGGCACAATCATTTCAGGAACTTTCCTAGAATATTCCAATATCCCTCGCATTGGAATGAAAACTTTTTAGTTAAAGCTAGACTGAAGGTTTGCATTGTCTGAAAAAAGGGGTGCATCCTTTGGATGCATTAATTGTAGGACAGCATTAGAGCTGAATTAAGTATTGACTTAACTTCAGAATAACCCAAAATACCCAAAAGAGTTTTAATGATCAGCCATATGCTGAAAATGAATCACCGATGACTTATCATTTAACATAATGATTTACATGACATGTTATCAGCCACTAGATTAAAAGTTCTACTTGTGATCTTGGTTTGGACCCCTATGAGACAAAAGTCACGTCCTAGTTTTAGCTGTACAGATCTGTAGGCTAGATATGCTAAATGCATGTTTGCCTATTTCACAACCTGGAAAATAAAGCTTATCTTACAATATTGAACAACTAAATATGCAGTAAGTTGTATTTTTAAAAAACATCTCTTCTTTTTCTTTTTTTTTATGTATCTGAAAAAAATGTATATTCTTCCTCTAGGTCTCATGCGTAGAGGGATAGCTGGTGCTTTGGGAGACTTGGATTTACTTCCTCCTTATATTCTCCTTCTGACATAGAACAAGTCTCTTCATCCCAGGTGTTCAAAGGAACATTTGTGTGCTATCCTCAGCTTAGCAAAGTCTAACATGAGGGCTCCTGCCTTTTGGTGAAATGCGTAGCTGGATGTGGACATGAGGTCAGCCCTCAAAATCAGCACAAATGAGTTGAAGTAGCCCTAGATATAGCAGTACCCTGTTAATAAAGCTAAAAGCTCTGCATCACCTGCCGCAGTGCGTGGGCAAAGCTAGTATGCATATGTCCATGCTGCTGTACAGATATGCTCACCTCTAAAAGGAAAGGTCTTAAACACTGGGAGTACGATTCATTACCTCTTTCTTTAGACCTGAAGGTCTAACAGAGATGACTAACGTTTTTTGTTTTACTGTTTTATTTATTTATTTATTTATTTATTTATTTATTTATTTGTTTATTTTTAATTTTGTGTTTAAAGCATTCCTCTTAGATGCATCTGTGAATGTCACACTTATTTAGCCTAAAAGAAAAATCAAGTTATGAGAACGTGAATCTGCAGCAGTCTAGTAGGCATATTTTTCTAGTCTGAGACTGATGCCCTGGAGGTTATTTTTTAACTGTGTGTTTTTCAGCTAATTGAACACTCATTTTTGGAAACATTCATCTAAACCCTATGTGTTCAGCAAGGAAAATGTTCACAAACTCTTTATTAAATTCAAAATTGAACACACAGATCCTTCTCCTGTAGGAAAATGTTCTCTCTCAGTGGCAGATACTGTGGTTTAAYGCTCTGCTTTTCATAAATCCAAGTTAACCAGTTATCCCTATTCCCAGTTATTCCCATTTGCTGAGTTAGTTTCAGTGCCTTGCCGAGGATAAATGTGTTAGTTTGTAKTCCCTCAGTTTTCCCATTTCTATGTGAGATACTAAGTCAAGATTTTTTTAGTGCTCGCCTGATTCATAAACCCTTAGGAGTTTTGAATGTTCAGCAGTTGTCTTGGTTAAGCTGACAACTGGATTTTCTCATTCCTTCCTAGTCCTATGCAGAGAAGTTTGAGGGTTTAAAGTTCTGCTGGATATAAAAACAGAAATAGGGAAGAAGAGCTGAAGAGCAAATGAAGTCAATGGCAAAACTCTTGCAGTTTTTATTGGAAGAGGGACCTGCAGCTGTGGGCATAAAGATGAAGATGGAAACATTCTCAGTTATGTAAAACTTAGAAACAGGCAGTAAACATAAGAAAACATCCAATTCTTATACAATGCCCTCTAAATTATCTTTTTGTAGCAAATCATTGCAGAAACATGAGCTAAATGCATAAATGGAATCCCATAGTGTTATTGGCAGGAAGAACTGGTCTCTCTCTGGGGCTSTCTCTGTAAATGTAGATTTGCAGGCTCTACCTGCAGGATCACATTTTACTCACGCACACACATCCTGCAGCCACCACCTTTGCTCGGATTCCCCTGGCAGAGGTGACATATATTTTCCTTTGCTCAGGTTCAAAATGAGAGTTTTTCTCTCAGCCTATGGCTCAAAAAGTAAAAGTCCACATGTGTATCCTTCAGACTCACTCCGGATGACATGCCCCAAAGCTGTCTTTCCTATCTGTAGAAATGTTAATAGTTTCTTGTTAAATACACTAGAGAAGTTTCTTAGATCCTCATTTACATATGTTTTGTATTATCCATGTTTTTGCTTTTCATGGTTTATTCTTCCCTCCCACAAYTTGCCACTATCCCCTTCATTAACTTGCATAATTGAAAGCTGACATTTTATGATTTATTGTTCCAAGCCTTCTTAAAGTCACCAGTCAGAAGAATAGTTCTTTGGTTTAAAATGCCCTGTGTGGTTAAGGGAAGATATTTAATAGYGAATTGTATCTTTCCTGTGTTTAAAAATATTTTTTCCTCTGCCCTCAGTAAGAGATGAAAAGATGACCCTGCGAAAMAAATGTCTCCATTAAATCAGTCATTGGAGAGCAGTCAGGCTGGGTTTCACTTGAGTTTATTTTGTTTTGTGCTTAAATATATTTTGTTAACCCATGCTTGAAAGAAAAAAGMGAGTTTTGCTAAAATAAGGGCATTTGCGTCCTCTCACTGGATTTCCGTCTAGGAATTGCGCTTTCTCGGGAGCTGGTTTCATTTCCCTCGGATTTTGCTTCTGCGGGCAGGATGTTTTATCTGCCTTTTAGCCTCTGACCCCGAGGTGTGACCTTTTAACTTTTATCTCTTCCAGAATAAGCCTGGGCCCTGTCAAAGCTCCCCTGGAGACGGATGGTAAGCGCACAGCGAGCAGGGCCGCCCTGACAGTGACGATGACAGGCCGGGCTGCCCGGGAGCTGCTCCGGGCGGCCTCCTGCCTTTAGGAAGGGCTGCCCACAGGCCGAGCAGCCTCAACAGAGGGTTTCTTTGTGCCGGGAGCCTTAACGCAGGGCAGCAGCGGCAGCCCGAGTGCAGACAGGGCAGGGATAAGCCCCGCAGAATCCTCCTGTGCCCCTAGAAATCGAGCAGCAATAAATAAAGGCGTAACTGGATTCAGAAAAATGATTGTTTATCCCCTTTGTTTTAAACCTGACAGATATAGTCAAAAATCATTTTAGTTTTTAGTATAAAACTACTCATGAAAAGAACATTCAGCTATTATTATTGTTATTGTTATTGTTATTGTTATTGTTATTGTTATTGTTATTAGCCTCTGTGTTTTTCAGCTCTTCCCTCTTTCTGTAGCGAAGCCTTACCTGGGATCTTGAATGGTAAACACGTTGACCTTTGAGAAAGCAGGTTCGCTTCTCCAGCAAAGCCTGGGTTCTAGGGTGCCTGACAGCAACAGGGGCAGCGATAGCATGAATCCAACTCCCCAGAGAAGGTAAAGAGAGTCCCTGGAAGAAAATTCCACTGGTGCTGGATGCGGACCTGCCTGGTGAGCTGCTCCGTGGTGTGTTTGCACATGGAGCCAGCATTTCTTTAGGGCTCTTCGTTCCGTGTAATCAACAGCAGGAAAGGGAAAGGGGAAACATGCCGCGGGAATCCCTTCTGTTTTGGAAAAGAAAGTGTAAAAGGAAAGTGTAGAGAGCCAGGGAAAATGAGTGAGGTGGGTTTTGTGAATTAGATTCACGGCCTGTAGTCTCTGGTGTGGTTTCTCCTGGTTCAGTTAATGTGAATTTGGATCAGAGCTGATTTTGAAAAAAAAAAAGGGGAGGGAGAGATGTTCAGAAAATCTCTTCCCGAGAGGAGGTTTTGCAGCATGGGAGAGCTCCTTAATGATGCACTGTGGGAATGAAGCCTGGCTGGAGGAGCCTACTGCAGGGAAGCAGCGGGGATGTGAAGCATTCTGCTATTTTTTTTTTCCAAGGGAAAGTTTTCAAATATTTGCTTTTTATTAAAAAAGATCCCACACAAATTTTCTGCGGAAAGGAAGCATTTCTCACAAAAATTCCTCCAAAACAAAGAACAAAGCAATTCTCCATATTAAAAGGAGAATAAAAAAAAATCCAGTTCTTAGTAGGAACATTTCCATCCAGCTTATGATAGAGGTGTGGGTTCAACCTTTAGGTGGCCTCAACACGGGGACAAGGATCAGGCATGCAATTGTTATAACTGGTTGAATGCAGGTATAAAGTAGGACATAACAGATGCCAAGGGTCCTCTAGGAAAACGGGGATTAAGAAGTCCTCATTATTCACAGCTGTCACTTCTCCAAAAGCCACTTTGTGCATATGCTTTAATAGAACTATGATGGATCAGAGACTACCAGAGTAAACTTATCCTTCCAATAAAGTAGCCTAACAAAATGAAAATGATTTCTCTGTGGGGAATGCGTTTGCTTTTTAGTTTAAAGCAAATATTCCTAAGCACAAAGGTGGTTCAAACACTTAAATACACACGGCTGATTTCTTCATCATACTTTCAATTTGTGCACTTCAGTGTAACACTTCTACCTTCCTCACCACAAACCAATGTACTGTGGACTTGAGGCTAGTGTTCAGTCCAGGTCCTAGCATGTGCAGGCACACAATGCCAGATCCATGAGCATGTGGATCACACTGATGCTTTGTCTTTGCAGCACAAGTTTAAGATTCTTTAACTTGCCTTTTTTGGGGAAAAAAAAAAAAAAAGTGAAGGCAGGAAAAAAAAGAGATTTACCCCAAATAAACCATGGCTGTCCCTCTCTCTATTACACAACAAGCTCATTCTATATTTATTTCCTAAAAACATTTTATTTCAATAACCATTTTTTTTTTTGCCTTAGAGATAAAAAAGAAATTAATGAAACTCATGGGCAGAGAATTGCCTCAGTTGGCACTGTCACTTTCCTGCAGACTAATGGCTGAGCCCGGATTTAAGCAAAAATACTGTATTGTTCTAAGGAGTTTGTCCTGCATGAAAGGAAAATATCCTTTTAATTCTCAAAATTTGTTGTGGTAACTGGTCATAAATCAGTGTAAAACATAATACCAGGCAATAAAAATGGTATTTTGTCTCTGTGGTGGATCTCAACATTTTCCAATGTTTGATATCAATTTTATCAGCTCTTCCCTGGAGGAAAAAAAAACCCTTCTTGATCCTCCTGCAGAAGCTGCTCTAGGATTTGAGCCAGCTGTGCTATATAACCTCTCCTTCTAGTTCTGGTATCTGCCTTTCTTGGGACTGTCAGCTGGCACCAGATCACAATAACTTTTGGCATGATTTTCATGACACTTCCTCGGGATAGGATTTGAAGCCAGATATCTCTGGTTGTTTTCTTGTTTTCTGCATGTATCTTTACAAGACGCCTAGTCCCCAGCATGCAAGCTCCCAATCCTTCATCTTTCTCCACAAATGACTTAATTAAAATGACCTAAAATAACTAAAAACAAAACCCTCCCTTTTATCATACACTTCTTAATGGAGTAGGGAAGGATACTCTGACATTTTGGATCCTGAGAAGCCTGGTTATAATTCTGAGCTTGGCCATGTAATTCCTCTGACAGTACATGCTTTTCTTTGAGTCCCACATATAAAATGGAATTATCAGTGGTGGTGTACAACCAGATCAACTGCAGATGCAGTGAGGAAGGAAAGGCATTTGCCTCAGAGCAGCTTAAAATGTAACTAAATTTTAATTACTTATTTGGCCTCTGAGTTTGAGTCTTTGGGCTATGCATTTTCAAACTTTTTTTTTTTTTTTTTTGTATGAGACTACATATTTAAAAGACAAAGTGAGAATCTCTTCTAATCATGTAAGTTCGAGAAAAAAACAAGAATATTGCCAAATATTGGAACAAAGTGGAAGAGCCAGGTGGGATGTCTCTGCCCATCTTCGTGTTTTCAGTTTGACCTACTATATCTGACTGTGGTGTTAGATGGGATTTTGATTTTGAGCACATTTTTATATAAGTAAAGCCATATAAAGCATTTAAGACATAGGGACACAGATTATGTTATGCAAGAATAAAAGAACTTTGCTGGGATATTTGCCTTTTTTGGGCATATAACTGTTACTAGCTAGATGAGCAGGTTTTTGTTGATGCTTGCTGCCTTTTCACCAAGAGAATCCCTCATGGGATGCTAGCAACCCTCTCAGCTAGACTGGCTTATTTATACCAGTACTCTTTTATGACTGCAGGTTGGCTGCAAAGTTTTAGCAACTCCCCAGAACTGTCTCCAAAATCACAGATCTTTGGCATTGTTTTTGTGTGGTCCTTCTTCTGATTCCTTGAGTACTCTTTGGTGTGTCAACTTTGTATGTTTTTTTGCTTGGTTTTTCCCTCATTAGTAGTAAGTGCTCAGCTAGGTCCAATATCCATCTAATGAGGTGAGAGTAATTTGTTCTTTTAATCCTTAATTCTGTATGGAATTGTGTATCCAGTCTTTCTCAGCTATTTGAATGTCCCTCTGTACAGAGGACCAACACAAGGCCAAGCAAATACTATTTCTAGAGATGAGTTTAGCAAAGATTTAAGTGGTACTTTGGCTCCAAGATCAGTTCTGTTGTTGCTAAAATATCTGTACGTGGCTCAGAAACTTCTCAGAATTTCTGATGAGTATGTTTTCCTGACTGACTTACACCATCTAGGTTATGTGTGGACAGCTTATTGTGAAATATTTTATCTTAGGAGTGAGGATTGACTTTCCATAGAATTTTTTCACTTCACTGAGACTATGGTGAGTTTGAGAGAGAATTTCAGGAAAGGAAAGGAAAGGAAAGGAAAGGAAAGGAAAGGAAAGGAAAGGAAAGGAAAGGAAAGGAAAGGAAAGGAAAGGAAAGGAAAGGAAAGGAANAGGAAAGGAAAGGAAAGGAAAGGAAAGGAAAGGAAAGGAAAGGAAAGGAAAGGAAAGGAAAGGAAAGGAAAGGAAAGGAAAGGAAAGGAAAGGAACAGTGATTTTGGAGATATTCACTCTGTTGCCTGAATGTAAAAGGTGGCCAGAGGCACATGAAAAAATTCATTAACAGATGTGAGAGATGCAAAGGCTTGGGCTATAAGGACCTATTAGTATTTCAGATGATATTTAGGCTAAAAAGAAATCCTTTATATGATTTTTTGAATGTGGTCATCTATTCCTTCCCCATGTTACAAGAGTTTTTGCCCGTCTTTGAAGTGAATAGATCTGTAACTTGGCTTCTGTGTTTCACATCAAGCCTCCTTATAACCTTGCTCTTTCTAATAACACTATCCATAACACTTAAAACAGCGGGTTCCCTAGGATATAGTACAATAAATGTTTTATATAGCATCCTTGCTATGAAGTGTCGCAAGAAAATTTGACATTGAGAAATGGATAAGAAACATTCTGAAACATTTTCATATTGGCAAATGGAGAAAAGATTGTAGATTATAGAAAGGAAACATACAGACTCAGTGAAGACAGAGAGAGTGAAGTTTGTCAGAAGTGGCAAAAACACGGCCTGAAATGGTCAGTTTTCATTTTAAGGAGAAAAATGGAAAATATGTTTTGGGATTCAGGTTCAGAAAGATGATTATCAAGAAGTAAGATAAGTAATGTAATAGTAGAACAAGAAGCAGAGATAGGGAAAGAAGAACTGTAATGAAGTAGGCAGAAACTCTGGTGTCTGGAACCTAAGAAGAAATGTCGAGATTCATATTTTGGAAAAGGAAGAGGATTTTGGAGCCAGGGGTGGAAAAAAAAACACTGCATGGGAGAAAAGTATTCTTCATCCTAGAGGTAGAACTTAGGAGATAGTGTTTTGACCACTTTCATCTCTTTGAAATATAAAACGATAAGAAAGTGATTGAGCCTGTCGACATCAGCATCATCACTGAGCACTCTAGTGTGCTGTATTTGGTGAAGTTTATTTTAAATGAGGGAGGCTTAGGAGACTCAGGATTAGAATAATTAGATGGCATTTGTTAAACATGTGTGAGGCATGATTCTCATCTTAAAATTGGACTACATTTCATCACAGGAGCTTTTAGCAGTTGTCTTGAAGAGCATTGAGCTTTTGTCTTGGAGGAAAACTCAAGGTCCTCTCCAACTCACTTTGCTTTGCTGCAGTGGATGCTTGGCTCAGTTAACATAGCTGGCAGTGTTTTGAAGGTTAAAGGCACTTTTGAAAGTTGTTTCAAAAAGCTGCAGCCTCCAAGGCCCTCCTTCCAAAGTAAAGGGAGTTTTAGAAGCCTGATTTTATGGGCAAAATGGCAATCTAGTCACTTTACATACTGGCAGCCTCTCCGAAGAAAACACACAAGACCTCATGAGGATTCAAATACAAGTGATTCTGGTTTTGACCTTCCTCTAACTCCTTTTGACTCTTTATATCAAATTGCAGTTCCAGTCCTATATGTATGACAYGGGCATTGTAGAGCTGCTCTTTTTTTGGAGGCCAAATCCAGTCGTACTCAGGACATACCCTGGCCGTGCCCTCTGTTAAATGAGGAACCATAATATCTTGTTGCCTGTTCTGTCAAGGGCTGGTTTCTTGTGAGATCCTTTCTCTTAATCCTTGGTTTATGATTGTCTGAGAAAATACTCTGGCGAGCACTCGAACGCTGAATGACAGTGTCCCTTGGGAGGGATTCTACCACAGTCCTAATGGTGCCGTCCCTGTACTGTCCATTTCTCACACCCTGAGTGCTTAATGTCAGGAAATCCTAACCGTAAGGGTGAGTCTGCTTCTCRGGAGAAGAGCTAAACTGGAGTTGTGAAACGCTCTTAATCTCACAGTAAAGTTAATTTATTTATAGTTGCCTTTTGTCTCATTTACTTTTGCAGAGTATTCTTGTGACTCTTACCTTTAAACATTACAAATTTCCATTTTCATTCTAATACCTCTCTGTCAAAGGCCGAATTGAGCTTTCCAGGGAAATCTGAGAAACAGTAGCAAAAAAAGATAACAGAGGCTTCTGAAGCAGTGGCGATGACAGCCCAAAGACTTCAGTTCATCTGAGCCCTACCTATTGTAAATTTTTCTCACCTTCACATAAAAGGCCAGTATCTGTTACAGCCACATATGTCTACTTTCCTGATAGACTTTGTTGATTAGGTGAACTTTGTGTACCTGATCTTAGGAGCGTTGGGATGCTCAGACCTAGACAAGATGTTCTTATTATTCATCTCCCCCTGCTCGGGGGCTGTGTGTTTCTCCTGTAACTCAACCCCTGGAGTTGCAGTGCCAAGGTCCCCATCCTATGCGCACTTACCGCCAGCTATAATGCTCCGTGATATAATGCTGGCTATTGTCACCTTCTCCAAGGTTGCCAGGGGGCTGCTACAGATACATGCTCAGTCGCTTGGTGGGTCTGCTCTGAAATCAAAATGCAATAAGCAGGAATGGAAAAAACAATACATATTTTGAAGTTTAGTTTTCTATAGATAAACATTGTGAGTGCAGCAGAAAAGAACCACTTAGTAGTTCCATGTCTCTTCAGAATCTTTTCTTTTTTCCTAGTTTTGCCATGGGAAAGGTGAAAGGCTAAGGTTAAGCATGTTTCCTAGCTGAAAATATGGGTATTTCTGGTGGAAAACACTGAAACAGGATCAAATCAGTTGTTAGAACTACTCTATATTCCCTAGGATAATTAGTTCAAATAAATAGTTTTATCCAGATATCAACTTAATGCACAGAAGCATGTACAAAAAGTGAAAAGAAAATTAGGAATGATTAGAAAAGGAGCAGAGAGAGAAAAGGAATTATCAGCATTTAATATTAGAAATACAAGGTGTGCCTGAATTGTKAACATCATGTGCAAACCTGTTCTACCTGTCGAAATGAGTAGAATAAAATCCRGAAACGTAGGTGGATGGAAGACCCTGAGTTAATTAAAAGCTTGAACAAGAAACATTAATTCATTTAGGACTATTCTTTTTGGAAAAGAGGTAATGGGGGAGGTATAATAGAGTTTATGAAATCATAATTATCATTAGAACTAATGGAGAAGGAGGAGGAGGAAGTAGGTGGTAGGTTCAAACCAAACAAAGCAAACCATATTTAAGCTGTGGAACTAGTCATGGGATGTTGTAGATAAGATGTCACAAAAAAAAAAGTAATTACTTTGTGAGTGGGTAGGAGAAAAAAGTAGGATTTTTTACTAGACACATTGCTAAAGATTTCCTGCAAGTTTTTCAGGAGAAGAATTTTCATACAAATATATTATATAAACGTGGTTACTCAAATGGACTTAGGTAATGCATATATTGAACTGTTTGTAAGTTTACTAAAGAATGACTTCACTTTCAGTTATTGTTCGCCATTTCTTTATTTTAGGAGCAGCTTTCTGGAAGTAAAAGATTAAAATTGTATTTTATATAAATCACAGATTTTTCTCTAGAATTCAGGATTTTCTGTGATAATGCAGTGATAGACAGTCTTTCTATGCATTTGCCTGGTTTCGTTGTATTTGTACTGGTCCTGAGGGGAGCAACCCAACACGTTGGCTGTGCCCATGCTCTTGATGGGACAGATGCTCCCGGTGCCCTCCTAGGGGTGGTCCCAAGTCTGTGGCTGCCCCCTGCAAGTAACAAGTCATCCAGGTTGTACATGGGGATGACTAGGTCACACATGTGTTTGTCTGCATCATGAGCTCATTCTCAAGCCTATTGCAGTGTGGAGTTAACAAACCTACAAAATATAAATAGAGCCCAAGCCCTTTTTAGTGCTATCATACTGCTGTCCTTTATTCATTTGCTCTGAGTTTTTCTTCAGCACACACCAAAAGAAACTGCAAACCTGTGCTTTACATGGCATTTTGTATTTTCTGAAGACGTCTAATTTATATCGTTTAAATTAAACATATGTCATTGTGAGTTTATTGGCACACTTCATCTCCATATTTTGGAATAAGCYGATAAGAAGGAGCATGAAAACTTAACTAACATTTCCCCCCATTAATCTAGTTCAATTTCCAATTTTTCATTAGAAATCTTCAACTGTGAACACTGTGTACAGTTCACATACTGATTGCGTTTTCTTGAAAGTCCAATTAAAATCCCTGATATTAATGGCTATCCGTAAGAGTGTCTATAAAAGAAATGAAGCTGATCTATGAGGGTTTCATGAAAACTTTTGGATTCTGCTTTACTTGATTACTCTTGTATTAAGAATATTCCCAGCTTCATCTGGGACTGAGTTTAGATAGGTTTATAAAATGAAAATATTTTATTAGTCACACATTACCATTTTTAAAGTCTGGAGTAAATTCAGCCTTCTTTGGTGCTATGCCCAGCATCAAACCCCTTGATTTAAAGGTAAGTTCTGCTTCTTAACTCAGTGCTGGGAAACTTTCATGAAAGGAAAAAAAAAGTCCATTATAACTAGAGCTTTTAATATTATTCTACATCTTAAAAATTGCTCTTCCAGCTTTGAATAAGTTCAGTCTTAGATAGAGCTGATCTTCTCATTATTAGCACTGGAAACTTTTAAGCTGTTTATCCTCAGACAGAGAGCCCAAGGTAGAGAGTTGGTAAAATTTTCCACATCAGGGAGGAATATGGGGAGAAAAGAATTCGAGAGAGAGACACAGGGCCTTTCTCACAGACTTGAACCTCTGGCAAGCAGCTCCTTGGAGTTCTAATTGAAAATCAATCTGATGTATAATTAAATCCTAGTCATCACGTATGCACCAAGCGGTCTCCGTAGCTCTTAGCCTCGGCAGCGGAGGAGCGGAGCTATTGATCAGGCGGGGGCTCGGGACTAAGTGTCCAGGCTGAGGGCTGCGCAGCCGCTCGGATGTGCAGCTGGCAGCCAGCGCCGTGCCTCGAGGACCAGCAGCTCACTCCAGCCAAGGGCTCCAATATTCCCTAATCATTTAAGTGCCTTGCACGGCAAGCCCGGACCAGGCCTGCAGTCTCCGTGCTGCCATCAGGCTTTCCAATAAATGGGCTTTGAGCAGGCTCCAGAGAGAAAAGGAAAGAAGGCTGATCAATTCTTTCCAATATTAGGTTTTCATTTTGACTTTTCTCCTTCAGTTTCTACTCAGGTTAGGTGCTCTGTAATTATACTCGTCAAGGTCTGTCAACATAAATTGACAGCTCAGGGATAAGGTCATAGCTCCAGTTTCTTTACCAAGTCAGAGAGATAGAAATAGCATTGATTATTTCTTTAAAGAAGAGGAATTATAAGGATTTTTTTTCAAATAATTTAGTGTTTTTAAAGCCAGTCTCTGCATCTATATGTGGACCTTGCTGATTTCCCTTTATTCCTGACAATGAGAAAAATTATCCTGTCTGCTGCTCTAGACAGTTTTCATACTAACATTAATATTAACTGACTCCTGTTCCTCTTCAGTGCTACATTATTAATTTGTCTAGGTATTTACCATGCCCTCATCACTGTATGAATTGAACCCAGCCAAAGTATTCAGGCATGCATACTGCCAGCACAGAAAACCTTGCTAACTGTGAAGCAAAATGGCATCAGTAAATATGGCCCTTACACAGAACAAGAACATTATATCTAAATGGAAAACTAATCATGTTTAATGTAACTAATGGAATTCTTCAAAAATGCCATTAAATAACTGGCCAAGGTAGCTGATTGACATAATTTATTTGACTTTCCAAAACAGCCATTGATAAAGTCCCTTTAAAAGCCCCTGAGAAGCTACGCATGAGGTGGGGGAGAATTAAAATCCCAAGTCAAACAATAGCAAGCAGCCAGGCTGGCAGCAAACCCAATGGGGCTGGGGCTCTTGCTTATATGACCAGTGAGGGTTGCAGACCTGCTTAGACACCACCCAGTTCAAATTAGAGGGCTGTTTTTCATGCTTATAACTTTATTTGTTTTTGCAGAAATTTCCTCTGCTAATGCCTGCCTCAAGCTGGCTTGCTGTCTATAGAAGACATTGTCTCTTCAAAACCAATCCAGCTTACTTAGAAAAAAAGAAAAAAAAATAGGAGAAAAGGATTGCTTTGCTGCTTGAAAGAACAAGCTCTAAACCAGCAACCTCTGGACTGAGAAGCCCCAGTGTCCCTGTTCTGCACGAGAAAGTGGCCTGGAAATTGGATGGCTTGTCACTGGACCTGCACCCAAGGGTACCTGCCCATCTGGTGCAGATGTTTGTGTCACATCTATTACATGCACATACATACATGCAGAGTGTCATGAGGGCAGGTAGAGAAGGAAGCTCCCAAACTGGGCCAGAGAGGAGCAAGTGCTGTGCTGGGCAGGATGCAATGGGGGCCACGAGGCCCAGATGGTAGCTGAGATGGGAAGCTACTTACAGGCAGGAAAGATGATAAGGAAATTTTAGGAGAAGTGGGGAGAAGCAAGACAAAGCAAGGGAATGGGCATGGCTGCAGGTAGATGGCCCTATAAGGGCAGCTTGTGCTCCATCACTGTCCCTGTATTGAGGCCAGGAGCCTKTTGGATGTGGGGAAATTCAAGCTATGTACTCAGGAGCAACAGTGCTTTCTTACTAGTGTGGAAAATAACCATGGGGGCAATTCAGCCTTCACATGGAGCCTGTTGATGCAGGTGGTCTGTCRTCAATCAGATGACCGCCTGGGGTCATCACCAGGAATGGTGTTGACTGGTGCAGCAGAGCTGGAAGAAATGTGAGCAGCAAGAAGGGGTCCTTCAAGGGCAGCACAAGGGTACGTGGGACAGTGGAGGCGCCTCTCCAGAGTTCAGCTCTGGTTAAAAGCAACGGGGCTGCTGCTGAGCAACTGGGGTTCAGTGGAGGGGCAAACTCATGCACATGCTCAGCATGACCCCAAAAACAGGACAGTGGTCCAGCTGGACGGTGGCATTCAGGGTGAAGAAAAGATCCTGTACGTGTCCCTGAGACAATAAAAGTACTCCAAAAAAAAAAAGACAACAACTGCAGAGTAATTATTTTACTTGGGTGTTTTCCTTCAGCCGTGCATATAGCTGCTACACTGTGTCCTTGGACAACAGCCAAACTTGGACTTTTTCAGGACATGGGTCCCATGTGGTTTGCTGTTCTAAGCCTTTGCCTTAGTCAGAGAGATGCCCTCTCCTCCTACATTCTTACTGTTGTCCTCATAATCATCCGCCTTCTCCCTAATTTCTTCTCTTGAGTTTCATCACTCCTCTCCTTATGCATTGCTCTGTGGGATGTTTTTAAGGGAAGATCTAAACCCTAGCTCATGTCTAAATCCTTGACTAATGGGATAAGTTAAGGACAAGTAAAAATGGCTAGATAAAGAGGAGAAATAGCAGAAAAAGAAGAAAAGCCTGGACAGGAGGCTTGGATGGGAGATGCTGGCATTCCAAATCCAGCATGCTGGAGCTATGACGGGGATCCAGAGAAGCAGGGACTTTGGTCAGAGGTGACTGCTGAGGAAAAAGCAAGCCGGAGCAGAAGGGGTCAAGCCCCGGCTCAAGTGGACTACAGAATATTTCCCTTGAGAAACAAAACAAAGACTGTTCCGTCTGGTTGTTCTTCTGACATCCTCACGCAAAGCACTGCACTCCCTGGGACTCTCCTATTCCATATTAGGACTAACGTCTTGCTACTGCCGCTTCAGTTTCCCAAGTGGCTGAAATCCAAGTATGGAGTCCAGCGCTCACTGGTAACTGCACCAGTGGCACTAGGATACTGCCCAATGTGTTTTATTGCTTTTTCCAGAAGGTCCCTGATGAAAAACTCCTTATGAGAAGTGTAAGAATGCTATTAAATTCATTTTTATTGTACATAATTCATTCTTCGAAATGCAGTTTCAGGAAGCAAAACTATTTACTAGTTTGTCCTGAATAGTTTCTGCCAAGAAAAAAGGTAAATGGAAAACTTGAGATGTTTCATTTTTCCATGTTAAATATGAATTTGAAGCAAAAAATAAAAACATATCTAAAGACCAACTATGCCTATGCTTTCCTAATGAAATGAAAATGTGAGTGTGCATAAGCAGTTTTGATTCAGATTGGACAGAATGATCTCCGGTTGGGTAATTTTTACAGCTTTGCGTTTTCCCATTTTACAATTGGGAAACTAAGGCAGAGAAATTCAGGCCAGAAAGCACTTAATAATTTTGAGGCATCCCCTGGAGACAACAGGACCTTGGTTTTTAGAATATCTGGCACCAGACTGGCTATGTATGTGCAAACCGCAGCTCATGTTGGATTTATTCACGAGTGAGCATTGGGGCACTCCAGCAAGTCAGAAGCTGGATTAGGTCAGACAGGCAGGGACAGCCTCAGTTTCACTTCAACAAGAGTGACTCTTCTGAGGGATTTGACCTTCCTATGATCACTGTTTCTGCAATGGGGTATTTTTTTTTTTTTCAAAAAAAAAAAGCAGTTGTCTATACATTACCGAACATATCTGAGAAACCTGCGGGCCTGATGCTGTGTAACATGATGGGCTATGTGGTGAGAATCCTCCAGAGGAGGAACACAGATGAAAAGCTATTCCTTCTCGTTAAAACAATGAATTCCACTTGGGTTTGTGTAGGCTGGCTGGAAGGAAATACGCAGAGAAATAAGAATTCCTGTTTTGACTCTTCCCAGCTAATTTGAGTCCTTGGTTACGAATTAAAAATGAGCCCAGGGGCTATGGAAATACCAGAGAAAAAGGACTGATTTTTTTTTTTTTTTTTATTTAGAATGAATACAAAACTGTATGTAAACTCTCTTGAACATCCTATGCTTTCATGAACAATATGCTTTCTTGAAACACATCTTTCTTTTTATATATTCAGAATAAAATTTTGTGTCTTATCTGTTGATTTATTCAGCCCTGCAGTTTAATGTGCCTTGATTGGGCTGTCATAGAAGAAGCAGGGCTGTTCAGTCAGACTGTTCATGCAGAGAAGGTGTGATCTCTCTCAGCAGTTTTATTACAATTTGTTGGATTATGTCATACTCACAAATACATGGGAAAATCTTTGCTCCAAGGAACCTTTTTTCCCTTCATTTACTGTGCATCATTTCACCCCATTCTTGTCCAGGTTGCAGCCCCTGAAAACTCTGCATCTGTCGCTCCTTCCTSTGCATTTTATTGTGACCAGTTCCCGGCCAGGTATACTGCTTTTCTTTTCCCCACTTCTGGTATGTTATTCTTTGCTGTCTCTCTCTTTCTGATGCAAAATATGATTTCTGAGTGATAGAAAACAGGCCTTTTAGAAATTAACCATCAGATCATAGAATGCCTAAAAATGGTTAACAGATAAAACCATTGAGTCTGAGACTTTTTTTTTGCTGAATGGGAATGGGAATAGTTCTCCCTCTCCCATATTGCTCTGTCTCACTCAGTCAAACCATTACTTGATGAACCTTGAAGACMTAGATTTGCATGGGATATGTATTGAATTTTCTTCATCTTTACAACATTGCACTGCTTCACATTTAAGTTTAGCCTCTTTCCCCCTCACCAACTCCAAGTGTATTTGCTTCTACTTTGTTCGAGACATTTATCTGACTGTCACTTCCTTTCCCCAMTCCTGGAAAGCCATTAGAATTGATTTCTGTAAGTATTTTAAATACATCTGTTACTCCCAGTAGAGCTGTCTCAAAGACTGTATGGATTTCTGACAGTTGACATGGTACTGGAAGAGGCAGCATTCACACCAAGGGAGAAATTCCTCTTCCCATACCTTTCTGTTTCACATTTCTATTCTGGGCTTCTAAGCAGAAATTTTTCATGATGCTTTGAAATAAATAGTCAGTGGAAATGAATATGAAATCCTGGCTCCATGGAAATCAATAGCAAAATGTCTGCTTGACTTCAAAGGCTTGATCTACAAGGCTAATGGCACTAATTT
Source organism: Nothoprocta perdicaria (assembly GCF_003342845.1). Taxonomy (NCBI): domain Eukaryota; kingdom Metazoa; phylum Chordata; class Aves; order Tinamiformes; family Tinamidae; genus Nothoprocta; species Nothoprocta perdicaria. The sequence goes on along the minus strand of NW_020455832.1, from coordinate 3,090,726 downwards.
AACGCTGCACATAAGATAATATTCATTYGCAAGGCTTCTACTGTACCCGAGGAGTGGAGGGTTAAAATGTGACATTGTTACTAGCTAGCTTAGTTGAAACAGAACCTCATTTTTCTCATGCCTTACACAATTGTGGACTTTGTCATCCCTTTCCTATAAGTAAGCTAATCTTTTTATTGATATAGTGCACACTAARTACTATAGTGATTTGTGATGTGGGAATTTTGTTGCAGTTTTCACATTGCCCTGAAAGCAGCTTTAATGACAGAAATGGAAAAAACAGTTATGAAGACCAAAGCATTATTCTGAGTGTTCGTCCAAATGATATGAAAGAGAATGAGCTCCACAATACAAATGGATTGTGGAAAATCGGCAAGCAGCATGTGAATCACACTGTCCTGCTTCTTGATGGTACCCATGGCATCACACACATTGTTGAAGTCAGCAATCTGCAGACCAAATCCACTTGGACGAAATATGATCTGTTCTATGGAGATGCCAGGTATGAACCAAATAGGTGTGTGAGACATGACTTCCAGTCATTTGTGAAATTTTCAGGGTTAAAGAGAGACATTAGGAAGACTTAAAAAGCTCAATGTAAGGTTTAAATTTTAATCCTAAAAGGRCTTGGAATGGTATTACTATGGATTCAAGTCAACCAGTTCAAAGTCTTCCTGTTTTGAGTCACATTTGCACACACCTCTGAGGAAATCTGAAATTAAACAGTTAAATACTAAGTTTTGTGATTCTTTTTCCAAAGAGGGCCCAGGAATAACATATGGGTGTCCAAAGGTTTCATTGAAACATTTTTGACATTCAGTCAAATGTCTGAAGGAATCTGACAAACTGGTGGGATTTGGAATCACTTTTGTTCTTGTCAAGGCATTATTCATCTCTGCATGCATAGTCCTGTCTGCCCCACTTCGTCCTCCACAACAGGAGGACATTGGAGGGGTTCAGGAGAAACCTGCAATAGGACCCAAACCACTTTCCTGCTGCAACATGCCTTCACCCCACCCAGACATAGGGATGCCCCAGCCAACTCTTTAGCCAGGTTAGACTAAGAGGTGGCAATATCCATCTTTAGGTATATTTGCTCTGTTCTGCAGCAAGTGTAAAGAACCAATATTATGTCATTTACTGTCTTACATTGTCAATATAAAGAAAGCTGAAGAGTGGGATCTCTCTTTGGCCATGCTGGAAGCTCTGTCTGACAGATGCCTTGAGTTTATTGTCGTTTTGTTATTTGTACAGACTGTACTGGGATATCAGACTAGGCTTTGTAATAACTCTGTCTTTGGACAGAGGTCATGGGATCTGCTGGCAATTATATTCTGTCCTTGGGGAATAGTCACACTATGTGCAGGGGGATTTCAACATAAGCTCCCTCCCTGCAAAGGGATTTTCTTCAAAAGCCGCTTCCTAGCACAAGTCCAGTAACAGAATATTGAGGATAGGAAGGGTTCATGCTCATCATTTTTCCTGTCAGCTGTGAGTGGACTGGGTGAAGGCTCCCATTCCGAATGCTCCAGAAGTGGTGTGGCCTTCCTTAAATCTAATAAATAGCATGGATTTCAAGGGAGGGCACTGAACTCATCGTTTCTGTCACTGCAGCATCTGAAGGTCTGTTCTCAAAATATCTTATCTGAGATACATAGTTGACAGTTAACTACATAATTTAGTCATTGTCCATGTCTCAATTTTAAAATGACCCTATTTTTAATAACTTATTGTAAGAGAGACAACATCACAATAACACATTGATAAGTATGTCTAATATGGCAATGAGCAGCCTGCTTAGTCATTTATAGTCTGACATRATTCAGATAATCTGTACGTTTTTCACATAGCGCTAGGAGTGCCACAGAAACTTTTAGGGGATTGTCATAATAGTTTATTGTATAGTTCAAAGAAACTGTACAAGTTGCAGTGCAGAGAGGAGAAAAAGATGAGATTGATCTGTTTACAAATCATATTGGTTAAATGCTTTCTAAACTTTATGCTTATGAATATTTCCTGTGTACCACAAATATATTTTTGATAACCTCATAATATCAAAGGAACCTGTTAAAAACTTGTTGAAATTTCTCTCAGCTGTGGTTCCTACAATGTCATAGAGGATGATTTGGATAAATCCAAATTATTACTTGACAATAATAATTAATAATTTGACAATTATTATTGTCAAATAATAATTTGACAATTATTTGACATTTGAAAATGATTATTTGACAATTTGTGAATACAGCGGAACCATCTCCTTAAGCTGGGATAAATTTATCTTTACCCGTCCTCAGAGAGGAAAGCTCAAGTTTACGTGATGCCTTTTTACACACACACATTAGTTTTTATGAAGGAGAGCACGATTTTTTATGTTTGAGATCCAAAATAACCCACAAAATGTCAATTCCTCCCGTTCGTCATGCAACTTTGACTCTGCAGTTGAGTTTGTGCTAACATTTTTATGAGGACAAGCAACATACATTTATTGCTTTAAACTGGTAATTAGTAGAATATGCACTATGTGAAATCTCATTGCAAGTGGCATTTCCGAGTACCTGTGTGGTAGAAGTAGTTACGTTGTGCAGCATAGTTGCTTGACCCTGCTGTGATGCTCACACTGCTCACTGCTTCCACTGGACAGTTCTGCTGAGGGGTGGCTGCATGACCACATTTTCCCTCTTTGCTTTGTTTTCCTCTCATATGCCTATGAGGAGCTCTTAAAAAAACATTATAATGTGAGTCTAGCTGWGAAAGAAATTGTAATGCAGTTAACTATGTACTCCTGTGAAGTGCTTTCCTGCTTATAACTGACCAGAATGTTTAATCTGCGATCACAGTGCACACCTAATGGAAATGCAGCAATGGTAAAGTCATCAGCAGAAACTATTTAAAGTATTTTAGCTCATTTTAGTGACATTTAGGAACTGGAAACAACAAAAATGTCATGTCATCTGTGTGTACTTTATAGACTACAGGTTTTTGTGTCCTCAACTAGTCACTAGTCAAAATGCCGCTACGGTTCTTGCCTTGCCCCACTCCTTAGACTCTTGTCTGCTCCCCCACACTGGAGACCAAAAGGGCAAAGATTTTCAGCTATCAGARTTTCTGACTCCACTAAGGATCATATGCTGGAAGCCCAGGCAGCTTGCAAAGTGAAAACATAGGAATTAATATCATTTTCTTACCTCTCTGAAGCCAATTATAATTCTTCAGGGTCTTTTCAAWTCATAGTTTTACCAATAGAAAATAATAGGGGTTGTCTTGTTTCCATTATGATAAATATCACAAATTTTCCTGATTATTCTGGTACATAATTCAGTGGAAACAATGCATCTTTTGTAATAAAACTTCTACCAGAAACCTTGGATGTTTTACAAGAAGGAAACATTGGCTAAGATTGCAACATAAAAATGTGGTATATGATTCCCTTATAGATGTGTAGTATTAAAATATGGTTTTATGCCAAAGTTTGCTGGTATGCCACATTTAAATTGGGAAGGATAAGGGAAATGGATTTTTCTGCTGCCTATTCTATACTTTTTCATTTCCAAGTAGGGGATGTAGTATAATATATTCAAGTAATAATAGGTTTAAAATCACTTGTGTTTAAGTGAAGTAAAGAGCTGCAGAGTMTTCAGTGCATACAAAACCATGCCTGTATGGTTCTAATTAAAATGAAATTATTTGCTTTATGAAACTTTGCCTGAGTCTTTAATTCTTCCTCATTGTTTGGGTACAACTCTAAAAAAGCTACTGTACTCAAAGCTGCTMATCAGATTTCAGTTGGTAACAGTCATATGGCATGTCATATCATGGCATGAGAATGTTGGTGGTTCAGTCTAGTCTGCAATAAAGAGGTTTCCATATATTTTCATCTTTTTCATCTTTTTAATTTATGGTTTCAGTACTCCACTGCTCAAGATTTTGTTCATGTTTATTCTTCAGATTTTTTTTTGATATTTTGTGATAAAGAGATGGTTTAATATTTCAAAACATAGCATTGATTACATTATTCTTGAGCAGAGTATGAGCTAGTGATCTTTCCTTGACCAAAGAGGAACAAAAATAAAGATACGAGACAATGGACAGCCAGTCATTAACTGTGAAATTTCATATACTCCTTAACTGTATAATATAGTAAGCTTTTTGAAAACAGAAAACTGYATAAAACCTGAAATGCAGTGTACATGCAGCATGCTGGGCTCAAATCTCTGGTGTACAGCAGCATTTTTGTGTAGCATCAGCTAGACAAAGCAGACGCAATATCCACAGCTGGTGACTCCAGAGAATCTACCTACTGTTTGATCACTGCGTTTTTCATCTCAATATCTCAATCTACCATTTCCTCTTTTTCTCCCATTTTCACCTGTATTGGAAAGAGCAGTCAAAATCCAGAGATCTGCATGAGCCATAGAGGAGAATCTTCTCCAGATTTACTTTGCTGGCAATCTGTAAGGTAGCAGCCTCCTGGACCTACAGCAGAAGAACTCAGGTGAGTTCTTGTCCTGTCTGTAGGCTGGTGTGACTTACTGCAGCTGTTTCCAGCAGCACGTCTATCACAATGTGCAGAAACCTCTTCCTGCCTTATATGATGCCTGCACCTACTGAAGATGTGAATGCTGCTGTTGACGTTTTAATGTAGCTGTATTTTCTACTATTCCATGCAAAAATGTACTGTTGTTCATTTAGATAGGTTGATGTGGATTTCTGAATAACAGGTATGCAGCTGACTAAAAGAAAGAGGATTTTATTTCAAGTGACTAGTGGGAGCATATGCATATCTTGATAGTTTCCCACTTTACCTTATGATACTTCATTGACTAATTGATATTGCGACAATGAGGGAACTGCTTCCAAAAGAGTCAATTATTTAGTCCAAAATGACTAATAAAAATGCCTAATGAATTGAAATGAAGTTGAGATTGAAAGGAAATTATATCTCCCTTGGGACTAGTAAATGGTTTGGGAAAAATGTGTTCCACTGTTCTCTTCTTTGTTGCAACAGTGTATGCTGGAAAATATCTTTTTATTATATCTCGTTGACTTGAAAGACATAAGAGTTCAAATAAATTGATGGGAGAATAAGCTAAGAATGGCTTCTTGTGAATGCTGCTAGATTAGAATCAATGAACTGCAGGCACTCAAGGCAAATCTACTCAACATTTCCTTGGGCATTTTGCTGGCAGATTTTATTGACATAGGCAAACCAGCAACTTTCCTTTCCTACAAGCTGGCTGTTGTTGCTTTGTGTTGTTGTCACAACACAGTATTTTACTAGCTTCTGTTTTAGTTTTTTTTCATCCACTGTCGTGTCTGATCATAAGAAATGTCCCCAAGGGCAGTTAAACTATCAATAACATAATGTCTGCTTTATCTCTATAATCTATCTAGGCTTGGAGTCTTCAGCCTGATACTTTATGAGTGTTTTTCCACCTTCATCTGTCAAAGCACTTTATGAAGATGGGTAAACATTAACTCCATTTACCACATGGAAACACTGATACAGAGAGGTGAGTGGCTGTCCAAGGCCACACTGAGTCAGTATTAAGCTACTGAAAGAACCAGATCTCCTCAGGCTTGGCCCATGATGGACCTGCTGGGACATGGCTCCTGCATCTGTGGCAGGAGCATGGCYAGAGACTCATGTCCAGTATTGACTGGGTTCATTGGGTGTACCGGGCATTAGAATGGATGATGGAAAATATTTCTTATGAAGTTAGTTGGGTTTTTTTTAAGTGTTTGTTGCAATGTTTCCTACAAATATTTATCAAATATTTGGGTCAAGCACTTAATCTGAGGGAAGAATGGTTCYGGCTGCAGTTCAGCAAAGATTACTCAGCTGACTTTTGAAAGAGATAGCTTGGGGCCAGCAACCATCTAGCTGTATCAACACCTTGTCAGGATGCAGGGCACTGAATATGCTAAGCTATTTCCGAGTTATATTGATGTTGTTTCTGAAGTCTCGGAGCAGGCCTTGCTTCCAGACTCTCATAATGTTATGATATTTCTTGCCAAGTAATGCAAATGACAGTTTGGTTGTGTGTGACCTGGGAGATGCAGACTATGCAAATCCAGAGCCTCAGGACAAGAATGAGAGAACTTGGGCACCTGCACTACTAATCACATTTTCCTTTTTTTCTTTTTCTTCTTCTTGTTTTTTTTTTTTTTTTTTTTTTTTTTTACAGATTGTAGTAGAACCCTCCAAAAATGACATCCAGGTGTTCTTAGGGCTAGAGAAATTTGCACCTTCCTGCTCCTTAAGCTGGATTAATGATTTCACTGCATGTCCCATAGCCATTAAGTAAAGTAACCTGCAGGCCTAAGGAGATTCTAAATTGCTAATGGTTCCTCTCCAGGGGAAGAATCAGCCCGTTCTTACCCTGTTACATCCTTTCTGGAAACATCTGCYCTTTGTTATGGTTAGAGACATGAAATTAGTGTAAGATGGACTTTCAGTCTGAGCTGGTAAAAAAAAATTATATTCAAATTTTTAGAATTTATGTGCTCTTGTGCTTAGAAGGACAGAACCAAACAATAACTACAGTTTTCTGATGCACCTTTGGTAGAGTATGTCCTGTATTAATGCCCCAAATTCATTAAAAACAAAAATCCCGTTTGAAATACAAAGCAACATTATGAGGCTATAAAACAGTAAATGGCTTGGATTTTTCTAATTTGTTTAGGCTATGATGAGAAAATGGAAACGCGGCATTCTTTGATGGGAATTTCATTCCTAGAATTAAACTTTTCAGTAGGTTCTCCGTTGTCGCTGCTTTTGATCTCCTGAATTGTTAAAAGCTTCCTCATTCTAGGCTGACACAGTTTAACTGCAGTGTTTAACTGTCACTGTTGAGAATATTCATATCAAGAAACATCCACTTTGTTGCGGTTGTCCTGTCAAGGCTCCCTATGCCCAGACTGCAGCCAGTTAAACAACAAGGACTGGATTTTTTTCTGGGTTTTGAACAGAGCAATATCTGGTTACTGTTCTCATCAGATGTTTCTTTGTAACTTATGAACATGAAAGCATGCTCTGTCCTTTCTGATGAAACACCGAAGAAGCAAGTTGAGGGGTTTTGAGGGATATTGTTGTTGCCTGGGTAGGAAAAGCTGATGGTTCTACGCTTGCTGAAAATGCCCAGTTAGGCTTAGGCTGTAAGCCTAGATGTTCAGCACTAGAAGGAATGTGTTTCTGCATGATAGTCCTCTTCCACAATTGCTGTGATAGTGCTACTCTGCAAATAAGAATAAATAATAAAAGTTAGGACTCCAGCACAGAGATTTAGTATCACTGGCTTGCAGTTCATTCCTGCTTGTCACACAAGTCTGCTTTCTGGCTCTCTCTTCTTGGGCTAATGCCTTAGGCTTTCAGTGAGCTTCTAGTTTATAATCAATGATTTGCAAACCTGAGTAAGCCCGCCATGACATACAGCAGAAGCCTTAGAGTGAGAAAGCCTTTGTTTCTTTGTCCATTGGACATCTGTTTGGATGCTTCTTAATAAGATTAAAATAAATCAATAAACTCTAAAGTTTGGATGTAGGAACAAAATAGACARTTGTGAAATAACTGAAAAAAATGACAAGAAATTATATGTGATTCCAGTTTAATACATATGATATGCTTTCCATAAGAGTCAGTGACTTTCAAGTTAATATTTTTATGCAGTATRAGGTCAGTTTCATGGGACTGGCTAATTGGTACAATCCCATAYGGGCTCCACTCTGTCTGTTGCTTATTCTCACAAGATTGTCATGAGGGCCATTCAGAGAGATGCTTTTCTCTTTCAGATTGACCCACCGTGAATAAGCAGTGGAATCTTGCTATCACATCGCTACAATCCAGCTAGTATCATCTTTCTTTTGCCTTTTCATCACTAATCTAACTGACAAGATACCAGGTTTAAAGATGGCCTTTGAAAGAAACAGATACACAGTTTTTGTGTTCTTTTTTTTAATCCTACCTACAAAGAATTTCTGACTTTTTTTTTTTTTTTAACTTTGTCACACCTGCCTGCCTTGTTTCATTAGATGATTTGTTCAAGATGTGCATGATGGTCTTTAGTAACACTCTTGTTTTCACTCACACACATGGTCTTACTGATTCGCTTTCAGGCCTTTAGACAGATACTATATACAATTGAATTAGACTGTACTTGAGGACCTGAAAAAGTTAAGATCATCTTGGAGGGCTGGTGTTTGAAAGCAAAAATATCATAAACACTAAGAGATGAATGCCATTCTTTTTTATGAAAATCTGGAGTCATGAAAATAAAAACATAAAACCTTAGTATTAGTCCAAGGAGAGGATTTTCTCATGAAGGGAGCTAGAAGCTGTTATCACCCAACCTTCCAACAACTGGGCAGGAGGGGAATGGCAGGATGGGAGGGAGGATGAAGGTTACATCACAGGCAGGTAACGATCTACAGTTCCATAGTAGTAACACAGTAGTAACTAYGCAGTAGTTACTGCAGTAGCATAGAAGGATTCTCTGAGAAAAAAGCTGCTTAAAAAATTCCTCCTCCAAGCCATCACTTCTCCCTGCCTGTGCTGTCCTTTCCCATCTCCTTCTTTGCATCATTATAGCCATTTGTAGGGCTTTGTCAGTCAGGGCACGGAAATGGTGCATAAAGACAAAAATATTCCCTCCCTCTTCACCAAACCCACAACTTTTTATTGGGAGATTTCTTAGTTCATTTAATTTCCATGATTTGCATTATAGCATAGCCATATAAACAATCGTATTGATGTAAGCAAAAAGAAAGATGCTGAAACATAGCACAAAGACAGAAACAACAAGCCAAGGGCAAGAGTTTCTTAAACAAGCTTTACTATTAAGGAAAATTTTTTTGCCTAACTGCAGCCTCAGGCAGCTCTGGACCAACTGAGCAGTTGTGGGAAATTCTGTTGCAACCCAAGCCTGGTTTATTCTTTAGATGTTGTTGTCTCCGGCCCCTTCTGCACTAACAATGACAGCAAAGGCTGAAGCATAGACACAGTTTCAAAATTCCATACGAACAGTGATTCAAGCAGCTCTGGAAAATAATWATTTTTGTTGGTCCTGTGAGGTGCTCCTTCACTTAATGAGAGGTGATAGAAGAGCTATGACATATAGGAAAGGCATCACACAGAAATCTACCTTGCGTTGAATCAGTTTTCAATTCACAACAGAACCAGAAYGACCCCAAATGATCTCTTTTCTTGGGCCATTTCTTCCTTTCTTGGTACACTAGTTCAGTGTTGCATTGCTGAGAACAGAAGCTTTCACCGAACACACCCTTCTGCTCCTGTAAAAAAAGAAAAAAAAAAGAAAAAAAAAGAAAAAAAAAAGAAAAAAAAAGAAAAAAAAAGGAAAAAAATGAAAAAAAGGGAAAAAAAGAAAAAAAGAAAAAAAAAAGAAAAAAAAACCTCTCAGTAATAAATGGTCGTGGCTGCTGTCATAGCTGGAGTTTACGCAGGGATCGCGGCACTGCTCCTGCTTCTGTGCATGACGTAGATGTAGCCCGTGGGCATGCGAACCGTGCTGGCTTGGTCACAGAATTTGGGATGGCAGCAAATTTGTCTCCCTTAATGTTAGCCAGTGTGTCCACGCTAGTYGTCTGGCTTCCCGGTACAGCCAGCGGAGAGACAGGCGCCTCCAGGAGGTGATTCACCCAGGCCGAGATGGGTGTCCRAGATAGCAGCTGAGTCACCCCAGCAGATGCCCGGCTCTCCCCTTGACCGTCTGCGCTGCAAGGGCAGGCGCTCGCCTTGCAGACACTAAAGCAGCTGAGGCAAGTCCCCCGGCAGGCCGTTCCTGGCCAACATGCAGRCCAGTTGATAAAACACCCAACAGAGCTCAGGAGAGACCATGTAAAACATCCCTTGGCTTCCTTCGTTCCTCAGCCAGTCCTTTCGCTGGTAGCATAACCAGCCCTTTTCTAGCAGTGGGCTCCAGGACAAAAGACCCCATTCAAAAATATGTTCTCAGGACTGCTTTGCAGGTAAGGCAGCCTCACTGGAAACTGGTCACATGAGTGCTTGTTGCTCCAGCAGTGCCAGTGTCCCTGCTGTAAAGGGCTGCGAGGACACTCGGGTCAGGCCCTCAGCTCATATGGGCTGTGCTGACATGGCTCCAGCCAAAATCACCCCGAGGACCTGGTCCCCAGTCTTTATTGTCAGTCTACATCCTCCAACTGGCAGGAAAGATATCTACCTCCAGGGGTACTTATAATTTAGAGCAGGAGCGACGTGTGTCTGCTTGCTGGCCCRCATGTCACAGGGATCCCCTCATGTGCAAGCTCTTCAGAAATGTCCAGTGGGTGAACAACACACAGTCTGTGTCTATAAAAATGTGCTTGCTCTCCCCATCTCTGCACATGCCAGGGCTGTGCAACTCTCCTTCCAACAGATAGTTAAGTCATTTCTTGAGGGCTTAGGTTAAACAGATTTTTTTCTCAAATTTGCCTATGAAAAATCACTACTTTGAGGAGGATTGCTGCTTCCTCCCGTCACCAAGGGATGCCTAAATGAGGTGCCATGAGTTGCTGCAGGCTGCCCAGCATGAACAAGGCATCTGGGAGGTGCAGAGCAGTGAGAAGGCAGCTGGGCTGTGCAGTGCTCCCAAAGGATGGACAAGGCTTGGGGAGCGATGTGTGAAAGCCCACATTACTGGGGGCAGTGCCTGTGGGAGCTGCCCCTACGGACACAACCTATCCACACCRTGAAGGCTCCAGGGTCTGTCAGAATATTCCTGCATTTGGCCCTTGCTGCCCTGCRTGGTGCCTGGGGAGTGGGAGCTTCCCCTACCCTTGAAAATTAATCTTTTCTTAAGCTGTAAAACCTCAGGCACYGAGACCTTGTCCGCTTTTGCATGCATGCAGTTCTTCATGCATGGGGCGTTGATGCTATTCAGAGTCTCTGGCACAAGCATAACCGACACAGCAATTATAAAGAAACCCCAACACTGGTTAGCCCTGGGGCCGTTCCCCTTTGATGATATCCAGCCCGACTGCATGGTTATCATCCTGCTTGTTTCAGCAGCTCTAGCAGGTACTTCCTTGGGAATGCGTTGTGTAGCTCAGGAAAAAGGAATTTGTGTTGATATTGAACCTAACCTGGGGCTCACCTGGATGGGTATGTTCCTGGCATGGACAGAGTGCAGATGCTCAACAGATGAGGATCTGCTGGTAGCTGGTGCTTGCACCCAAGAGCAGCTGGATGCTTCTGCATGGTGGGGCAGCCTCAGGGCTCTCCTGCAATGCTGCACCAGCTCTAGGCAGCCAGGGACCCCGGAGGACTGAGCTCCTCATTTTCCTCCCTGGCATTGCTTTGAACTGGTTACATAAAACTAAATTGGAAGGCCTCTGCTTTCTTTCTGGCATCAGCCCAGCCTCTTCAGAAAAGCTGTCAGTTCTGATCTGGATAGCTCTGAGCCATGCCTCAGTACAAGCTGCAAAAGGTTATTCATCCACTTGACAATGAAGGACTTTCCCTCCTGCTCACTAATACCTCTCAGCAACTTCCTGAGAATAAGATTATAAACTCTACATACATATATAGATATATGGAGCAATCCCACATGCTTGTTATTCCAGGATAGCCCTAGTCCTTCCTAAAGACACTTGAAGCAMTTTTATTTCTCATTTTTCTCCTTTTATATGTGCATCCTGACAAGATAGCAGCATTTTTATTTATTCTAGAGTGACATAATTACAAAAAAAGTAAGACGTTTCAAAAATGTGGAGAGTCCAAACATAGCAAAGAGCCAGTCATAATTGTTTAGTCCTTGCATGGTATGGCTCTGAAACTCTGAAGAGAGTTGTTTAGGTGCCTCATTGTGCCTTTCTATCTCTTTTTTTTTTTTTCCACTTGCTCTCATTTTTCCTATCCCATCATAATTTCCTACTTTTGAATTGCCTGTCTGTGGCTAGTAACAGTATTTCTGTAATATTTAACCCGTAATCTATGAAACATTCCCAAACTTCACTCAAGGCTAATACAGTTTTTAACAGGGAGTCAGAATGCTTTTCAAACTACCCAAATTGAATGCAGGAGGGTCTCTGAACTTTGATATCCTGTTGTTCTGACATATGGAAATCACATGTGGAAAAAGTGCAGTATGAGAATCAGGATCTGCTGTGCATTTGGGAGAGTTRTCCTGCCATACCTGATTGCATCACACATGTTGTAGCATATCTTTAAAATGAAAAAAGGAGATGGGGGTAAAAACTGGTAGCTGTGGTTCAGTGTTAGTGTTAATGCTAACAAAGGAAAAACTAGGTTCCAATTTTAGCTTTTTAGGATGGTCAAAGCAGTCTAAGAAACTAAATCAAAGAGAATTTGAGGCACTGWGAGAGCAGTGGATGAAAACAACAGCAATTCTTTTCTTTCCTCATCTCCCTCTTTATCCTCTTTGAGCCTATTTTAAGTTGCCCCTAGCAATTATTTTTTTAAAAGGCTAGTCATGTTTGGTAGGACAGTCTTCTTCTAAATTAATGCCAACGAGCTGGTAACAGCAACTAGGAAACAGGCTAAATACTGAGAAATCTGTTCCTTGTTTTCTGTGGGAAGAGATTAAGATSTGATGGTAGGGATATTTCTTAAGCACTAGCAAGTAAATATATTTATTTAGGATTACTTCAAAGCCATGCATATTCTAGCACTATGTACAGTAGTATTCTGTGACAAAGATTTAATTATCTGCATTGAAATCAATGAGACTCAGATTATGTTCTTTGGGGATTGCGTGCTGCATGACTTGAAACAGAAGAAGAGCCACTAATTCATTGTAATAAGCAGACCAAAAGTTTAATGCAAAATGACTACTAAATATGGCTCAGGCTTGCAAAACACACAGYCATCTCAGGCCAGCAAAGCACTTGAATGTATTCTTTACATGCTGAATTTAAAGCATATGATTGTCACTGTTGACCCAAGGGATTGCAAGGTCTGCCCACCTGTCCATGCTGATGTAGAAGACCATGATTACCCACCAACTCAAAGAACATGARGGTCAGCTTTGCCAGCAGGAGAACTGATGAATTCATGACCAAGCACATGTTGGGGTTTCCAATAGACAGGGATGACTATGCTTTAATGCTGCTACCACTTTCTGAAGAAGTAAATACAGCCCCTGCTTTCAGGAGTTTAGTCCCAGATTATTTGGGCAGTTACTCTTCTCTTCCAAAGACAGTGAGCACCTTTAAACATTCTTTCAAGAAAAACAGGAGAATGAGAAGGAAAATAATATTTCCTCCAGAAGTATGGGAGAAATCAGACATCTGGGGCCTTCTTGAGGCCCAGGTTAAAAAGCAAATTTTGCATAAAAGTATTGAAGTCCTATGCTGGGGAAGAACATTCCCAGCTAGTTTGCAATGTTTGAGACACACTGTTGTAATATTCTCCTATGATGCTCATTCTTTATCAAGGTATGTTGCAGTAGGTATATTGTATCACTAAATACTTACCTGTTCAAACACGTTTCTGTATTGAGGATTAAGRCTTGAAAATACCGTAGTCACCAGCTACTGACCTTATGAGAACTTAAAAATACATTTATTTGGAAATGAGATGAAAGGTAGCTTTATGCAAGCAAGTTAGAGTCATCAGTTGTGAAAGGAAGCTACAGTCTAGATGAAAAGGAACTCTGAGTCTAAAGTAAATGATGTACTGTACTTGGTCACATCAGTGACGTGATGGAGGATGGCTTCCTAGCCACAAACGATGAGATTGTCCTCAGATAATTGCTCACTTTTCAGATAAATTGCTGAATTTCTTATTAAGAAATGGGTGTATTCTTCCTAGGGACACAGTGGTGCCAGTCTGAGACGTGTGGGCGGAGGCGGACAAACCCAAGGAGCTCCAAGGAGACGCCAGCCTCTGAGCTTCACAACAGTTTCCTTTTGTCTGCATTGATGGTGATTTTACATAGAGCTGCAAACATCCACTAACCTCCGGGCTCCTTGTTTGTTTGTACTGTGACACTGGAAGCTGTGGGTTTGGGCACTGCCTTTTTTTCCCCCCCCCTGTCTCCAGAAGTGGGAATACTGTAGCCTTGTCTGTAACTGCTCAAATTCATTTGGACAAAGGACATTTATATCTCACATTGTGCATTCATGTGTGCACACAAGTCAAAAAGGAAGTTTAGAAGCTTATGAAGTCCTGCATCCGTGCCTGAAAAGTGCAAATGTGCATTTCAAGGGATTCTGGAAAGCTCTCCTATAGAGTGCCACAGCACAGTGGTCCTTATAGATGAGCACACACCTAGGAGTCATGCACCTTACACACGGCAGTCCCATGCGATCATGCAGAATCTGCGTCACAAGGACTTCAGAAAATGTCCCATGAGGGGGAGACCTGAGTTTTGTGACCATTTTTAATATCTGATTGCAAACAAAACACTTCCACAGTCAGAGGTAAGGCTGTAAGTGTATTTCTGTTGTTTCTGGCTCATGTCCAAAACRAAATTGCAGATCAGAGACAAAAACTCCATACATTAAAACTTCCCCACAACTGGAAACTGGAATAGCTGAAATGAATGGTTGAGGTACACAGCCTATAATGCTTTAAGGGAGGCAAACTTCTGGGTACATTAAATCATTTTTGACTGTCGTTTCACCCTGGTGCCCAAGTAGTGTTCCAATAAAAAGATGCCAAAATATATACAAAGGTCAAAATTACCAGACATTTAATGGGAAAGTGATTTCATAAAGATTTAGTAATTTCAGTTTGGTCTTTCCATGCATGTTTGTGTCTCCAGCACCTATGGATTCAGATAACCTAGACAGTCTCTTTTATCACTGTAGAGTTGATTGGTGCTTTCATTTAAGAGCTCTTTTTCAAGCAAGAGTGAATAGTATCAACGAATGAATCCCAGGGCTTTGCTGTGTTTTCAGATAAACTGAAAGCACAGTGATTTTCAGCGTGCTTCCGAGTGATCATCACTGACTTTCCTTAAAAATAAATAAATAAGGACAGACTGCTCTTTTTCATTTTGCTAAGGTACTTCGAGACAAGACCAGGGAAATAATGTGGAAGGTTGTCTGTTCTTCTAGAAAGGGTTCAATCCATCTTGTAGCATCTTCCCAATGCCAAGTACAAACAAAAAGTGAGCCTTGCAGCACACAGCTTACCAGGTTAGTTCAGCTGGTGGAAGGCTTTGCATCTATTGTTAGAGCTTCTTACTCTAAGCACTGAAGGAATATCTAAAGAAAATTATTACGTGCAGAAACTCATATGCAGTAACTTCATCACGGAGCAAATATAATGGGGAACTCATTTGTATTAGTCCAACGAAGATGATTAAAACTAAATTAGTTGTGATTTACACTGGCCTGAACTAAGAAAGTAATGTTCACACCCATTCAAGGAAATACTGTGAAAGCTGCCTGCTCTCATCAGCATGACTACCTGYGAGAAGGTCATTTCTCTCTTCTGAGTTCAAACTTTGTCTGTCATGAAAGCTATGGTAATTCCTCTTTGTACTGTAAATGAATTGTCAGCTTTTCTAAGCCCTTTAGTAACTTCCAGCACTGATTAAAGCAGAGGTCAGCTCCTGGCTTTGACATTTAGCACAGAGTGTCTGTATGAGAAGTGCCATAAACTCTGGATGTTATGCCCTTAAAAATGCAGAGGCAACTAGTCATTCCTGTTGTGCTTTTTGAACAATGTCTTCACCCTGTCAGTAGGTTCAGAGATGACTGTAGCTGGAATATGTTATCTGATTTTGAATGATCAATATACAGAGGGTTTCTCATTAAAAAAAAAAAAAAAAAGTTTTCAGCAAATATAGTAAGTCCTCAGATATCTACTTTGCCCCCTAAGGGGACAGCTTACTGCAATTGCCTGAGTCCTTAAGCAGAAGACAGGATATTGTCCACATAAATTTAATAAAACTTCACAACACAAATCAAAAGAAGAATTCAAGTCTTCAGATTTTTTTCAGGAAAGCAGCTAAAACCTTTTTGGGCATAATTTATGCCGTTGACAGCCGTTGCATATATAACACCAGGAAGTCTGGTTTTAATTCATGTAATATTCCTGAGGAGGTGGGTGGTTTAGTTAATAAACTTGATCTTTCACCTTTGGAATCAGATTGAGTTCCCATGTTGAAACATGCCTGTCTTTCATTTGGATACTTTTTTACTTACAAAGGTTAGCTGCTGACCTGTGAGAATCAGAAAATGATGTGCAACATCTATCACGGGCGTCCAAAGACAGAAGCCGAGGGAGGCGAGCTCAGAAACGCCACCAACCAGGCAGGGTTGCGAAGGCTTCACGAGCTGGACTGAGAGGTGGAGTGGAGGGAAAGGAAACGGCAGTTTCACCAATTTTAGCTATAACGAGACATTTCCTTGCTGTTGGAGTGGCTCATGTCTTCGTGAAGCCTGGAGGCACCTACCCTGTCGCAGGACTAGCTCTGCAGATGCAGGAGGTCTCCGCAGCCAGACTGCTCCRGTGTTTGTCATCTCCTGCCTTCAGGAGCTACAGCCCTCTTGTCCCAACCACCTCACATGAGCACGCACAAGCTTGCTGCAACTGAAATGCAAAGACTTAGCGGGGAGCTACTGTTCCACCTGCCTAAGATAAAGCCACCCGGGATGGCTGAGGCAGCTTGCAGCGCTCTCCTCCACGCAGCAGGTCTGACACTGCAGCAGTGGATGGCTGCAGTCTGCAGAGAGACCCTCAACGTCTGCTAAGCATTAGTGGTGCTAAATCAGCATTAGTGGTGCTAAATTAGCATTAGTGGTGCTAAATCAGCATTAGTGGTGCTAGTGCCCTGCACTGCCAGGGCAGGAGGGACCCGTGAGCAGGGTGAGAGAGGGGTGACCGGGCGCTTGCAGCCCACACACCGGCTCTTGCACGTCTGGAGCTGAGCACCTTGCTGCCTGTGCTTCTCCTCGGCAGGCTCTCAGTGCCCTCAAGGGCMCCATTAAAAATACCGGCGGGTGAAAGAATTCAGCTTTTAAGGAGCATGCTGCTTGTGAGAAATGGGGCATTGACAACAGGTATTTTTTATAGAAACCCGATTCCCGAATGCTAACCCAACCCCAGCCTCAGCCCTACTATAACCAAAAAATAAATGCTTTCGATAACAAAGGATATTCAGCCTTGATACCTTCAAACACCATATCTCTTCCCAGGTCTCTTGTCCCCGAGGCATTCAGCAATTAAAAGGTTCCTGCATACCTTAGATTCCTTGGCTCTAACTCTGATCCCTCTTGAAATACACAGAACAGGCCCTTAAAATAAAGAACAGTGTAAAATTTGACTCCTATTAACTGAAGGCATGTCCAGTGTCCTAAACTCACTCCCCAGCCCACAGACAGAGAGATCATCCTCTGTCCTCACCTGCAGAGTTCAGTTAGTCCCGGGTCACCTCAGGCCTCCCGCTCCTCTAGCTATAGTCTTTTCTATAAGCCCTGGAAAATGTTACCATAATTATAAATTGAAATGTAATAGGTTCTGGATCCCAGAGCTAAAAGTATCTATCCCTTATCTTAAATCGCTGAACAATGCCCTGAAGCCTGCTAACAAGTGTCTGTTAACAAGCTTTCTGTGCTCTACCTGATACAACAAGAAYAGCCTGTCTGCCTGCTTGAGGTCTGGAAACCCTAAACCGAACCCTGGCCTCAGTCTGAAATGCACCTGGGTGGTAGCTTGTACAGTAAGAAACTTTCTGCCCTATCTTTCCTTATAGTCCTCTCTCACATCTCATCACCTTACTTGGGCACTGTGGGATGCTGGCCTGAAATGCTTTAGGCTCTGGATTCAAAAAAAAAACCCACTAACCATCCCCTCGAACACGCTCCAGGGACCAGCCGCTTCCTGACGTCATGCTGTACATGTGAGCGCCCTCCTAAAGCCCTTCTGGGCTCTGCAGGTTGCAACAAGAATAACCTGTCTGGCTGCTTTAGCTTCTCTGACTTCAGATAGGGGATGGCCCCATGGCAACATACTGCTATAGGTGTACATATCGCACTGCAGGAGTTAATGTATTTAAGGATATTTTTATTAAGACATTCCGCAAAGCCCAGGCAATAAACTGTGGAGGCTGAAGGATGCTGTGCCCTAAAATGTAATCTTGTTTCACAATGTATTTCAGGTTATGGTTAAAGAAACTAAGACAGTCAAACAAGCTAAACTTACTACATCTTGAACAGACCATAAAGATAGGATCCACAATAAAGGGAATCAGGTGTTTTTATGTAGGTGATGGTGACTTAGGAAGTTTTGATGATAGGCATGGGATTACAATTAAGATATGAAGATCTAAAGCATCCAGATACTGTTTATGCAGGACACAAAGTGTAAGAGAGACATCTGTTTAGGGGTTTAAGGTCTTGAGCTGTCTTGAGTGATGATTAGACAGTTCCTACTGTCTGGTATGGTTAAAGCTAGGATGAAAACCTAAAGGAGCCAGAGCTRTTGGAGTACCTCCAGTGTTTTAGTGACCAGCTAAGTCAAGGTTTGCTCCCCTGTCTACATATCTGTTTTGATTAAAGGTTACGGACTTAATTCATGTAGGAACATTTTGTTTTCTTAAGTTTTTCAGTAGGAACTAGACCAGCAGAAAAAAGAGATAATGCCCTGGCTACACGGACAACAGACTTTCTGTTATATCCCTATGTTCAAGAGTCCTTGAACATCCCAGCATGGGATTCATGGAGCGGAAAGCAGCCACATGTGTTTTTAACTTGGTGTGCATGCAGAGCTTGSAAGGACTAGGTGACATATAGGAAAATGTTTTCCATCTTGCATGACATAGGCAGTGGGGGTGGAAGCAGCTGATAAAGGGATTGAGAAGCTTAGTTCAAGTTTGAAATAGGTGCCCTAAGTGCCTTTCAGACACTTGAATGGGGATCTGGGCTAAGGTAGGGGAAAGGCTCTCAGAGAACCAGACGCAGCCAGRAAGATTATTCCTCTTCAGCACTGCAGAGCCCAGAAAGGTCTGATGAGAACAGGAACTCTGGTCCCTGCGCTGTTATTTACCATAGGGGATGGAYAGCAATCTAATCTCTGTCCCTATCTTTCTAAAACAAAGAAGACATATCAGGAACAGCCTTTCCCCTGCTGTAGTTTCTTAAAATGAAACCATAAACAAAAGCCTTCATTTAAAGACATTTGGTTCTGAAAACCATCATATACCCTGAAGGTGAGATGTAGCCAGGAGACTAAACCTGAAGTTGTAAACAAAAGTCTGGACATTACGTACACAGCTCTCCRCAACTCCTTGAACTGCAAAATGCAACAAGAATAACTTGTCTGGCAGTTTTTGCCTCAGCATCACTAACCCTAACCTTAAACACACCCATTTAGGACTTTAGAAATTAAGACTCATTCCAAGGCCTTYATCTCTTCTATTAGCTGTGTCTCTCTTTGTGCCTTTCCTTCACGATGATACATACTAATATCTTTAACTGTATTATATGCTGGACCACATAAGGCCTTCACCTCATATAATTTCAATATTATCATACAGTGTGGGCAGAGTACAAAAGTAAATGTAGCAAATATACCTTAAATGCACTTTGTTCTACTACCTGAAACCCCCTCCCAAGATGATAAGTTACTAGATGATTATTTCTTCCTCTCACTCACTAAACAATCCTCAGAGACCCATTAATATCCATCATCTTCCCATCTTTTTGGACTCTTCAGGATGCTACAAAAATAATCTTGCTGTTTGCTATAGGTTGCCTAACCACAGCTCCAGCCCTCACAACTCGTGGGAATCTAGTTCAGCATAAGACTGTTAGCTAAACTAACGCTTGCCCTACAGGGTGCTCTGAGAATGACTTCTCTGGCTGTCTTAAGTCCTTTAATACTAACCATAATGCCCTGAAATGTACTTTTCTGTGCTAGATTAACCAATAAAATGCAACACAAGTCTTTTCAGCATTATCAGCAATAGCTGTGTTCTTTTTGCCTTAATGCATCCCAGTAAGAATGCTGAGGAATGTTGTTAGGTTGTAGAACTTAAAACTTAAACCCTTCCTCAAAGGGACCCATAGGTCTGTCCATTCCCTACACTGAATGGCAATACAGGGCACAGATCCCTGCCAGTCTTTGCCATATACGTATGCATAACTGAGATGTCACAAAAACACTGTGTCCAGATCCTTTATGTTCTCAAACATTAGCCATATGTTTCACCTGTTAAAGTTCCTGGATCAGAAACCTTGTTTCACACAGGCCTGAGTAGCACCATTCTTCTCCAAAATTATCTGGATTCTGGACGAAGCAGCAGAAACAGCTTGTTTATGTGTTTGCTTCCAGTGTATAACCTGAGCCTATCTCCTAGTCATAAAGAAAGGAGGTTATGAAAGGTTATGAAAATGAAAAAATTTAGGTGTTAAAAATTTGCCATGAGAAAAGATGTTATCAGTAATTCTGTTATTCTGATGACCTTAGCCATTTGAAAAGAATGGGACAGATGCATCTTCCCCATGTATAGTACCATTCTCCTTAAATTCTGCAAAAAAATCTGCTTTGTTGATTTCTGGATATCAATGACATGCCAAAGGAACAGTCCCCCTTCATATGATCTAGCTGATTTTATCCAATATTTAAYCCTGTTAATTTTGTTGGTGCGTGCCAGAGATATGAATTAAAAAACTCTTCTGGGCACAAAATGTTTTGGTGCACAATTGAGAGAAGAGAGTTACACTACATTAAAGCTTCCACTTCTCTGTGCTCCTGACATCCTCCTCCAGTGTAATTCAGCACTGCTGTGAAGGCGAGGAGATAGACATCACTGCTATAGCATTCCCCATACCTTCAGAAATCAGAAACTCAATTTTTTTTTTTTTATTGTCAAATCTTGTTACACTGTAGAGAAATTTCCTTGCATCTTTGTCCTTTTGCCATGGATTTTATCACAGCAGCTAATTCCTTATCTCCTGCAGGCTCTCTGTAAGGCTGTGCAGGTTTCAATAGCCTCTACTGTATCAGAGGGTACTTTTTCTTCATTGGTATCAGCTGGGTTCAATTAAACTGACACACTGCATCTGGAGATTTCAAGTGCAAATCTCTAGCTACTTTTGGTTTGTGTTATCATGGTCATGGCTGGAGAGATAATCTGTAGATCTTTGTGACTCTGATTTGACTGCTGCTGCTGATAAAGAAGGACTTTTTCAAATTTTATTATAAAAAATATGTTTAAGGAAAGAGTTGGATTGAGATTTAACTTACATTAATCATGGGTGCCATTTGGCCAGACTGTCTTGCATGTAGTGTCTCCTTACAGAGGTCAGTATTTTGCACCAAAGGTAGGCTTTTCAGTGTCAAACTGAAGTGAAAACCAACCAGAGGGTGAAAACACCATTTGCTGGTACAGATCTACATAAGGGCTCCAAAAGTGCTTTAGACATTGATCCTCAGCTGTCTGAAAGCATCTTCTTAAAGGAATTCCCACATGTCRCATACGTGCTGAGGTAGGGATCAATTCAAAGTGGTGACTCAATCTTGTGACCTAGAAGAGCGCAATAGGCTCTGCCAGCATCTAACAGCCATCACAGAAGGAGAGTCTTAATCTTCACATACTCAGTGAGTTTCCTCCCTTAGACTATAAAACAGGAAAAGGACTATCTTTATTTGGTGAAAATTTAGGCCATTTGGAACAGCTAAGCAGAAGAGGAAATGTCTCACCAGACTGTGAAGAGATATATGGGCAGAAGGATAAAGATCTCTAACCCTCTCTTAAATAGAGACTCTCTTCCTGTCAGAAAGCAAGTCTAGTATGTTAGGAAGGGAATGGAGTGGGTAAAGAGGTGAAGGCATCAAGGAAAGAATGTCAATGTAAAACACGTGTCAGGGGTTGGTAAGCACAACAGCAGTCAGAGCATTTGCTTGCATTTCCTGCTCTTGGTGGTTGAATCAAATCAATGAAATAATTAACCATGCCTGCCAATTTGAATTATGTCAGTGTAAAGATAAACCTAAAAATAGACCTATCCACCAGGAAATAAGCRTGCTTGATAAGCCAAAGGGTTGAACACTATAAAACAGATCAACAAGAGCATCCTGATCTCTCCACTTAGGATGGAAACTGATCTTCTGAGCTGGGTTCAGTCCCCAGCTCTGTCAGGTAATCATCTGTTTAGTCCTGTTCATAAAATTAASAAATTTAATTTTGAAACCTGAGAGATCTTGTGCCCCCACTGCTCCTATTGAGAGTTGCAGAGTCAGTCCTCTGATTTTTAAAAATATGTTTCTAATTTCCAGGTCAAATTTAAAACTGATTATTTTTAGTTATATAGAGCAGAGAGTCCTGGTCTGTAGATTTCTCTTAGGACTTACGTTGCTTGTGAATGGAAGAGACAAGGGCTTGGTATGCAGAAAATAAAACTCCTGTGTTATCTCAGGAAGATGCGGAGCTTCAGGTTCAGATAGACACTGAGGAAGCGAGCAGAGGCAGTACACAYGATCATATGGTAACTAGAAGCTGTATCTGATATCCTTTAGTTATTCAAGGTGACTCATTCATTGGGGCACTAAAAGCGGCTGTAAAGGAGTCTCAGGCACTTACCACATAGAAATATAGCTTGACTCATAGCTCAGATAGGACTGTTGGAAATGTTAATTTGGCTCAGCTCAGCATAGGAGTGGTTATGAATATGAGCACAGACCTGTATCTGAGGTACAACTAAATAAGTTATTGATGTTAATACAGTAATGCTTGCCTGGCTGTTGCTTCTTCTTCTCTTCACTCCATCCAGTTGAGCTTGGGGACATGGCTGCAGGTAACTGCTATAAGCTAAAACTTTGGTGCAAACCTGTACTCAAGCACTAATCTGCCTTAGGTTCAGATTTTTAAACACAAGCTAATATTCATTTTAGAGTCTTGAGATAAGACAGAATGTAATCTGGGGAGAGAGGTGAGGGGGAGTAGCTTGCATTAAATCAGAGCTTCTGAGAGATGTTGATGCAGCTTTCTTTGCTTCTTCATTTCCATACATCCCATGCAATCAGTCCTTGTTCAGCTGTATTCAAAGCAAATGGGGAAACAAGTTGAGTTCCTTCGTGCAAGGACACAGAGCTGCCYCACCATGCAGGCTAATTCAGCCTGTGAGCTGATCCCACCAGTGCTCTGCAGTGAATAGGATCAATGGATTTGCATGAGTCTCCATGAAGAGTGTGGAGAAGCCCTATGGTGTGTGGTGCTGCTGCACGGGTATAAATCAAAATCTACACTGTCTTGGTTTTTAACTGTGCTAACACTGTATATCACATCAGTAAACAGACATTCACGTTTCACACGTATGTATCTCTCACAGAGCACAGCCCACATACACATATTCGTGTTTGTACTTCATACAGAGTTCTTGTTTTTAGAGGACAATGCTCTAACTYGAAGAAAGAAAAAGTCAAGGAGCATATAGGCTGAGCAGTCTGATGAACAAATGTTTGTTAGCTTCATCAAGAAGAGCAATCGTCATTAGCGTGAGTGCCACTACAACTGAATAATGATGGTTTTAGCATTTCTTTGTACAGAAAAAGGCTGGGTTGACTGATCTTTATAATACAGTATTGTGCACAGGCTTTATCTGCATAGTCGAGTTTCTTTTACTGGGCTAACTGAAAAAAGGAGTCAGACACAGGCATGCTTTCAAGGGTCTCTGAAATGTTTCTTAGGGCTTAATTTGATCACAGGCTCTATCAGTGCATTGTAGGATCAGTTCTGTAATTTCTTTAGGAATCTTTTAGTTTGCTGTCTTTAGATTTAGAGATTAATATTGCTTCCTGGATAAAGTGAATGGAGAGAATACAGCAACAGAAGGTAAAAGCTTTTATCTGGGGACACAATAGGTGGCACAAGGAAGACTTGGCAGCTAGGAAACAGCTTAGCTGAAAAAAAGAACTGAGACCATTGGGTATKTGGAAGATGGGGAGTTCCTCAGAGTTCACACTGTGGTGATCTTGGAGTTCACGAGAAGGTACAAGGTTTGCTAGAAAGGRTCAGGGAATAGACAACTCTTTGGTCTACACAAGATGGGGAAACTTCAAAGGAGATACTGAGTGGATTCAAACTAGCTTTTCATTTCATGAAAGCGTATTCTGTTTTCCTCCAAATTTTGATTTCAATATTTGATTTTTTTTTCCCATTTCATTCTCTCAGAGAAAAGATTCACCATCTTAAACACTTACTGAAATGCTCAATAAGTTTCTAGAGATCTGAGTGTATTTATGCTTYGTGGTTCTCCTCTATGTAAACCCTTAGTTTGTGTCACAAGAAAAGGGTTTTTCTAGTATGAATTGCTTTCTAAAAATCTGTACGCACAGTAATTTTGTGGGATACTCCAGTATGTACCCTTAAAAGATTCCTAAATACAATTTCTAATATAGAAATGCAGTCCTAAGATATAAAGCCTTTTGAATATTGTTACCAGATTTCACTTGGTACTTACTGTGAAATAGGAAAGTCTTACTTTAGAGTTTTATTTAACTCCGCGTATTTTAACTCTAAGAGAATTGAAAATCTCTCTAGATAGTGTTTTTTACTGCAATTGCCAATATCTTGATCATAAAAAGTGCAGGTTTTGGTTGTGTTAATATTTTGGACACATGTACAGTCCATGTCCATGAACTCTTGGATTCTGGACTGACACTGGGAAGCACTACGAGGTGATTTTTCTGATGAGAGGCTGTTCAACAACAATATTTCAGAATCCTAGGACCTGGTCTCCTTTCTGGCTATGCATCCATATGGACCAGCTCTGAGTCTTTTGGGACTCGAGGACATCAAGACTGATCTCAAAGATGTCCAGCTTTATGAGATCTCTTCTACTTCCAGAATTCTCTCATTAGGCTTTGTTCTTTAATTCTCTAATGAAAAGCAGCTACTCACAAGACGTGGAGGAAAGAAGAGTCACTGAGACATTTTGAGAGGTTCATATATGACTCAGGCCTTGCACTTTCCACTCAGAATTCACCTTCCTTTCAAAAGAGGCTAATCTGGTATCTCTATTTCCTTATAGGAAGACAAAGAGATGAGTGCTGGGTGGCTCAGTTGGGTCTTATTGATGGCCTGGCTTCCATGAGTGGGGACGGAGCTGCTGTAGTGTCTCTGTGTTATGCCCCAATGTCCTTGTATGAATCCAAACAAAGCCAGCCAGACTATCTCTCTTAGTCTGCATGATTTGTGCTACCTTGGAGGTGCAAAACAGCAGGAAATGCAGCAGATAGGATCAGTGGAGAGTATTTCCATGCTGGAAAAGGAAGGGATGATGACTAGAACTGAGACAAGCTGCCGTGAGCTCTGGCTCTCAGACCTGCCTCACAGGCCTGCAGTGTGAGAGGTGGCTCACAAGGGTTAAAATCACCTTTGTTTTCACTCTCTGAACATGTTGGAGCTGTTGCTGGGGATCTAGCTACAAAAGATAAAAAGCTCACAGGCTCACATTGTTCTTAACTAGCAGCATTTCTCTGTAATTCTCTAATTCAAAGCAGGCTTTGCTCACTTTTGTGCTCACTTTACAAGCCATGATGATGATAGGATTTCCGAAATCAAAGCTGAATGCTAAACTGAATTAAGAGAGAAAAAGCCACACTGTCTGGTTCAGAGAGCAGAAGATAATTGCTGAGAATCCTTTCAGCCTGTATAAAGCTTGGCAGTGGCGTTGGGGGAATGGTTTTCTTCTATCAGACTTGTTTTATTTTTATTGTAAAATAAACATTTTCTGGGCATAGGATGGCAATTACTCACTCTGCCCCTCCAGGGATGAGGTTGCACCAACTGCACATCACAGAGGAAGGCAAAGCTTTCCCATTTAGATTAAAAACGTACATCAAACAGAGCAAACATCAATGAAGCAGCTTGATGTTTGTCCCTTTCAGGACTGGCTCATATAGTTTCTGTAAACATGAAGTCTGCATTAACCCACTGGGCTTTGAACTTTGATTTGATGGATAAACTGCTCTTCAACTTTTGCCCGGTATGATGATTGGACTAAATACACACACCCTCACCTTCTTATTCGCAGAAAAATATGTGAGCAGGGACTGGATAAACTATTCAGTAACTTCAAATATAGTATTACGAAACATTAATTAAATGGAGTAGTACATTTATACACTAAGAAAAACCCTCTGATTGTTAGTTAAGGTCACTTACCCTGGCAGAACATAGCATAAAAAGTAATTAAATAAGCTGTTTGAAAATAAGGTGAGACTGAGACTACAGCAACAGTTATTTTTTGTACTAATCTCAATTCAAGCTGCACAGCTTTGCACACATAAAATCATCAGTGATCATAAAATCACTCAGATGTGATCTCTCAACTTGTTATGCTTTTCCCCAACCACTTCCAGCTAACACTGAAAACAATCAAGAGATACTGRGATGAATCTAAAACATAAAGCTTTCTGTGAGGTTTCCACCACTCTGTTGACATTTGTTTTCTGCTTCACAGAGAGAATGTAAAGCAATCTAAATGCCACTTCAGGGTGACTGTTTTGCTAATTCTGCATAAGAAATGGTTGCCATTTCAATTTTACCATGCTCTTGTTAATTAAATCCCACAACTAAAGAAAACAGAAACTCAGTAAGAGGAAATAAGGAGTTGTTAAGTTATTAAATGTTATACATTTGCAAATTCTGACTGAGAAATATGATTTTAATACTTGACTTAGTTCTTAATGGTTCTTTGTGAAGCTTTGGGAACTGAAAGAAATCTTCTGTGACCTAAGTAGCAGGAATAAGCCTATTATAGGGTGTATGTTAAAGACAGAAAAAGAAGAAAGGCTGACTACATTTTTTAGAACTCAAATAATGCTGGCAAAATGATGACATATTAAAGTGATTGGGAATTCAGTCTTTTAGTGGATTCTGGTCTTGGATCAGTGTCCTTCAACATTGCAGCCAGCCGGTCCAGCAGCCCATCTTGCTCTCTTGTCCCTTGATTTTCCTTCTACAGCAGCTATGTGGTGGTGCTGGAAAGGGCCCAGTGCTGGAGGTCTTTCTCCCACCAGGTGTTGCTTGTGCAGAACAATCACAGGCAGCTCAGTCGGTAGGCAGGGGCCAAAAGGAAGACCAGCCTGACCCATGTCCCATGGAGAGCCAGTATAGGCACGCTGCATGGTCTCTGCAGCCCTACCTAGCTTATGTGTGCATATGAGGTTAGAAAGTGATGACAGCATCTTTAGTCATTTATGCAGAGCTGATGCAGGAGTTTGGTTTCACCTTCATTGCAGTTTTTCTGGCCCAAAGCATGTATATATAACATCTAAAGCAAAAGAGTGAAAATCTATTAAATATGTAAACAGGTAGTTCCATCTCCATGTGAGAAAGAGCTTCTCCACTGTGAGGGTGACAGAGCCCTGGCACAGGCTGCCCAGGGAGATTGTGGAGTCTCCTCTGGAGATCTTTCAAACCCGCCTGGATGCCGCCCTGTGCCCCGTGCTCTGGGTGTCCCTGCTGGAGCAGGGGGTTGGACTAGATGATCTCTAGAGGTCCCTTCCAACCTCAACCATTCTGTGATTCTGTTAAGATCATAAACTACCTAAAATATCTAATTAAAAAACTTCTTTGTTGTTGTTGTTTTGGCTTTGATGTTCAGACAGGAGAATGTGAATATTTATGATTCAAGCTGCTGAATTTATAGCTCCTGAGTTTCACAGGAGAGACCATATRATAGCGGGATGCCATTGGAGTACGTAGTTGTGACCACAAGCATAAAAAGTTGAACTGTTTAGCTCTAACACTGTTTTACTTTATTTTCCTAAGGTATTTACATAGGGCAATTGTTTTATTCCAGAAACATTTGCTCAGTGGCCCGGTGGAATTGACTTCTTGTACAAATATGAAAAACTACTAATCATTCTTGGATAGGACACAATAAACAGCACTGAGAAGAATTGTTTCAGTGAGTTTTTCCAGCTTTCTCCATGGTAAATGGCATACATTTACACTCACATGCTTCAAATTCCAATGTTTACTTCCTTTGTATACTAGTGAATTTTTTAGCTAAAAGTATTTCTGGTTCTGGCTGTAAGGTTAAGTGCTCTTTATGCTCTGTGTGTTTAATCTGCATGCATCACTCTGCAAAGAGGTTGAAGTCTGCATCAACTTACCTTTCTTGCAGCCCATCTGCTCTTAACGGTTAGAGATGACCCACAAAACACAAGAGTAACAGGATAATTTTTGCTTTTCTGTGGTGTATACATATGCTATGTTTGCATTAGAAGTCCAGGCTTAATGCATCCTTGAAAAACATGTATGATGCATTAGAAATGAAAAAGGTAAATGCAGCACTCCCAGGAAAAAAAGGAAATTATTTTTATCCTCCTGTTATTTGCAAAAGCAAGCCTTGGTGTGTAGGATAGCTGTTCTTTACAATGCAAATATAAAATACTTATATTTTATATAAGTATGCAAAAAAGTTTGCATTATGTATTGTTCTCTATTTGATGTTATTTGCTTCAGCTATGTTCACATGCCATTTTGTACTATTTTGCAACAGCAACAGTATGTTGCAATGCTATCTATGCATCTGTGAAAATGGGTGTAATATTTCCATGGCTAGTCCAAGTTTTTCTATAAGGTTCTAGTATATATTTTAGTACCATCATCTCTATTTGATGTAACCATAAAAGACTGATTGTAAAAATACAGTTTTGAGCACATGAATTTGACTTCTATTAATGTGCTATATTTAAATACAACATTGACAAAAAATTTAACATTTCCATACATGGCTTCTAAAGTTAACTAATTGTATACATTTCCTAGTTTGCTAAATATGTCCTTAAATAATATTATCTTTATTTGATTAGAATATTTTAACACATAAATTTAAAAAATTGCAATTAAAAATATATAATATCTTGATGTAATACTTTGATATAATACCTTGATACTTTATGCTGAGTTACAATTTTGTCAGTTCTTTTATAAAATATTTTGTATCTCATTAGTGCGTGTATTTATATTCACAGCTCAGTCTGTGGGAGCATTTGTGGACTCAAAAAACAGGACACCAATTCAAGGAAAGGATGTCCCAGAATAACCACTCAAGCCTGGTTGTTTTATTCATATGCAGGCTAGTGACTTCTTTCTCCTAACAACTGGCTTTGTATGTGTTTCTAACCCACGTCCCCTAACTCAAATCTCATTCCAAAGACATCAGATGCTGATGAGATTGCCACCCTGCTGGTAAGTCRGGCCAGG
The DNA here is from genome assembly GCF_003342845.1 of Nothoprocta perdicaria. Taxonomy (NCBI): domain Eukaryota; kingdom Metazoa; phylum Chordata; class Aves; order Tinamiformes; family Tinamidae; genus Nothoprocta; species Nothoprocta perdicaria. Next base: position 3,061,576 of record NW_020455832.1, on the reverse strand, counting down.
TTTTAGTTACCTTTCGTTTTAGTCAACCACTGATTCTTAAGTCGAAGTCAGAGTGAGGAAACCCTTTCTCTGGTTTCTGCGACATGGATTAAATGCCCTCCCCACTGTTGGGTATCTTTGGCTTGCAGGAGTGTCTAGGCACCATGGTCCAGCCCCCTTGCAGCTTCTTCATCACAAAACAAATACAATGAGATCCCGAGAGCTGTGCTGGTCTCTCCCAGTTCCTCAGACCTGCATCTTTCCTGGAAGGAGGCCTCAGGGAGGTCTTCTAGTAGTAGCCTTACTCATGCTCTTCACAGACCCCTTCCCAGTTTCTACTTAGAAGTCACTTCCTTGTGAATTTTACTAGACCTGCTGTCCACAGCATTACATTSATTAAAATGCTAACATAGCAGAGAACATAAAAGATGGGTCCCTGAGCCAGATTTTTATCTTGGGTGTGCCGTACGTATTTCTGTATAAATATTTGAGTTAAAATTTAGTGTGGTACCGAACAAAACACTTTGGAGAAATTCAAATAAACTGTATCAAGCAACCTGGTTTCCTTTATCAACAAGAAATGTCATCTTTTCCAAAATAGAAATGTTCTGTTTGACAAGATCCACACTCCATGAAACTGTATACACTTGTGCTAATTCTATATTTCTCTCATAACTTTTTACATAAAGAATGAATTCCATTATTTTGCTTGGATAGAAAAGCAGGGTAACAGCATTATGTTGCTGGGTAGATCCTTTCCTCCTTTTTTCAGGCTTGGAAAAGAAAGAATGTATCAGAGCCAGGGAAATGCCAATGGGTCTACTGGCAAAGTATTAATTTCAGCAGCTCCTCATCCCTTAGAACCCTATGGGGTTGGTCAGTCCTTTGATTTGAGAACATTTAATTTTGGTAGATTCTGGCTTTAGTCCTCCTTTATGAAAGAAGATCAGCTTTCTGGCCCATGTATGTCCTATGAGGTTAATCAATTCCTCTGCTTTGTTGCAAAGATAAGAATGCAAATTATTATTCACTAACCCTTTCTTTGGTTTGAGATACTTTCTTTATATACCATATTATGAAGGCTACTGACAAATGAAATTTTATTGATTTCATTCATTTCTTTAGCTTTTGTCAGTTTTACCAGTTGGCTCTACTTTCAATTTTTAACTTACATGTTATTATTAACTTTCTTTTCATATTCAAATTTAATTTTTTCACTTCTATTGTTATGTTCAGATCCTCTTTTAACCAGGATGTTTTTGTGGATAGAATAGCTGTTTTTCCCCTCTCTCTCTGGATTGTCAGTCTGGGTGCATCCAGTAGTATGTCCTTGAGCAATTTCCAGCTTTTGCTAATATTTCCCACTTCAAATGATGTACACTGCAATGGCAATGAATAAGAAACTGACAGACAGAATTAAAACCAGTGTTCAGCCCTCCTCAAATTTGTAGAAGAAGTAATGGAATAAACAATGTCAGAATAATTTAATATGGAGAGAAGTAATTGAATTAAATCCCTTTTGTGTACATAATGTCAAAATGCATAAAAGAAAGTAAGAAACCCATATGTGGAAAGGAAATACACATTTGCAACAAAATCAGTTTCAGAACATACAATTTTCCTACAATTTTTCCTGTTTTGCAAATGCAGGCAATTACTTTCATAAGACGTAGTTGATGTCTAGGTGCTCGCCCTATGATTTAGCTCAAAACATAAGATTCAAAGTGTGTTACAGTGTCTAGATTTTTAGTATCGAAAGTCTTGGGAGAACTGCCTTTTAGGATGGAATGAGTTACCCCTTAAACTACTTTCCCCTGYGATTCCCCTGCTATATTTTCAACTAATTTATTTTACACTCAATAGGTAGTGCAATTTAGATGCCCTCAGCTGGCAAACGGGAGTGTTGTCCATTGCTGGGGAATGATAGCAGGGAAAAGGGATTTGGCACAAGGCCATGGGGTCCCAGAGGCCACTGAACAAAGAGTCCAGGATGGCCTCCCCAGTGGACCATGATCTCAGGACTGTGTTTGGGGACTGCATTAGTTCTGTAGGCCTTTAGGATACCAAAATTTGCTCTCTCACATCTAGAGAAGTTCAGATGCCTTGAGATCCACAAAGCACCAAGGGAGGCTTTGTCAGCCTCCGAGCTGAGGCTTTTGGTTGCTATTGGTGCCTAAATATTGAACCAGGGACTTGAGGAGACATGGAGCATCCACACCATTGCAAYGTCAGTACTTCATGTAGCATCATGGCACTGTGTTGAGTCAGGCTGGTTGCATTAGCACCTCTGTGCAAAACCAAAGCATACCTTCATAAATATTAGAATTTGCTCACATAATTCAATTTCCTGAATCTAAATTCCAGACAAAAAGAGGAACCTGATGGATCTCTCTGGTTCCTTACAGATATTTGCCTATATCATGGGTCACATTGGTCTCAACAACATTGGTTGAGTGTGTTCTGCAACCATTCATAGCTAGCTGTAAATGACACCTTGTCCTTGTGGACTAGCCTCCCAAAGATTGGTATTGACATTATAGGCTGAGCTGTGGGTAAGTTTCTCACCAATATCAGTACCCAATATGCACCCCCTTTTCTACTTTCCTATAAAACTGGCTATTTTTCCTCCTCTGTGCTCCATTTGGTTAGAAAGGAGGATTATTTTAGTATAGGCAAAGAATACCTATGATTTGAAAACAACCAYGTGGAAGGAACAAAGATGAATATGAGTGGAAATGAGGCTCTAGATAGATTCACAGATTCACAGAATATTTAAGGTTGGAAGGGACCTCTASAGATCATCTAGTCCAACCTTCCTGCTCAAGCAGGCACACCTACAGCATGTGGCACAGGGTGGCATCCAGGYGGGTTTTGAAGACCTCCAGAGTAGGAGACTCCACAACCTCCCTGGGCAGCCTGTTCCACTGCTCTGTCAGATTATTATAGAACAGTGGTCATTCTTGTGCTGGAGTAGGGCTAGATTTTGGGAATTAGCTTGAATAGAAGAGACGCTAGTCAGTGGTCATAAATACAGAGCAGAAATTATGGATCATTCTTGATAATACCATGTCTGCAAGGGGACAGAAATATCATATAGATTCTTGGAAGTCAACTGGACCATTACTGTAAGTAATATTATGTAAGATATGTAAAAAGTATTATAGGAAGTAATTGGAATAACTTTCACAAAGCCTTTAGAAGTTCAAAGGTTTGTGAGGAGTGGTCAGAGAGGTTTTAAGATTAACTTTTTTTTTTCTCTAGAGATTTATGGTTTGGTCAGTATCTATGACCCTTTTTTTATGTTGATGCATTTTAGTGCTACTACTGAAACTTTCCTGGTCTCCTTTCTTTTTGCATAGGCTGTTATCTGCCTGAAGCTTTTAACAGCAGTCCTTCTATAAATATTTACTTCTGACAGATAGCTTTTCAGAGTAATGCTTTCCTTTATATAATATTATGGATTATGTCAAAAAATTGTTATGAATAGAAAATATAATGAGCAGGTTTAATGACTTTATCATCTTCCTTTTCTAACTTCCTGTGTTTAAGCAAAAAATTAGGGTGAATTTAACTCTATGATTAAATTATTTTGCTCTGTACAAAAGATATGCCAGAATCATTAGTGTAATGCACATGGTCCATACATTATTCTCCGGTAAAATGTGAAACATAAAAAACATAAGAGTATTTAATCACTATAGCAAGCTTATGGACATACTACTCTAAAAATGAGAACACCTGCATTCAGAAAACTCATTGAAAATTTTCCTGGTTTCTGTATTTTGAGGAGAATTTACAGGAAAAAAGAAAAAACACTACTCTCTGTTGTTAAGAAAGATTTAAAAATACCAAATCAGAAATGCACACTGTAGAATGTCAGAAGACAGCACTGATTTTACWAATGGCAGGCACTTTGTTTTCAGCTTTTCCTAATACTTTAAGCACCAGAGACTACATTAAATACTATGTGCAGCTTGTGGCTACAAGCCAAAAGGAAGCCCACATGACATTTAGTGCCCTTGTCTGCAAGTTGATAAGAGTCTGGATTCTCTAAACTCTTTAAGAGCTCAATGTCAAGCTGGAATTCAGTAACTCCAGCSTGAAAAACTTATGCTATTTAAAAATGCATACTTAGTTCTAAGAGGTTCCCAAGCACTCTAATTCTGGGGTATTTGAACAGAGTAATACAAAAAGCTTTTTATTTTGCAACCTTATGTTCTTCAGCTTGTTCAAATATTATTTACTTTAGAATTCATCTGATACACTCATAAAGTTAAACATACTACTCAATAAAACGGGACAGGGCTCTGACAAGCCTCAGGAAACTTAAAAATGTTTGAAGTATTTAGACTTTACTATATCACAAAGCAAATTTTGAACAGTTTGAGTGTGTGCCCTCATATCACATAAAAATGCTAGACAGAATTATTCATACCCAGTCATTTGACCTGCGCAGACCTGGAGGTTTGTAATGCTGTGCTAATGAGTCTATGTTTGTTCATGCCTAGATTTGCCAGAATTGTGATAGCTCTCTGCATAAAACATTTTTGGAATCTCTCTGCAGGATAACCCAGAATATCAATGTTGCAGGCTCTTATTCCACCCTGATAGAAAGTAAATTTCCTGTTCTTTGTCCTACCTATAGACTAGCAAGTTCAGTCCCTAACTCATTGCAGGCACTACTACATTTTGCTTGGATTTCAAATGAGTTTCACAGTGTCCCTAGTTCCCTTAGTTAATGATCATTTAAGTGAAACATGCTGTGCCTGTGGGGTGGACTGAGCATCTTCCTACTAAACAGTTTATTAATGGAAAAATGAACTCCAAGAAAACAAACTATTTTTGTGTCTGAGTTCTGTAAGAAAAAATTTAGAATTTAGAGCTAAATAAAAAATAAAGCACTCTCTGAGACTGAAAATAATTTATTCAAAATGGCACCAGGGAGTTGTAAATAATGAGCTTTGTACCTCTGTTTTTTATCTGCAGGGGAATTTCTGACAGCAAATTTAAGTCACCYCCTTCCTTTGTTCCACATCAATAAAGTTCAGGGCCTGGGCTGAATTCTTTTGGCTTATTTTTAAAAATAATATGCAAAACGAAGAGGTTTTTAATTAACTTGCCTCAACTTTGGAAGCATCCAGCATGTCTGAAAAACAAAGCCCATCTAGCTGACCATGCAAAGTGATGCCACAGAGGGCACAGGAAAGGGAAGGATCCATCCCTTGGAGTATGAAGCCTTCCACCTCTTTGAGGTGCAAGTCTTTGCAGATGTGGCCAGTAGTCAGCAAGGTGAACCTACTGCCTCCATCTCTGTACGTATAGGYATATATATCTACATAGATATACATCATATTAGGAAGTTTCAGTTTCAGAACAGAGCTCATCCGCAGCAGAGAGCCACATCTACCAGGACCATCCTGAACTGCCTCCTGGACAGTAACACAAATGCTTAACCTCAGATCTCTCACTCACTATCCTTTTTCTGAGCCTTTCTTTGACTAATTTTGGACAGTATAAAGCCTTTTATTTACAAGAGTTTTACAAGTGTACTTGTAAAGTTTTGTAGTTCCAGTCCTCTGAGGAGGATTTTCCTTTGGAAAGCCTCTTGTGTCTGGAGAGYGCAATTGGCTCAGCCTGGCCCCATGAGCACGAGCCAAAGCTCTCTTCTCATCGTCCATGCTTTGCAAGGCTGGAAGCCACTGGTCATCTCCATGCTAGCAGCTGTGGTTTTATTATACGCAGCATTGGCAAACAAAGGTCTTCACTTGTATTATACCTACATAGACTATAGGTCTCAATTTACCCAGCTGAGGAACATTATGAGTGAAAATGCTGTAGGGAAGATTGCAGACAGAAAAATGTGAATGAAATCCGGGAATTCTTTAAAACAGCTGCTAAGATGGGCAAGCCAAACAAGACTGTACAGTCAAGAGAGAAAACAACTTTGCAAAACCATCCATTCTGAATCACTGCTGAAGTGAGAACAACAATTATAAATAAAATAAATAGCGAATAACTGCTCTCCTGAAAACAAATACCAATGCGAAGAAATTACAGACTCTGAAGCAGAAAATACTAAATAGAGAAGCTGAAAACATTGGTAAGGCGGCACCAACACAACTAGTAAGACAAAGGACATTGAAAAGGAAAATAATATATGATCATTACTTGAAAGAGTTAATGATATAGGATAAAACATTCAATAAATACTATAATTTTCTGTTTAGGAAAGAGGAAGATGGACTGATCATTTTACAAAATCATCTTCATATGATAGTAGAGAGCTATTCTGTCAACACAGAGATGCATGACATGCTCCACTGAAAGAAGAAATATATCCAAATTTGTAACTATGAGGGTGATTGTATTGTAGAACAAACTTCCAGTACGAATTGTGAACAATCATTTCATGCTTAACTAGACAGAGTAATTTAGGGAAAMGGCAGTTTGTTCCTATGGAGCAGGGAATGGGCTATTGCAGAAAAAAAAGGAAATAACACGGTTATCTCCAGGGAAAATGGGAGATCATGAAACAATAACAGATCAAAAGGAGGAATTATATTGAACAAAATAACCAACAAAACCCATGACTGTAAATATCTATTAGAGTTTCACCAGTTTATCTTTTTCTTGACAATCACAATAGAAAGGTTAGAACAACTGTTTTATGAGAACAGTGCTCCTGTTGGAACATTCCTTGTGTGGGCTCATCCTGATGCAAAGTGGTGTTTCTAGGAGGTCAAGCATGGAGTTAAGTGCACCTTCAGGGAGGAATGTGTGTAGGATCCAGGGTGTTGATGGTGTTGCCTTGGAGGACTTTTTGTAGGAGTAATATTTATGCTTTTTCGCTCTGGCAGTCCAGCCATTTAACATATTCATTAGAAGCTTTGAAATTTGCAGCCTCTGTTTCTGACTTCATGAAGAAGCTTGCATGCCTCAAAATCATCTGTCTTTTCTTAACTACACCAAATGTTCTAATGAAAGATACTATTTTCTGTTTAAGAAAGGGAAAGATTACTACTTTTGCATATAAAAGTCGTGTTATTAGTTTCCAGATCTTTGACACACATATTGTGTAAGGATGTGTATCTCATATCGAAACCAGACATTTGACTAAATCTGAAAGGTCTTTCCTCTTTTTAAAAATTTTCTTGCCTTTTTTTTTTTTTTTTTTTTGTCATAAAACCCTAAATCAACTCAATTTTTGAAGAATTTTTCTCAAGAACTGTGCAGACCTGAAATATACATCTGGGCTGAGTTTAGTTCTTGGAGTGAAACTGCAAACCACAATAATTTCTTGTGGTTTCTAGTAGCACTGGTATTAATATCACCTTGAAGACATCTAGTATACCTCAGAGTTCTTGTGAAGGAGGACTCTACAGCGATACGTAAGACTCTGATCTGACCACCAACTGTTCAGTAACTTCTGCTCTAAATATAATGTGAAGCAGTATGTCTCAGTGGAAACCACTTCTAATTTAGCTCTGGAGAGCAGGATAAATGCTTGTTTAGCAATATTTAATGAAGTATATTAAATAGATATTTTCTAGAGGCAAGATAGAAAATTTGGAACAGCATAGAAGTTCCAGAATCCTTAACTAACTCCTCTAAAAAAAATCTTGTGAGTATAACATTGCTTCGCTTGGTGCTGTAACCTTAAAAATATTGCTTCCCATACAGCTTGTTTTCCTCCTCCCCAGCTTAGAGCTTGGGCCATATATGGAAAACATTTCTATTTCTGCCTGTGCTAGAATGGCATGTTTAAACTACAAGTTTAATCCAATGACATTACATTTCTCCATTATTGGATGGAAAATAAAGCATAAGTTTTTTATTAAACAAAACAAAACAAAAAATACAATTAACAACAAACAAAAGGCATAAATAAATAATTATGAGGGAGATAAAGTAATTTTGTACTGTATCATGTCCATGTGGTATGACAGGCTTAGGTTACCTTCACAAAAATAATTATAACAGTTCTGTTAAGTACATTAAAGAACTCAATGAAAGTCAAAGAGCATTCTTAAAACTGTCATTTTCTAGATGTAAGCAAAAAGTTGTGGACATTGTTCTKCTATGTGCTACCAACACATATTGAGCCATGCAACATGTCACAAGCAAATTCTGTTAGCTTATGGAGCAATCACTATTCACTGAGCCAAATACATGAGGAGAGAAACTCATCCAATACCAGGATTTCAGCCATATAACTGTTAGGCTACACAGGCCTCAGTCATTTTAAGACTTAATTGTGATTACACAAATTAAAAAGTTTTGCTCTAGTCCACCAATGAAGCCATTCTGTAGATAAAGTCCAGTTTTTATCATATTGGATTTCTGCCTAGAAATTAGTCCTTCAGTCAGACTTGGAATAAAAGTTCCAAGGTCCTATTAGAAACCAAGTGGAGAAAAATGTCTAGCCAGATATATGTATTAGTAACCATTCTGAGATAAAAAAATCTAGAGTTCTCTACTTTTCCTGCCATGGGTACAGCTCAGGATCTCATTGAYCTTATTAACTGCTCTCTAAGTGTAGACTAAAGCATACTACATGCAGTGGAACCCATACTGTGAATTTATGTGCCAGAATTAAGTCTACTGTAGAGCAAAGGCTTAGTGGTGCTGATAGATTTCAAACATTCAAAACCTAGCCTCTTCAGGGAAAGAGGTGTAATACACCATGCAGCTTTGACAAAACTGGCTCATTTAGCTAGGATCCCTACACAGACCTTGATTTTAGGGTGGRATAAATCATACATTGGTGATTGGTATGTAAAGGAACATACCTTTGCTGTAACAGGAGACAAGTGACCAAACCCTATGCTACATTTAGTTGTGATGGAAAATATTAGATGCATTTACAGTCCTAGACCAAATATGTTCTATCCCTGCTTCTCAATTTCCTCCTTTGCAGATCAGTAATAACTGAATCTGAGATTTTTGACATATAAGCTAACAAAGTCACTAGACCTTTTAAGTAGTATAAATAAACCATAAGACTATTTTTGCATTAGATTCAGTTATAACAGAAAATCCTCTAGGTGAAACTCAAAAGTGGTTGCCAAACTCAAAATTTTGCTATAACTTCCCTTTTTTCATACTGAATTGAAATGTGTAACAGATTCAGTCTCCAGTGAATATTTATCAACATGCATCTGTAACATCAGTAAAAATGTTTTTAACCGTAATTTTAGAAACAAAATATCTTTACTTGCAAAACTCTTCTGACCTAATAACATCATCACAGAAAAAAAGCAGAAAAAAAGCAAAAAGATTTTCTTTTTTCTTTTTTTTTTATAATTCCCTGCACAATGTATAATCTACTCCTTTCTTTCTCGTACTGCAAGGAAATCTTAGATTAGAAGACATGGAGTTACATTACTCAYGAGTAGGTGAAACCAAATCTCTTCTCATCTGGCAGAAAAAAGGTGTGAAGAGTTCTGCTGTGCTCCGGAATGTGAAGCAAGCATGCAAAGGTATAATGGCAATGATATAGTGACTAAAATTCATCATTTAAAAGGGCTGCCATAGATTATTTTTAAAATGCAGACATTTCAAAGCAGACAAAGAGGTGTAATAACTGAATTTCTGATGGAGATTTCCTACTCTTAGGATTGTAACAGGATTGGGTAATGACTTGCCTAAGAAGAAATGCAAATAACAAATAACTCCAACTTTTCTTTCCTCCTTGCAGGAGAGCTGATTTTTAGTGGTGCGGAACAGAGACATAAAATATTCTGAGTCCACAAATATCCCCTATTTTTCTGGAAATGAAAGCCCTCAAAGGAAAATTTCTCTTCATTTCCCCAAATGTGTCAGATGCTTTCCACTATTAGTTTCTAAGGTCTTCCCTGATTTGCCAGCACAACTTCACAAATTAATCATGAGACAAAAATTCCATGTGTATTTTCCTGGTACAAAAATATATTTTTTTAAGTTCCATTCTCCTTTCCAGAGGCTCTGGCATTATTATTATTATTATTATTATTATTATTATTATTATTATTATTAAATATAGAATTTCATTGAAAAACTGGCACCTTGGCGCATCAGTAGTATAGAGGAGAAATAAAATAAGAAACTATCTTGAAAAGTAGTAAAGTATGTTCATAAAATGAGCCATGATGTTTAGGAGGGTCCTGTACTCACTGAATTCATCCACCTTACACATCAGAGCTGACCGTTACAACGAGTGCCACAGGTACATTTTTACTGCCTCTGTTTTTGGCATGAAGACAACTCTGCTGTCATTTAATGGCAGAGCTTCTCAACCTCCCCATCAAGAAGTATATCAGGGCATGGTCTCAGTATAGGACAGGAGTTAGAGCAGCTGTGGACATCTGTAGCCTTGATCTAGGAAACAGGCCTAGGGAAGCRATCATCCTCCTATACTCAGTGCTGATGAGGCTGCACCTTGAAAACTGTGTTCATTTTTGGACCTGTCACTACAAGAAGGACCAGAGAGGTGCTGGAGTCTGTCTAAAGAAGGGCAACGAAGCTGGTAAAGGGGCTGGAGCACAGACCTTATGAGGAGCGGTTGGGGGAGCTGGGGTTATTTAGTCTGGAGAACAGGAGGCTCGGAGGAGACCTTTTCGCTCCCCATAACTACCTGAAAGGAGGTTGTAGTGAAGTGGGGATTGATCTCCTCCCCAAAATAACTGCCAACAGAACAAGAGTAAATGACCTGAAGTTGCACCAGGAGAGATTCAGGTTAGATAATAGGAAAAAATTCTACACAGGAAGAGTACTCAAGCATCGGAAGAGGCTGCCCAAGGAAATAATGGAATCAYCATCCCTAGCAGAGTTCAGCAGACGTGTAGATGAGATACTTAGGGACATAATTTTAGCAGGCATGGTGTTGGAGGACTTATGGCTGAACTTGATGATTGTGAAGGTCTTTTCCAACTATACTGTTTCTATAATTATATGATCTCCTCAGATCCAGAGCAAAGAATGGAATTTTTGCTTTATTATTCGTTTACCCACAAAAGAGTGATAAGACTGCAGAGGCACAAGGACTAATGTCTGTAGATCACATTGAAAGTTAAAAATGCTATGTAAGTGCTCTTATCTTTTAGAAATATCTCCTCCTCCTCCATATGTGGATGAAATTCAAGACTGCTTGAATGTACTTTTTCAATGCAGCAAATAAGAGAGAGATTTTTGCCCATGCTGGGCATTGGCCTTTGGCTAACACCTGGGCCAGTGCTAGCCTCTTGCTGTGAGTCACTCTCAGCATGCAGCAGAAGACTCAGAAGACCGTTGTCATCACCACAGCCCTGTCAACCCCAAGGCTGGGACTGCATCTCTATTGCTTCTCTCTAGCTGCAGTATTTTACCTACTTGTGAGAGCAGTAGGATAGGCTGGCATGAAAGGCAAATGTCACAGGGGAGGATGAGAATGGCAGAGATTTTTTGGCTMGTTTTATGACTGGACAACTTGCAGTGGAACTTCTACTTTCTACAGCTGCTGTGAAGTCAGAAGCACTYGGGAGTGCTTCCAAGTATATAGTACTTGGAAACAAGGAGTAAAACCTTTACAGAAGCCAGAACACATTGATTTTAGTCAAAGGATTTCACCCTAAAATGTACAGCCTGTTAGAAAATATTTCCAGTAGTCATTCAAGGTGCCTTACATGCTGTTAGAAATGAAGTGTGAATTAAGACTAGAATGTGGTACTGCGTCAGGTGAGATAAAACACAGATTCCCTGTGGCTGAAATTATGATAAGCCTGTCTCCTAGGAAAGTAATTCTGTGTTTATCTTGCAGGTGCTTGCTTCAAAAAATAAAAGCTCTCTGAGAGATTTGTTCAGTGTTCTTAAGATACTTAAAAGCAATAAAATCTAGGGGATGTAAAATGCCTAATGAAAATCTCCAGCTCATGCTCAGTAAAGTCTTTGAAGTAAGAATAGCAGCATTTTAGGATTCTGGAGGTGTATGAATTGATATAAATAGGTGCCTTGTAGAAGCACAGGCACAGATTGGAAATATACGTTTGGAAAGTATATTTAATAGAATATAATAATATGTTACACTACACAAATAAATCCTCCTTTTACTATGTACTATAAAAATTCTTCTTTGATGCCTTCTGAAGAAAGAGACATTCATTTAGCTCAGTACCTTTCTTGCGTTTCTGAACTGAGAAACTTTTAACTACTTCACAGAGGAAAAATCTTGCAATTTATTTAAACAATTGGGATTCATGGTCACTGCCAGACCAGGAAGAGGCCAGTAGTTTTGATGATTAATTTTAATTACTTACATATTAAATAATTTTTGTTAAAAATTGTGCCGTGYGTTACTATTTTAGCTTGGATTTTCTCTTTTGCAAGAGCAACATTAGCCACTGTGAATATGGGATATCACCAATCATTGCCTCAAGGAAACTTCAAGAGCAGTTCTACTTTTTTTTTTTTCTATTTTATTTAGTCTACTTTATTTTCTGGTGAGAATAAAAAGGCACCTTGCCCCCCATGCTGAAGCTCCCACATGGATGAAGGCGGGAAGTGCTGTGTCTGTGGCTAGCGAGCACTGAGCTGCGCTCTCCATCCTTATCTCAGGAATCAGGTTACAGAAGGAGATGGAGAAAGGCCTGTCCCTTTGGCCCAAGTGGCTCACAGAACAGCGCTTGGGAAAATGAGGAATATGCAACCCCGCAGGTTTCCTCACGTTGCGAAGCTGCCGTGTTCCCTCCTCCTCCTCCTGCTACCCCTCTGTGTGGAGCCTCACACTCTCACCACCCCATGGTTCACGGCACTTTCAAAGTAAGGATTTATCTCCGCTTTCTATCAAGCCTATGTGAAAGAGGATGCTGTTTGACTAGTGGTCTCACAGGAAACTTTCTTTGTGGCAGATGCTGGTTTTAATGAATCGAGTCAGGACATTGCTTTGATGGCATCTGCTTCTTTTTTGCTCCCCATACCAACGTTCTTGGGCTGGCTTTTCAGTAGCAGGCACAGCTCGCATACAGGCAAACATAAATTAAGGTTTCTGCCTAATCATAGAGTACGAACCTCAGCATTCCTCTGATTTTTGCCTCAGTAGTGTCAGTACAGCTGTGGTGTGCTGTTTGTGAGACAGCTCAGCTCAGAAAAACAGATTTATCCAGGTTTCTTTGCTTTCCACCATCTGTGCCTTTAGAGAGGATGTTTGGGATGCTCCTGGGACATTGAGACCAAGTCAGATCTCAGAATGAGCACAGTGGCTGAACCTATCACACTTTTTTATCTGGGTCCTGCACCATCTTTGGGAATCCAGGCGCCCTTGGAGCCCATGGGACTGTGTTTGTGCACGTGCAAGCAAGGRGAGGCAGTTAGGGCAGGGATTTGCAGCACCTTCTATGTTGCACACTAGTGCTATGAAGCACGAAAAATAAAAATAAAAGATAAAAAGGAAGTCCTGGTTCTGCTATTTGTCATTGAGGCTTTCGTGCAAGACAAGTTTGACATGCAGGCAGATCTGTGATGTAATATATAGCTAGGTATGAGCACACATGTCTATGAGATACGGCAGATGTGTCCATAACACACCACTGCCATAGAACATAGGCCAGGAAAGCCCTCAGCTCTATCGCTCTCATTTTTTTGCCGCAGTTTCCATTATTACTGCAAACACTGTAGCTCTTCTCATTATTTCCTGGTGCCTGTTCATTTCTTTTCCGTTTGTTTCTTTTGCATGCTTCTAGCTGGCTCTATCTTCTCTGCAGTCTTTGTTTTTTCTTGACATTTTTTCTGAGCCTTCCAGTTCTACACACTTTTTCTCTCTCTCCTTTTTCCCTTTTCTCTTTCTCCCACTTATCTCCTGCAGCTAATCCCACCAGGGTGTTTATTAAGGCATCAACATAAAAGTTAATTGTCTCAAAAGCTCTGCCATCATAGAGCTCCTTGCCTCCTTCATTGTGTTGAACCCTTGCTGTGAAACAGGCGGCCTGCAAGTGTCTCTATTCTTCGCACTGTAGAACTAGCAATTGTCCCTTGTAATCCTTCTCAGATGTGAAATGCACTCTCACTGCTTGCTCCATTCAGCTTTATTTCCAACCAGTCAGCCTCTCCCTGCTTCCCAGCTAAGCCACTCTGAGCCTTTTTTGCTGACTTTCAGAGCAGACCTGCATTTTCTCTGGGAATGTATATGCCTTTCTCTCTCTCATAATTACTGGATGCATCCAGTCTTTGTTCCATTCCCCTTGCATATGGCTTCATGAGCAGCAATTATCTCATACCATTGTTTTAAAATCCCTGGTTGGTTTGTGAGGTACAGCTCCAGACATGCCATGTTTTAAACATTAGCTTTGCCACGTCTTAAACATTAGCTTTGCCACAACTATGTAGTGTAAGACAGACGCAGTTACTCAGTTGCTCTGTATCAGCTCTGTATGGTCATTCCCTTGTGGAGTCACCAAGGACTCACTGCCATCTTGTCGCTAGTTATTGTAGGCCTTCTCAGAGCCCCTTTAGGCTCGATGACGTTAATCCTGCTTATGGTCTTTCTTCTCCCCATAAATTCCCGAGGACTGATGAGATAAGGGATTCAAAGGCAGGCAGCCCTGTCTGTGAGACAGGATAAGAGCAAGGCAGAAGCACCATGTTATCTATCTTCCCCATWCAGTCACAGTGTGACTTTCAGATAGCTCTTCATGTCATTGTGTCCCCTGTAAAATGGTCATAGCAATAACTTATTTTCAAAGTCTTTTTAGATTTATGGATAACAAAGGTAAAATTACATGTGGAACAGGCATCTCAGCAGAAATGTTAAAATCTGACTGGGGGAGAACAAGCATTAGCTTGGCAGAATGCTGTGTTAGGGTTGGCCATGCTAGGCCACACTGTGTCCAAGGTCACACTGTATCYGCCTAGACCAATATTTTGTCTCAAAGGCGGCCTTCATGGATGGCTAGGAAAGAATAAGAGTGAGGCAAGAATATATGACATTTCACACAATGCACTCTTAGCATGACTACTGTCAGAAGATTTTCTGAACCTACTGTGATTTATCAAGTAATTTGCACTCTTTTCAAAGTCTTGTCCATTCTCCCCTTGAACCTGTGAAAACTCCTTTTCTCCTCTGGCAAGGAGTTTCAGAAATCTGAAATCGGATTTCTTTTGCCCTATTTCTTTTTTAATCTGACTACTACCAGCTTTATTTGGTTGCCTTTTGTTTTCATCTGAGATGACACATGAAGAGTTAATCCCTGTTGTTCCTTTTCCATGCCACACTCCTGATTTTCTAGACCTCTCTCATAACCCTCTAACCCTATTTTGCAGACTGAAGACTTCTGTGTCATTCAGTGGTTCCTCAAATGGAAGCTGGCCTAAACCTTTGCTTACTCAAAAACATTTATCTGATTTTTTTTGAAGTTCTCATGTATGCTTTTAAAATGAATGGGGAAGGACTGTACACAATATCTGAGGCATGCATGAAACATTACAAGGAAATAATGTTTTTTTCTGCTTGTTTTCAATTCCCTTCCACTAACTCCTTTTCTTTTTTATTATAATTTTATTTTACTTTTTATTTTATTTTTAATTTTTATAAAAATGTTCTTGTTTCTTTGTTTGCTCATTTTTGACTACAGCTGAGGACTGCAACTGTATCTTCATGGAATTATCTATCCTAACCCAAGTGTTGACTCTGAATGGGAAATGAACTCATGGACTAACATCTTATGTTTGAAGCAAGGTGTGCTTTTCACCATGTATTACTGCTTTATCTTTTTATGGGTTAAATATTATCTGATACTGCAGTCAAGCTCATAAGGTCCTCTTACTACTTCAAGTGATTTTGCATCACTATAAACTTTGTCATTCACTGTTCATTACCTTTTCCATGTTATTTACATGTATTTTGAACAGTGCAGAACTCAGTGCAAGTCCCTGATAGACAATTGTCCATGCTAGGACTCTCCTCCTTCCATCTTAGTTTCTCCAAGTCCATTGGGAGACACTTTAGTAAAAATGAACAAACAACACTTTTTTTTTTTTTTCACCCACAGGATTGTAGTAGCTTTAAACAGTTTCAAGGGACAGCAAAGACATGTTTTCCAGAAGCCACGCTACTTCTCCCTAAGTAGACTGAATCTGTTTGGATTGTATGTTTTCAATCACTAATATGATTTTTAATTAGAGCTTCCATTTTTTTCTTTCTTTTTTTTTTTTTTTTTGGTTGGTACAGACCTCAGACTTACAGACGTCTGAAATGATAGATCCTCCCAAGAGCTATTTAAATATTGGCAATACATTAGTCTCCTGACATAACAAGAACACCTTAAGCAAGTTACACACTACCTTAGTTCAATCTTGGCATCCTTAGTTTGACTTGTCTCTCTTCCCATCTGCTCCTGRCAGTCTAGTAGAGCCCATTTTCTCTATTTGTGCCACAACTTTTTTTCCATACATGCCCCTAGTCCATTTCAGAGACCGGTTGGYTGAGTCTTCTCTCAGGTAGGGCTTCTGTGGGAGAATTTCCCATTTCTACTATTGCAGGAAGCAATAACTGACTTAGCTTTTCTGCGTTGGTGTTGTCCTCCCTAAGCATTGCTTTTAGACTCGCAGACTTCTAGCAGAGTTTTTGATCTGGATGTATTGGAAGAAGTGTTTAGAAAAGGTTTGTGACTCTGTTTGGCAGTTACTGCTTAAACCCTTAGTTACTAATGGTAATTTTATGTCTGACCGCCACCGTATGCCATGTGCTCCAGGTGTCCCTGCTGGAGCAGGTGGGGTTGGACTAGATGATCCCTAGAGGTCCCTTCCAACGTCACARCCATCCTGTGATTCTGTAATTTAATCTGTGAGGGTGTGTGATCTCATTTGGACAAGGCTTTAGCTTTCTGAATTATGCTTTTTTTAAACAAATTCTTTCACCTAGTAATTTAGACCAGTAAACCTTAACCCTTTCTTAAGTCTCAGATGCTATGCTTATCACTTTTCTCAGCATAGTGTCTGCCATCCACTGATCTCCATACTGCCTATAAGATTTAATTCTCTTAGTTTACTTTTTCAGTTGCCTCATTTTAGCAGAACTGTGAAAGAGTTTTTGGCCGCTGCTGCCTGTGTAGAGATGTTGTGTCCAAGCATGTGATGGTCACTGATACAGTGATGTTTCCATTGTGAGATTTTGGAATAAATCCTGCCCATTGCGCTATAGCAAAGCCAAGGCTGAGTTTCCCCTGAGCAGTCTTTAAACTGCCACTCCATAATCCAGACAGAGGTTACATCGCCTGTTGGCATTTACCCAGTTCACATGAAAGTGATGGAATTTGCCCAGTATGGTCACCTTTTTGCTCTTTCTATCTCTCTGATATCTTATTGCATATTACAGTCAAAGTTGCCATTCTTGTAAGACAACAGAAATATAGACCCAATATTATATTCTTCCCTTTAGGCCTGGAAAAAATGTATGTTTAACTCCATATACTTAAATATACATTTAAACCGACTTCAGCAAGAATTCTGAGAACAGCATGATTGTTGCAGTGGCCCCAAATATTAAACTCGATTTAATCAAATTGAATTTACACTCAAGTTCTTGTTCTAGTTTCTATAAATATTCTTTCTATAAAAGCAAGAAAGATAGACATTTATAATAATTCTTCAACACAGTTTTTCTCTTAGATCAGTAGGGTTCATCACAAAAATATTTCAGTTCTGTTTCCTGGTCAGACACGCCTTGAAAATTATATACTTTCAACATAAATGTCCATATACACATAATTGCGTATGTGAAGCTAATGCTCACTTTGCTTTATAACATGCTTCTCGAGGCCTGTGGTCTCTTGTCATCTTTACCCTCTCCCCTACTCCCTCACAAATATTTCAAGAAAGAAGTAACCTCAGAAGTCTGGAGTGCARTATTTAACTCCCTGTGCAATTTATAACACAGTCCCTGCCCGTTTTGGCCGTATTTCATCTGTCAATTCGGCACTGAATAACAGTGTTTGCATGGATGTCCTGGACAGAGAAGCACCCTGGCTGTTCCATCTGCCATGTAGCATGCAGACTTAGTCTGACAGAATTAATCCTGCTGTGCTGTGTGATGGTGGTGGGGGGAATCATTCCACATTTTGGAAATGAAAARCTACAGGACTATTAAGAAGAAACTGAAGGAGTGAGCATCAAACAAGCACCTCCTCTTCCATCATCTCCTTCTGTTGTCACTATAATCCCCAGTACAAGCTGACTGGAAATTCGGTGAGCCTTTCACAAGATTATCAGTATCAGTGCAGGCTTTGAAGTACAGGCTGCTGGCATCTCATTACTGACAGAGATCAAACCCATGAGATTAACATGGTCCTGGGTCTGCTGGACTTCATTCACACATCACAGAAGTGCTAAGCTATCAAAGTTCAGGAGAGTGCTTGTGTGTTGTCTTCTCAGTCATAAATCCAGCAACATGCAAACACTGGCATTAGTTTTTTTTTTTTTTTTTTTTTTCCTTTCCATAAGATTGAATAAAGTTTGAGAAATTAATGTAAACTGAAAGATAGATTTTAATATCTCTGTAATTTTGTGGTAGATGCTGACTGCATTTTTGAGAAGGTAAAGCCCCAAATCCCAATGTGTGAAGAGTCATGGTGGTGCTAGGCCTTTCTGTGCCTCCCTTCTACCCTTAGGGTTGTGCAGGAAGTGTGTCAGGCACAGAGGTAATTGCTGCTATTTTGAGTTAAGCCTAGGTCTTGGTGTGTCCCCTTCACCCCATGCTGCCTCAAGCCATTAAATCCCTCAAGAAACACATGTTGGAATGCAGATGGTTTTGCTTCCACTTTGAGAGTTCCAGTGTAAGAAAGCATATACAAGGAGGGCTAGCAATATAGTSAAACCATTAGACAACGTCCTTACACAAAGAGTTTGTGGTGCAGCAGGGACATGAGTTGGGATTTTGAACAGCCCTACATAATTGTCTGTYCACTGATGACCATTTCTGTATTAAACCCAAATGTATTTTACTAGCTAGAGATACCTGGGCTARTTTTTTTATTCTAAATCTCATTTTCAGTGTTACACTGTCCCCATAGTCTGAGCCTTGATACAGTCTCTTCAAGGGTGAGGTCACAACATTTCTGTTGTACCTATCATCTGAAGGAAGGTGTATTTGGACAACATGTCACTCAGGCTTGCAACAAATATGCCTGCTTGGATGAGAACCATGAAGTTTTAAAACAGAGTTGACACTATAAGTTGAACAATAAGAGCTGAAAACCTTCAAGTCATTAAAACCCAATGACACCAAATTTTAGGGCAGAAGGTGAAGCAAAGAGTGGCAAAATTTTTAGGTTCTCAGCTCTCTACCTCCAGTGTTGCTCCTGACAATGACAACTATCTTCTTAAAAGCCCTGCTGAGGGAAAACCAAGCCATGCCAAATGTATTTTCAATATGCAATTAACATAAATATACTTGGTGTTACACTGCCCAGAGTTAGAAACAAAGAGCTTGTGAAGGTCCTAATTGTTCCAAAGGGAATACATGTCATGGAGAGAAAGACAAAGGGGAGTCATGTCCAAGAAGACATGAGAGAGAGGCCAAACCAGCAATTGCCTGAGTCCAAAACAGCCCCAGAGGCTGTCTCTGAAGACCTGCCAGCGGAGTCAGCAGTGGAATGTGCCAAGGACATAGCCTGAATCCAGCCACAAACCTTGCTGCTTGCTGCAAACAATACAGCAACATTTGGCATTGTGAACCTGCCACACTTACTGTGTGCGTGGCCACAATTACTGATTTTATTGCTGGAGGCCAGTAGATGAAAGAAGAAACACCAAGCACATCCCCAGAAACACTGTGTTTAAGATTCATCTTTGCAACTGCAAGAGCTCTATTTGCTTAGAGCTGTTTTCTCCCAGATCATGGTCAACATAGAGAAGGCAATATGTTCTGCAGTAATGGCACAGCAGAGACCTTGTAAGAGAACAGATGAGGAATGGCCACTAACCTTAGTGCTTCTCATTTTGGAGCAGTCTGAAGCATTTACAAAGACCCTCTCTCAATAGCTGCCAATATTCAAATATAATTTCATCTATCTATAAACCCAACCTTCCCTTCAACAGAGTTAATCGGTTAATTAATCGGTTAATTAATCGGTTGCCCAGTTCACAGTGATCATGTCTCTCAGAAGGACTTCTTGGATTAAACAACACCGTATTAGCCACAATCAGAAAGCTCTTGTGGGACAGCTCATGAGCAGGTAGTGATGTGCCAGGGCAGCAGCAGGTGGGTAAAGCTTCCTGTTGCCTTTGATCATTTCTTCTTCTTTTTTTTTTTTTTTTTTTTTTTTTTGTTGTGATTCGATGGTACATTTACTTGCCAAAGTGCTCTCTGGCTCCACGGTGCTGGGTCAGGTCTATTGTCTTCAGACTTTCAACATGCCCCAAGTGTTCACAGCCAGTATCCTGACAGCTCTCTCTGCCAGGGCCTTTCATATGACGCTGTAGATGAATCCTTTGTCCCCAACTCAGACTTTCAGACTCCTCTGAAGCTAAAGTTTCAAAATTCTCTCAGACCAGTTCACTGTACTTACTCCCACTCGAAATAAGCAAGGTTTATTTAACTTGGAAAAGAGACAGTCATTTTTCTTTTTAATTATGAAAGATGCTCTGTACAGAATACCTCTCATAAGACTGTGCAAAATAGCATTTAGCAACGTTAACAATGAAGTTACAGTCTTGTGTTTTAAGCTAGAATGCAGCTCACAACTCAGGAATCATTTGCCTWACCTTCCAAGTGATCCACCATTTTCATTATTTTTCTTTGTCACTGGACTTCTTTTATTTGTCTATACCTCTTTCTTTTATATTAGATGCAATCTTTTACTCTGTAGGCATGAACATAAATATTTAGACACAACTGGTGAACCTTTCAGATGTTTACTCAGGAATAAATCTTTCTATGAGTCCTTGGTTCAAGATTCAGGGAGGACGCAATTGCCCATGAAATTCCCTGTGAGATGGCAAGAGGAAGGGAGGCTTCACATGTGCTGAAGGATGGCTTTGAGTAAATGGATTGTTGGAAGCAAAATTGACACTGGAGAGCAAAACTGTTTGGTGAAATGTTTTGTGAGATTTTATCTGTCTCCAATCACCTTAAGAACACCTGAAAATGGGAAATACTAAAAAAAAAGACTGGTAAAAGACTTGTGTTCTTGTGTTGAGGCTTCCTTCCAACATCACACAAAAAAGCAAAGGGAAATTTATGTCTTTATGTCAAAAGCATCAGGGAGTAGTTCAACAAGCCAAAATGTGCTGGTGTGAAAGAAGAGCTACTAGTGACTCCTTAGAGGCATTGGATCAGCTACGCAAACAGCAGCTGTGGCTTTGATGCAATCATGTCACTGCAGCTTACAGAGCTACCGTGTCAGCTGAGGCAGTGATTGTCGATGGGTGTGTGCAGACTAGGCCATGGAAAATGCAAAGAAATTTGATTCTGTCTAACCCTCTTTCATGTCGGCTAAGCCTGGCTGCATTATCTGATGTGTTGAGGGTATGCACAACTCCGCTGATGCTCAGCAACTTGACCTTGTTGCTGAGCTTTTAAACTTTGAGAATCATGCCATATTCAAAAGAAACTGAGTTTCATGTTTCAGTGGCATTTGCTCGCTCAGCTTCTTTGGAGTTCAAGGGGCTTCCATTAGAGACCTGTTTCATGTCAAATTTTCTGTCTTGTGGGGAGTAAGTATTTTGAAATGATAGGAGCATATCTATTTGGAAGCTCATTATCAATCCAATTTCTGGATGTGGAGGYTCATGTATCCAGTGTTAGCTGAAAAATACCAGTGTTAGCTGGTATAAATCCAGTGTTAGCTGAAGAATTTTAGATTTTTTTTTATAAATTTATGAAATGGCTTTGAAATCAAAAATCTAGCATATAGAAAAATCCATGTATCCATGACCTTTTGCTTGTACTTCCTGCTTTCAAACACTAGTTCTGGTTAGGAACAGCCTTTCACTAAGTATTTCAATTTCAATCTTCAGCCATAGCTTTGCTTTCAACAAGAAGAGGAGGAATAGCTTCCATCTATGGCTGCAAGTCCATTTTTTTTCGCAATTAGAACTACAATCCTTTACCCTTTTTTCTTCAGTTCGGATTCTCTAGTATTTTTACTCCTGCCAGTCCTTTACAATACAGTCTCATGCCCCTGCTTTGCAGTGGTCAAGAGGCTCAGGAGTCTTCTGACACCAGCTGGGTTCCTTCCAGAATGTCCCTACCCAGAGATGAGACCCACTCAGGGCTGCAGTTTAGAAGGCTAAGGGGTTGGGTTTATATTCTTTTAAATGCTTTCATGTTATTTGGCATAGCAGTTCTCATCCAAATGGATTCCCTGAATGTAACTGAGCACCTGGTAGCTGTGAACAGCAAAGGTACGGCAACTTGACTTCAGGAAAAACAAAATGAGAAACAGCAGAAGCAGATGCCAAACAGTAGCTGCATCTGGATTTTGGGTGATCGACTCCACATGTATTTCCCTGTTGCTGCACAATATTACAAGCAAACATTTTAGCCTGTTTTAGTCTTCTTTTGCTGCCCAGGCTCTCTTTGTGTCTAAAATCTGTCTTGAGCATGTTGACTGAAAAGAAAAGAAAAATCCTAGAGCATAGTCAATACGAAATAGGTGGCACAGTTGATGCATTGTTTAGTGAAAGTCAGCTCCTGTGTGATAAAAGGAAGAAGACACTTCACAAAACATGATAATCGAGGGAAAAATATACAAATCAGGACAGTGTGCCCAGATCCCAGAGATCTGTCCCTTGCTCTGTTTGGTTTATTGATGTCAGTCTTGGTCAATCCTGGGTTCAACAGCTACTAGATAATGAATTGGATGTGTGGAAGCCATCAGTTTTTAATTTCTTACTTTTTTTTTAAACACTGTTTTTCCCTTCATGCAGATGTTTTTTAATAAATCTGCCTAACATGCTTACAGCTCTAATGAGCCTCCAACATGCCATCTCACACTATAGCTTTATGCTATTAAACCCAACCTTTAATGGAAAAAAAATGTTTCCTATTTACTGTTAGAAGCATTCCTGGAATAGCATARCTCTTGGCTGACAGAATTTATTACTAGTCTTTTTTAAAACAGAAGTTTGTAATTGTGGGGAGAGATATACACATAAACATACTTACTTTATAGGTATTTATTGTTATAGCTCAGTAGGAGATGATATTTTGAACTTCAGGAAACAATCACAGTGAAAACATCTCTATTTCTTGATATCMTGATTATACAAGTTCTCCAACAGCAGCACTTGGTCACTGGATTAAAAAAAAAAATCAGGAAAAGGCAATTTGATTCCTCATAAGAGTAAATCTGCTCATAAATATGAGGATTTGCAACATGTGTGTGTGTACATGTACAATAATTATTTTAAAAAACACATCAAAATATTTCAGTAAACAAAATGTGGCTTCAATTTCTGTCAATGATAATTCTGGTTCTTCAAATAAAAATAGTTATAAAAAATAGGAGGAATAATAATGAAAAAAATCGAAAGACTTTTCTGAAAAAGTCTTCTGAAGAGCAACATCTCTCAGTTCAATGCTGAACTGAAACAGCTCTCTGATCAAAGCACTTATCCCTCAGCAGAAACCACTTCTCTTTAGTCTGAAAAGAACCATTAAAACTAGACTCCTCACCTGGGTGCCCTACAAGCCTGGGACCAAAGAATATTTTTATTAAGTCTGAGAAATCTTAAATGCTGGGTTGCCCTTCTTCTGTTATGAGACAGCCAGCTTTACTGTTGATCTCTTGGCTTAGAAAGAACTGCTTCTATTTTCTTATTTGGTTGTAGCCCAGCTTCCCATCTACCTCCACAACCTGCTGGTACCTTGGGTCTGCCAGACACAGTCTTTTTTWAAAAAGTCAAAGCAATGTCTCTTTGCTTTCCTTTCCTCCATGGAAAGGTGTTCACTCACCGCTCCCTGTCGCCTGCCTGCAGCTGCTGGTGCTGAATACTGGGGCTGAAGGTGGGATCCTCGTACCTGTACCTGGTACCACCAGACTGCCTGAGGAGCAGCCTCTGAGAGCAGAGCTTGGATCCTAAGCCTCTGACYATGCCAGGAAGCAGAAGGTCTGATCCAATTTGGAGCAAGCCTCATTGCTGTTGCCTCTTCTTCATCCTTCCTCTTTTGTGCCTTCTCCTTCCCTCCTATCTGGGGATGTCTGCCAAGGTCTCCTGGTGCATCCTGAGACTTCTTGCTTCTATCTACTGTCCCTTCTGATCCACCAGAGCTCCAGATGGTGATGGAATGGGTTTGCACTAACCTTGGATCTAACTAACGAAGGACCTTGAAAGGACCTTGGATCATCTGGCAGACACTCTAGTATGGTGTTTGGTAGGAGGATGCAAAGATTAGAGTGCCAGTGGTGTGAGTGATGGTGAGGTAGAACATGTTGCAAACAGAGGGACGCAGTGGCTCTCTCCAGCTGCACAGGTCTGCTCCTCTCTTCTGGCTCCCACTCTCTTGCCATGCTCTCTGAAGGAGGAAGAGCAATATCCATGACAGAATGGGTTTGAGGACACAGCGCTGGTCAGCGTGGGACAGCTTCCAACGCGTGAAACTTCATTTATCTGGAGCAAGCTAGTCCAGCCTGGCATGAAATATTGAGAGGGAGAGAAGGTCTGGAATAGACATGAGTCTCAATGAAATAATTTCTGCTTCTCTTCCCACTAATGCATAACATCCACGTGAGCAATTCATGGTTCTTTCTCTGGCATAATAATAACAATTGAGTATGAGCAGGAATGATAGAGGTTTTGGAAAGGCCTTACTGCCAAAATGGCAGTACATGAGTCTGGAAAAGGCTGTATGGACAAAGGATCTAAGCATCAAGAGCCCTTTTGGCTTGATTACTCAGAGGATGGTTTAATAACCATSTTTTTGCTACACCTAAGGGAAGCTTGTGCCCGCTCTTACAGATGTGCCTTTGTGCCTTTGCTAGCTGGACAGCAGCCTTTGCAGCCCAAAATTCTCTGCAAAACACCGCATCTAACATCAGGCCTACCTCATATCTGCTTTTTTTCTAGTTAGCTGCTCTCCCGCTTTTTGTTAGCCACATGGCTAACAGTTCTGGGAGCAACGGAACTAATAAAGTCGGATTTCTCATTCTCTGAAAAATATCTGTGTCCTAATAAGGCAACAGACTGGGTTATCTTTCCTTCCCAGCTGCAAATTTTATAGYACTTGTAGGATTTAAGTACCTGTCAGATTTCTACCCCTTTGTCAAATGTGGTTGAATTTGGCCAGTAAGTTCAAAACATGTAARTAAACGGGAGATCTAGAATCTCATATGTAAAGTCTTCCTTACAGCCACATAAAMACACGTTTGACCAAACAACCTCATTTTGATGAAGAGTAATGGTTCCTAGCATGTACTGAGAATAAAGTTTCTGCTTCTGTTTCAGAGTTGGAGAAAGACATGAAGTCTTGTYCAATTTTATCAACTCTATTCTCTCTTCACACACTTTGCCTTGCTTATATCTTACCACAGCTCCCACAAGGCCCATACCATCTGCGGAAGGACACTGGGGATTTACAAGTGGGAAGATGATCTTTACCAGTTCTTGGAGCTGCTTAGAGTTTAGATTTTCTCTGAAAAATAATAGCATTTATTTGAAGGCCTGGCTCCCTACTGCTGAGAGCATACCATTAGTTCATGGAGGCAGCTCCATCGTGGGCGTGTTTATTGGAATTACAAATAGCTTTATACAGACGGGGTAGCCTGGTCACTGGGAATTTGTATGGGTAATTATGGGCTCATTATTATCTTCCCTGCAGGGAAGACACATGACCCAGTAGTCTGAGGAAAAAGTTGGGCGCCAGGAACTCTTGGACTCTAATCCCAGCTCTGACACTCCCTTCTCTGGCCCGAGGCAAGTGACTTAACTCTATGCCTTGGTTTCTCCGTCTGTAAAATAGGGATAATATCTCTGAGGAGTGTTGTGAGGATTAATTAGATAATGTTCACTTAATGCTTTGAAGATATGAAATGTGAAATCTTATTATGCAGCTTGGAATGCTTTCCAGGCTCTTTTGATTTCWGACCGCACGCTTTCATTAGATCACCTCGTTCCCCATGGAGGTGGATTCGCTTGGGAGCCACCCCAGCTAATTTGGGAGTTGTTTTTTTCCAATAGCTTGGAGCGGTTCCCAAACACTCTGACTCACACTAGCTCACTGAAGAAGCTGAATCTTATGCAGATGCGTCTCTGACACCTGACCCTGGCTGGGGAACGCCTTGGTGTGTGCTGGTTTTCAGGGAGACAAGTTAGGGAGTGGCTGGAGACAGGATGAATCAGGTTTAACTGTCTCTAATGAGGCCAGTGACGGATCTAGCTCTTCAGTCTCTTCCAAAGACATCTGCTCTCCTGGGAGTCTCTTCTGACTGAAGATATGAGGAGCAACTAATTTCCAGCTGAATCCTTCACCTTTGTCTTGGCAAACATGTGGATGCTTTTTAATCATTCGCATAGGCCATACTTTATCTTGATATTGTGAGGCATGGATGTGTGAGATAAGGGATTTTTGTTGTTGTAGTTTTTCTTAGGAGTGAAATGATACCTTTGGTCATTCCCCTTGCGTACAGTCAAGTTCCTTAAAGGAGTGATTCCTTGGGAAAATGCAGACTTCTGCTTTGCCCCAGGATGCTCAGTCACATTGAAGAACACAGTAAAGTCCAGTGTTATCAATGAAAGTAATAGGAAAAAATATCATTCTTGAAGCCCTTTCTTTTTTTTCTTTTTTTTTTTTCACTTTTTCAGTGGTCTATCAGCCTTATTAGTCTGCTCTATAGTGGGAAAGCATTCCTTCCCCAAAGTCACTCTTCTCCATGCCTTGATCCTGCAGTCCTCAGACCCCAAGCACTTTGGGGAGAAAGACACTGCTGGAGTCATTGGGTACCTTGGTGATCACTGAGACCAGTGGCAGGAGCTCTGGAAGCCATGGGTGAAAACAGGTCAGTTCTCAAACTGCCCTCACATCCCTGCATAGTGTGCGGCATATCACTAGACACCTCCTCAGCTTGGATGTGTGCAGGGACACTGCGCTGCAGCAGTTCTTGTTGCTCCCAGCATGGCATCCTTGTGGTATCCGAGTAAATCCTGCATTGGCCAAAGGAAAGGAAGCTCCCCAAGGTTTAGATACTTCTGACAGCCTTCCCTCCCAGAGGGTTCATCACCTGCACATTTCTTGCCTAAGATGCTGTGAGGATTTCACTTCAGCTACTCAAAAGCATGAGCTCCCTCGAGTGGAACAAACACCCCACTGCACCTGGCTGGCTCTAGTGACCAGGAGGGTGCCTGTGTGTAGAGAGAAGTGGGGCGAGTGATGTCTGTGCGCTGTGGAGCCTGAGGCAAGTTCTTGTAGGGCTCTGTGCGCTCAGCAGGACCATATGTGCTGCATTGCACAGGCTGTATCGGCTTGATTAGCTCATTCAAAAAAAAAAAAAAAAAAAAAAAAGGATGAGGGAAGAAGAAGCAAAGAAATGAAATAATGAAATATAACAATTTTAAGATTTTTATAAATTCATAAGAATTTTAAGAATTAAGAACATCTTCAGGGAAGGCTATATGAGGCAACTTAAATTGACAAACCTTAAACTGACAAAGTAGGATGAGTTTGACAGAATTGGAGAATTTCTGCTGGATTTAGAGTAGCCCCAATTTGCTTAGCCCCAATTTTGCTTGCCTTTGAGAGTGAATTTCACCTTCAAACAGAGGTTCTTTCTGCTCGCAGTGGCCCCCCACTGCCCTATGGAGAAATTTTGAGATGACACAGGTCTTTAAATGTAACTTGAACTCTGAAATTTGTTTGTGGTGTGACCTCACTTCTAAGGCTGGGAAAAAGAGTAGCCTTTTGCCTTGCATTTTAACTGTTTGCATTGCACCAGGTGAGGGAAAGAAACCTAAGTATAAGGGCAGAGAACATCAAGGAATTAGCTTCCTCTCTTAAATGGAAGGAGATGCTCTGTATCTCCCAACTATGGGAATATTGTTCCAGAACAATGAAGAAGAGAAGGAAGGAGAGAGGTCCTCCACTTTGTTGGACACATGTAATTTAACACCTGACTAACACCATCGGTTCTACTGGGGAGATAGGTAACTAGAGCAGATCATGATGTGTTGCAGGGAGCTGCTGATATAACACTCTGTTTGAGTGTGTTGTCACATTCTGCAACCAGCAAATGTAAACTACATGCCTGAAAAAGGCACAGTGAGAGATGAAAGAATAATGACCTCACTTTCACTCAAAACAAGCCTGCTGGACAGCTTTTGGTGAAAAGAAAAAAGGTCTATACTATGAATTAGTGCAAGATTATCAGTGAATAGTGAGAGAGGAATCCAGCAGGACTTCCAGACAGCAAAAGTGCATTCTAGGGTAGACGCTGACTGCTTCAGCAGAGAGCTTTGATTTGTTTCTGGGTGCACAACCATATTTCATAGGCCTTTCAGTCCTTGTCCTCCTGTTCACCTGAATCCTGAATACAGTTCACCTGTATTTAAAATATCAATACCATTTTATGCACATCCATACACACACATGTATAGGCTGCTGTAGTCAGCATCCAGAGACAGGAATCATTTGTCTGTAGAAAGCAAACCTGTTTCTTCAGCTAAGCTTTGATTCTATATCTGCTAAGTCATTGAAATCTCTTGGAATGAACATATGGAAGAATTATTGTAGTTGAATCTAAGTAGTGCTTAAATTAATGTAAATATGATGCATCAGCTTAATAATTAAAGGTGCCAGGTATGGGTTTTACTCAGAGTTTGAATTAGGTTCATGCCTGAACTTGTCAATTTGCCTTGAAGCTTGTTAGGCTGAACTCAAAAGGAAAAGTGTTGTGGGAATGCTGAAAATAATATAACAAAGCAAAGGGCTTTTACTCTCTCCTGTGGATCTTTTCTCATAACATCTCCCTCAAAGTTTCCCTGGCACTTTGAACTACGCTCATAGTCCCTTTGCTTCATTTATGGAGGTGTGTCACAATTAGTACGTGGCAGCTTGGGCCACAAAAAGCTGTCTTTCTATTTCTACTTTTGTGTGCTAGCCCAGCAGCTCCCAACTCTGTCAGGGACCTGACCTGCAGATCCCACAGAGCTCCACCTCTGAGGCCATCCAACTGCACCAGATTAGGAGGCATGGCTGGAGCAGACTGGCTCAGCCCAGAGTCACTCTGGGACCTCTCCAGGAGCGCCAGCTAGCAGAGTTAGCAGAGGTCTGGAAGAGTTTATTCCCTTGGGAACTACTGTCTCTCCAGTTGGGAACCACCAGGCCGGGATCGCATAACCACAATTCCAGCTCGAAGGACCCCTGGAACCAGCCTGGTCAAACTTGCTCTGCTGTGCCTGACTTCAGAGCAGGCTGCATGAAAATGCACCATTTAGGAAACAAAATGAAAAGTTCTTACAGATACACCAGCTCAGCATCTGGCTCCAAGTCTTTTTATTCTCAAGGCATAGTTAGGAAAGAAGGTTTAGGTTCAGGTTTCAAAGTTGAGAAAATATACTCAGAATAGTAAAATGGTTCCTTCAGAGAACAAAATTGCTAAATCAACTGAACCACACCTTCAACACATAAAAGCCTAGCTAAAAAAAATAAAGCAGAAACCTCAAACTGTTCTCATTTCTCTGGGCCATTTGTATTTGCTTTGTGTGTGTAAATCAGACATTTGTACATAAATGATGTAGATGATGAACACACTTGTGCACACTCTCATGTGGACACACATATGTCTCAGTCTCACACAAGTAGTTATACGATAGAGATCTAGACAGGTATTGCTCCAAGGATCTCATTCAAAAGTTATATGGGAAATGAAAAATTCAGTGGGGAGTTAGACCCAATGTTTACGGATTCATGTCCACTGTGTGAGTTATCTCTGTGGCCTATTTCAGACTGCTCTTAGTTCACTGTTGCAGAATCGCATAGATTAGTAACCTCTGAGTTTGGGGCACATAAAAGCCCTGAAGAAAGGCCATGAAAGTGCACAGGTTTGGCAGATGTATACAAGAACGAAAAGCCATGTTCTTGATTTCATCTTGATACATCAGCACAATATGACAGTCCTACTTTGCTCTGAATCTCTCCTGTGCAACAGAAAGCCCTAGGGAGCTTTGTGACAAGCCTAGCTTTTGCAGTCCACATTTACTTGGCATGTAACATGTGGTAGTTAATGGTGACACTGAAAGGCAGAGACTATCAACAGCGAAGCTGGCCAAGTTTTCATTTTCCTGTGGGAAATTTTGTCATAGTGGCAGAGATGGCACTGAGAGAAGGATGTATCCTCTAGTTCTCTGAGATTTCTGGAGTGGGCAAGTTGCACTCCCAGTGTCTCAGCAGTATATTACTGGTCTCCTATTTTTAATGTGATTTGGGCTTATTCCTCATTGGATATGCCAACTTGCTTTTGCTTTCCACTGTTAGAAAAATCTCAGTTGCTCAGACACCCCTTCTTTCCCTCTTTCATTCCCACAGGCTTGGAGAAGTTTGTCCTCTAGCCTACACAAAGGACAAAATGGGAGGATCTTGGAGGATGGTGGTCAGGCCAAAACCATCTGGATATGTGGCAAATTGCTGTCTTGTGAATCAGGTGGCTGAATTTCCCTGTTTATGCTAGACATTTGTTTCAATCCATCTACTTACTGGGCCTCCATTTAAGTAGCTCCTAAGAAAGACTGTGTCTGTGTAAGGCTTTYCATGGTAGGGTGAAAATGCATCACAGAAGAGCAGATGCTGACCTTCGATGCTCTAAAGAGGTGCATGTTACCATGAATGTCTCAATTTCCTCCATGAAAATGCTTTGAATTGTGAGAGCACTGCTGGTGTGGCATATTTAGGGCCAAACCCTGCTGTCCAAATTTTGCACACAATTCAGGTGCAGCGAGCTGTATTCATGGATAAGGTGGGAAGTTTGGACTTTTGCAATGGCAGAGAAAAACTGAAGATGTTATGGCTTCTAGAAAGAATGGAATGAACAAATTATCTGTACTGTCTTGTTCTTTGTCAGCTTGTTTAGTTACAGCCCTGTCTCCTTCCAGACTGAGTGATATCCTGAGTAAATGCGGGTACCAGGATGACACAGAGGATGTTTACGGAGCACACAGATGGCCTGGGAAAGGGCTTGCTGATGCCAAGATAAGACAGGCCCAGGACAGGGCAGTCCCTGCTGTGCCCGTGCAGGTGAACTGGAGGCTGTGGGAGCCTGGCCTTGGGCTGTGCATGGCAGGGCAATGGCCCTGGAGCCTGAGCAAAGCCACAGGGACAACACTAGCTTTTAACTGCCTTAAAAGATCTACACTGGAGCAGATATGGATCCTTTTCCAGATGAAAGCTTTGTACATGCTGTTACTAGTGAAACTGGGGTTAGTGAGGCAACGTGCTGGAGGGAGGGACCCGGGCCGGATCAGGAGCGGGTTGTCCTGCAAGGGAAAAGGGCAGGGAATGGTTGGGCGCAGGCAGGAGGCCTGGGCAGGATRAGGGGTCAGTGTCCTGGTGGCTCTGGGCTCCTCTGCTTCCTGAGATGACATTGCAGCCCTGGCATTTGCTGAGATGTTTTGCAGCATGTCCCTGCTAGCTAATGAAAGGACTATGTATGAGGGGACAGTGTAGGCTGCCTTACAGGGCAGCCAGCTTCCCAYAGCACCAATTAAGTATAATCTCAGTGACCCAGCAGACTTTTTTTCCAGGGCTAGAGCTGTTTAGTCCACTCAGAGCTGCCTCTAGGAGCTGAACATAGCCTGTTTTTTTCCTACTGCACTCATTGCTGAGCTCACCAAACTCAGATTTAGCCACTCTTATATTTAGCACTTCCTCTTTCCATGTCTACACCCGCCATGCTCCTTCAGGACAATATTTCTGATCATTATAAACACACTGGCAAGTGAAATAGTAAAGCAGAACAAGAAAATAGACCAAGCTGTAACCGCATCAGTTCTCCCCCTTGAGATGCAGCTAAACATATCAGCATTATCGTACACTCCTTTTGAGCACAGTTCAATAAAATTTAAAAGTATCCACTTTAAGGAAGACTGCCCAGGCTTTCCTGGGGAAGTGGACGTTGGAGATGCTGTGTAGCTGTGCTGAGCACTGCCCGATSAGAAGCAGCCCTCACTGCTATGGGAGCTGATGCCGCCTCCCTGGGAGGGAGACGTGTGATCAGGCACCATCTTTCAGTTTCTCTCCTATTTTTTTCCTGGTAAAAGATTTCCTTGCACTGTGAAGTGTTTGAGAAATGGGGATTGAAGGTGGCCCAGAAATCTGTTGTTGTTATGGCAATATATATGCGCTTCCATGGTATACTGCATGGTATATACTACATATATTGCATTCATAGTATACTGCGTTTCCACTGTCAAACAAGGGGCAACGCGAGCCCTGAGGAATAATTGCAAATTCAGGGAGAARGAGGATAAAAATGACCATAAACAAGAGTAAGAATATATGTAAAAATCAATTGTGTATCTTCTATGCACAGCAGGTGAGACAGGATCATGTTGCATAGACAAAATGTAGGAGACATAGGTCRCTGCTCCTCAACTTCAATGATTAGTAGTAGTAGCTGTGGGTATTTGTGTGTAAAGCTAAATCTGTGTCCCTCAAATCTGCTCTGTCCCTGCATGTCTCTCTCCAGCTTGTCCTTGCCTCCAGCAGGGAGACCCAAGCAAGACTGGAGAGCTGCAGGAGGACCCTTCCATTTGCAAGGGGAGCAGTGCAGAGCAGCAGGCACAGCATCGGGGTGTTCAAGTATATGGCTTATCTGAGTCCTTATTTAAAATCCGCAGCACTTTAAAGTATAGACAGTAATAGAGATAAAAGTTATATGCATGACAATAGGATGTATCATGCTAGAACATGAATTAACCGAGCTGGTGACTTGCACAATGTTAAGTACTTGCAGTGGGGATCTTCAAAAGCAGATTGGGAGCAGGCACTCCTGGTTAGCACTGGTTAGGCTTTTGAAAGTCTGGCTTTTATTGTGGAGAGACCTCTTTCTCCCAGAGTCAAAGTGCAAAAATAAGATCAAACTTCCATCATATCTGCAACTTGCCTGTGTGATTTTGTATTTTCTTTATGCTGGTTGATAGATGGCTCTAATGATTGTGTTGACATTCATTTAATGGTATTTACTGTCATTTTCATTTAATAAAAGTCTTTTCTCACTTTGAACTGGAGTGTTTTCTCTACTGTGGCCTGTGGTGGTTTACATTTGCTTTATTATTAATTAAAGGTAAACGCCTTTCTTGTGAATGTTTCATTGCCATGCAGATGAAGCCAGCACCTTCAAGTGGAATTTTCTACATTTTATTTCTTCAAATCCATTACCTCCTAAAGCCTGATGAAGTAAGAATTTGAATAACTATTTTTGAAAGGTAGGATTCACTGATAAGCTTCAGATAAGTGGTTTAAGATGCTTATCATTGCAATTTAACTGCTTTGGCTTATTTAAATGGCGGGGGTGGTGGTGGAAACAACGTGCAGTTGGACAAGAACAGCTTCTCTAGAGGTTTTCACTTATGTTAGTCTTGGACTGGGTTCAAACACTGTAAGGATGCCTTTATCCTGTCAGCACTTCCACACTGTGAGCTCTCATATTGACTTTTTAACCTATATGGGCCTACTGAAGCATTTCTTGTCCCTGCAGCCATGTCCAAATATGCAGAGCCAGTTTTTCAGTCAATTCACCTGGGGATGCTCAGGACTGTGTGTCTGCCTAAACCATCTGACTTGTGCTTAAGTGTTGATGCCAACACCCTAGAGAAGCCTACAATCTGTGAATAGTCTTTGAAAGTCTCTGAAATTCTCCTTTCTAGAGGGAAAACTTGTGTCCTTGTGTTTGTGCATTGCATTCCACTCGTTTTCTCTTACTGCTCACAATTTCCTGAAGAACTCTTCTACTTTTTCTTCCTTTTTCCTTTCCTTTCTTCTAGCCTTTCTCTTTACTGTCCTTATTTACTGGTTGCTGTTCCTGTCCTGGTCCACCAAACTGATGACTAGCCCATTCTCAAAGCCCTAGGTATCTCCTTCATTTGGGTTTTCCACACACTTGTGTGTTCTGATTTTGTCTTTTAACCTTTATTTTTTTCTGTATCACTATTTGTCTTAAAGAAAGCTGAAATGAGTAAGTGATCAATAATGATGTTTCTTAACCATAATCAAAGGTTATGTCTTCTATGACAAAAAAATACCTCTTCTTTTATTTGATTCAGAAAATTTTGACAAAAGAAGGTGAGAGACCTTTAGGATATCTAGAGTTCAGCTTTCAGCTGTCACCTTCACTAACAACAACAAGTGGCCTCTGCCTCAGCAGAAGAAATGTGCTGAAATGGAGCTCTCCTCTCTGTCTTCTGGGAGTCAGAACAGGCATATAAACGAACTTATCACTTGAAAATCACACCTGCAAAAAGCCAGTATCCTCTCATCCTCAGG
This sequence comes from Nothoprocta perdicaria, assembly GCF_003342845.1. Lineage (NCBI taxonomy): Eukaryota > Metazoa > Chordata > Aves > Tinamiformes > Tinamidae > Nothoprocta > Nothoprocta perdicaria. The sequence continues at coordinate 3,027,186 of NW_020455832.1, read as the reverse complement.
ATGAGCAATGAAGTGTTTGAACCACTGGGGTCTGGCTGTGGTTCCCCAGCCCAGCCGGTTCCAAGAAAAGCTGGAGCGAGGAGATAAGTGGGCATCCCAGCGCGGCACCCCTCAGCCCTGTGTTATGTATCCCACTGCCATGAGATCCATGACACACTTCTTTGACCCTTTCTCCCCCACAGGAGCAAGACAAGGATGGCAGGGAAGCTGTCTCAGGGAGGTCCCATGTCCCCAGCATAATCTGCTTACTGGAGTAAAGTCACTCTGAGAGTCCAAACTGATAATGGCACAAAGGCACAATGGCACAAATGGCACAAATTTACAATAAAAGCACTGAGAAAGGAGCACTGCTTTGTCTAACAAGGCTTATTCCTTCATCAAGCATCATATACAGTGTGTCCAAAGCCAATGTCAGCAGTGTTTGCATCTGACCAGCCCTGGAAGGCACTCAGCCCATCTCAGTCACACGTCCATTTGTGGACAGGAGCACACTTGTTGTAGAAAGAAAAAGGAGACATCCTCCTCATCCTCTGTGTTGTGTCTATTCATTTGTCTACTGATGTCATGAAGTAACAAGATGTTCCCTGCAAGGAAAAGTTCCGTGTCTAGTCTTTGTGATAGGCTGCAACASAGGAAGGCCAAAAGAGTGGCTATATAGAGGTAGGAAATAGCACAGCAGAGGATGGCATCCAAAGGAGGCAGTTATACAAAAAAAGCAGCACATTTTTGCTTTTCAGCTCTTATTTTTAACATTTCAGAGCCAAGAATAGTCAAAACTCTAACAGGAGCTTCCATACTAGTACTCTTGAATTTTGTTTTTCTACAAAGCCCAAACAATGCCTTTTAGTCTTTTTTAGTTGCTGTCCGTACTACCTTTGTAGTTTAATTCACAGGACTGCTTCCAAACCAGGAAGGGTTAGTCAGGAGAGAGGTAAAGCAAAGGGATGGTTTCATCTGATGCCTTGATCTGAATACCTTGTGAGAGGAGGAATGGAAGACAGTCTCCCAGGTGCTTGGATTTTTGCAAACAGAAACCTTAGTCTGGAAGTCTAGAATAGCTATGGACATTTTTATTTCAGCCTGTATCTAATAAATAAATAAATAAATAATAATAAAAAAAAAAGCACACAAAAAATCCTCTGAAGCTSAGAAGCTCAGGACTGGGAAAAGCTTCTTTCATTGTCATTACACGGTCTTCTTGGACCCTGTTGTTACAGCTACTTCTGAAAACTGAAGTAGAGGTGAAGTTTAGTGTCACTCYGGGAGCCTATGTCAACGCAGCTAAGGAGAACCTCCAGTGGGGAAATGAAAAAAGAATCGTGCAGCCCTGCAGCAGTCTGCACCTCTCTGAAGCACCTCACAGGGACAGCAGGGACGTGTGAAAAACAGCATTGAATGTTGGAGGAAAGTCAGCAGCACCAAATATTTTTTATTGGCAAGCTCAGTATATTTCAGCAGATTTTGGGAGCATTACAGGAAAGGCTCATGGAACACTGTAACACTTCAGCAAAGTTTCATGACTGACGTGAGTATCTGACAAGCTGATCTGTCACTCACATTTTCTACTCAGAGAAGTCACACAATAACTCACCACACAGCACCAATAGCTGATTTTAATAATGGCTAACTTAATATGAAAAAAAAATCATTTTCCAAGGTCTACCAAATAGAAATACTTTTTGAGGAAAATTTTACAGGGCTGTCTTACAGATATTCTCATTTCTAGGATTTTCAACTTTAGCACTTCTGCCTGGTTTCCAAGGATAATGTCGTATGTAGTTTCTCCCACTTATGCCTGGATCCATGATACACAAAAATAAGCTCTTTTCACCTTTTCAGATGCCCTGTTCACAATGTATCATCCCACTGATCTGATTTGTGCTTTCTTCCACTGGTCACCACATCTAACCCTATACTGTCCTGAGACACTTCACCTTTTTTTTTTTTTTTTTTTTTTTTACATTTGGAAGTGATCTCTGTACTCTGCATTTCTTCCAATTGCATTTCTTCTATCTCACACTCTTTTATTCTCTCTTTCATGTTTCCCTCCTTTCAGAGCCCATTGCTTTGTTTTCTCAGAACCACAGAGTGGAAATAGAGATGGACTATATGAAGTTTAGCTTGAATCCAAACTTTTCTGGCTTTATGAAATTCAAGGATTTCAGACCACGGATTACAGAAGAAGACTGTGAAATTTTAGATTTGCCTCTAGCAAATCTTTTCCAGTCTCACAAACATTTCTGTATCTATCATTCTGTAACTAACTCTGGCCTACTGAATTCCCTAATTGTGACTGCAAGGTGGGAAAGAGAGGGCTGGTACTGGTAGATGGAAGCACCACAGGTTCATAAGGGATTAAACACGATAGTTTCAATAAAGGACTTACACTACAACCTGCACAGCAGGGAGCCCCAGGAAGGGATGCTGATGAGAAGCTGCTGGCGGCAGTGATCAGATGTTCAGACTGGGCACACGGGCAGGATTTGACTCCTTGTTTGTGAGGGCCCTTTAAATCTGCTAGAACTATTTCCTTATCTTAGCTACACCAACCTTGAGTAGCTACTGCCTGAATATCTAGACTTGTTGACAAAACARAGCCTGCCTGCCCAGCCCTGATGGGAATTTGGTCAGTGTGTAGTTTCACACACTGGACCTCCTACCACACACTCTRCCAGTCTCTGACTCCTTACCAGGTCTTTCACAGGTTTTCTCACTGCACTAAAGGTCTTCACTAATGTGTGTGCTAATGATTGGTGAACACATGTAATTGGTCATCACATGCAGACGTTATTAATTTATAAATCTGTATTGAGTTGTTTTATTTTTTTACTTCACAAGGAAGTGAAGTTTTTTACTTCACTTTAGGGGAAGTTAATTCAGCTTGTTCCAGGCAGTCCTCACTCCTAAGGGCAGAGCTGTATTTCTACAAAGGTAGTAGATAATTTCTGTGTAGAGATCACTACTTGCTGGCCATACACTAGCTTATTTTGAATATGTCACCTAGTACCTGTGCAGCTATCTGTCCATGGTAGAGCTTAGACTAATGGCCCAAAGCTGTGAATTTCTTTCAGTGGCAATTGTCCAACCTGCTTCTTGGGAAAAGGTCTGCACAAGGCAGGACACACTTACAGGATGATGGTCATGACAGAGCATCACACTCTACCTCTATTCCATTCACAGGGGCTTTCAGAAGTAGGTAAAATCACAAGGAAATGTATTTTGCTGTTTCCTCCACTTGAAAAATGTGCAAGTTTAAAACAATTTTTGTTTTGGTCATTTCCACCATGCTTAGTACCTGTGAAATATTGCTGAGTACCCAGAATTGCTTTCTTAGCCCTTAGAGACCCTGAGACATCAGATGAATTTGTCCTTATCTGCACCAATATTAGTGACTTCATGCACAGGAATGTGGTACACAGCCATCCACAGCAGTGGAGCTGCCGTCCAGCCYAGAACTGACTGATGAGCACAGGGCTAAGTTAGTACTCCGGACAACAGAGACACGTGGAAATGTGTAGGGACCTCCATCTGCTGTGACTGCATTATGTGCTCTGACTTACAGTGGGGTTCCCAGCAAATTTCCAAAGTCCTGCAGCAGAACCTCAAGCTGAGAGCCWGCACATTTTAAAAGGGATTTGAGAAGAGCAAGCACTCACATCATCTGACTCCCACTGAGTTCCCAGCTTAATAGCTGCTGGAAGCTGGGCAAAATATTGCTGAGAGGTGACGAGAAGATATCTTGCCTGCTTAAGAGCATTTATGTTCTTGCCCTCTTTGGTTCCCACTGCCAGGTGCATTTTCTGATTTTGGAAGAAAAATGCCATCTGGCACACCACATTTCTCACTTGGGCTCTCTGGAGTTACATCGCAGGGAGTCTGAATGTGTCACAGCTCTGGAGGCCGCTGTACAGCACTGGAGACCTGCTCCAGAGGCAGAGAAACATCCAGGCTAAAGCACAGGAACATAAGAATTAAATAATGTATCTCAAAATCTGTTTTAGATAACAATTGCAGGCTTTTTAGTGAAATGCACACTATTTTCCTTTAAAGTTAARGTTAAAAAAAGAAAACAGGCAAAAAGCCCCCTCAGAAATTGGCTACACTGTAGCTTTCATAAAGTAAATTAGATCAGTTGAGCCCTCAGCCAGCACCTCCCCAGTAGGATGTTAGATCTGGGGCCTCCTCACATACTCCTCTAGTATGTTGCTAATGACTCCAGTAAAAATTTTGTAAATTGAGGAAAAGGAAGATGCTGGTGTCTCATTGTTCCCATTTTCGTGATTCTACAGGCATGACCTCCCTCAGCAGTGAGGTTTTCCCTGGGCTTTATYATTCAAGATTACCCTAATACTGATGAGTTAACAAGTTCTGACAAGACCACAGCACAGGGCAGTACACCTGCAGGTAAAACAGAGGTTGCTCTAGAGTCGTTTTCTCATACTCTGAAGCACACAARCATTGAAACATGACTTTTTTAGAGGGTAAGAGAAGACTAGTTACCTAAGTGGTGTGTGTCTGATGGAGTTCCACTTGAATTGCCTCCATGGTCTTTGAGAAGTGCGATGGCAGAGAGTTTACCTAGTAGCACCAGCACAAATGCCATGTGATTGTACTGGTAAACGAATAAGTGACTGAGAAAATTTAGCAAGCAGCTGTCAGATGCAGGCAGAGGTGAACAAAGCCTGATTCCCTTTTATAACCCCAAGAGCTGTAAGAGCTTATCTTAACAGAGTATCTCTTTAAAACAGCAGGGTCCACTGTGGCCCATTGTTATGGGAAACTATTGCTTTTATTGCTCTGTAGATATTTGTTTTCTATGCATGGTGCTTTCCTGCTGGATGCACCGCTGGGTTAATGTACTCCGGAGCATTACGCATGGTTGGCAGCAGTATTTTCAAAGCAGAACCAGGTCTTTATAGATTTCTGCATGTGCTTGTGTTGATTTTACATTAGTTGTTCCCATTTGTATTTTCCTAAASAACAGTTTCACTTTATTTTTGTTAATGATGTTACAAGATTTTACTTGTGGTGACTTCAATTCAGTCACTCAGTAAGGTGCTCTCATACTTAATTTCATCTGTCTGTTACTGTATCTGTGTTTGCAAAACGGAGCAGTACGTTTTAATTAATCATGCACAAGGCAAAACTCCTCTATTACACTAAGCTTAGGGAAAGTAAAAGCCTTTTCCTTCCCTAGACAGAACTGCCAGGAAGGCAAGGGAATAACACTGTTGGGTTACCGAATCTTCATGAAGCAGACGACTGCAGCCCTTTCTCCCCCAACGGTGCCTTCCCTCCCTCTGAGCTCAGAAAATCACTAGCAACTCTTCTGGGTCTGGACGACAGCTAGKCTAGCTTTGGGGAGAGGCCATTCTTACAATGGGAGCTGGTTGCATTAATGAGCAGAAGGATTTGAGGACAGCCAGATGCTCCACAGCCATTCAAATAACATATATTGGTAAGTTTAACATGTTATATATATATATATATTTATACAAGCAAGTGCCACACTCACAGATGCCCAGTCATGGTAGGAACAACAGCACCATAAGGACTGGGAACAATCTATGTCCTTCAACATGTATTTGGACTGATGTCCACTGCAGAAACTCCACAAAGCCTCTCAACACCATAGGCAGAGATGTAGAACCTCAGCAGAAATTCTTTTACAAATCAAGTGAGGCTGGATGGGGAAGTGCAGCCTTCCTGAAATTGGAGTCAGCCCCTGGGAGTATGTGAACTGCTTAACAGAGACCAGAGGTGTAGGAAGGATTTTTTTTTATCCCTTTACTAGGCACTGCAGAGTAATCAAGACTGCATAAATTGAGTTGTTCTTAGGGTATGCCCTTTTACAGGCAGAGTCGCCCAGAGTTCTGCAAAAATTCTGTAGTAGGGTCTTGGAAGGGAAACAAAATAAAGCCAAATTGCATGTTAAGGTATTTGCTGCCATATGCTTTATCTACACTGTCTTTCTCCTTCCTACCACTTTCTCTAACATACAGATGGAAAATTTTCTTCTGTAACAATTTGGCTTATTTTTGTTTATCTCATTTAGGACACTACCACTTTGGACTCCTTGTCCCGGGGTTTCTTACTGGAGGAGCTGTGCAATGACTAAGCCAGCAGTCCCAAAGGGCCCATCACACAGAACATGGGGTGATGGGTAGATAAAACAAGGAGATAGGAGGGAGCAAGAGAAACCTGTGAGGCAGGTTTGACCAGCATGTCAGCCAGCAATCTCAAAACACCGATATAGTTTTGGGGGGAGTCATACTGGCAAAGGAGTGACTTGAGAGRGGTTAACTTTGGGTTATTTCTAATGGGGTCTTCTCATGTACTAAGAGATGGTATGAGAAAAAAAGCAGCAAGCTGCCTGGGAATGTGTCACAAATTCCTTCAGTTTGGCTCTGTAGTGGTGGTTGAGGGAGGAGATGCTCTGAAGGCTCCAGGGACCAAGACAAGCAGACACACGCAAGATCCTGTCTTCAAGACCCTGTCGAATAGGTCTTTTCTTTCACTCCAAGGGTCCCGAGAATCTGACTCCAACAATCTGCAGGGCCATAACATTCGCTGCAGTTTCCCCCTCCCTTTCCCCTTTAATTTTCCTTTCTTCCTTTGTGCAAATAAAGAGAAGGCACTGGGAATTCTTTTGAAGACACTATGGTMGGGGTTTGTGCTGGAATCTCATAAGGAAGCTTATGAGACATTATAAGATGTCCTTAGAAAAAGACTCTTTGAACCTTTTATCTTAATGCATTTACCTCTAGAGTACAGGCTTAGCATTCAAGAAAAGCACTTTACAGGGAGAAAATTAAACACATAATGACTTGCAGGAGACCAGGAGACTATATCCCGAGGAGTTTTAATGTGGGCTAGCACCAGGGAAATTAATATACTCACATATTCTTGACCTTGATTTTTTGCATTTCTGTTTCATGACATAAAACAATAGCATTAATAGGAATATTTTATTATTGTCCCCTACAAATGAACTAGAAGTAAAATGCTTTAGATCAGTATCGCTCATAATGGTATAGTTGGTAGAAAATTCCGTTTCAATATTTCACTTCAATTATAAGAGCTCATATTGCCTTAGGTGAAAGTGTTTTAAAAAAATCACATAATAACAGGCTATTGTGCAATGGACTGTAAAACCATCAGACAAGGGTGTAAGCTTTTTTGATTTTCTTTTCTTTTCTTTTTTTTTTTTTTTTTTTTTTTTTTTTAAGTAAAATCAACTGAGTGAAGTGCCTGCAGTCTTTTTCTATTATTTTCTGGCATGCCCTTGAATGGTTACTTTCTAATGTATGATGAGTACATGCTGTAACTTTAGTTCACAAAATACTGTTGGCTTATGTGAAAAAAAAAAAAAAAAAAAGGAAAATGAATATGTGAAATTGTATGAGTCAGAGCAGTTAAAAAGCAGGAATCTCTACATGCAGTTTATTCTTCTGACAACAACATATATCAAAATGGGACTGTGAACATTGAGGCATGAATGTGTTTGAAGGAGAAGGCAGCTATTAACAAGGCTAGTAGTACTTTCATTATGATAATGTAAATAGAGCAGTGCAACCTCATTAGCTTAGGCTTGGTTAAACATTTATTAAACTAACGAATCTATCTCTAGAAAGGAAGAGACTATGTTAGACAGATATAAGGCGTGCTTATGCCGGTGTAACCATGGTCCCTGTGGTAGAGCACACCCAGCAAAACTCGTTTCACTGGCACATAAACAGTCCATAGGACAGATGCTGGCACATGACATCTGAGATCTTCTCAGACACTGTGAAAGGATGTTAAATACTTCTTGCAAGACTGACTTTGGGGAGAAAACTCACAAGTATTTATTCATAAAGTCAACTACAAAAGAGGATTTAAAATCTGTGGTTTCTTCATAGACACAGAATAATACCCCAAATTAAATGACTTAAACTATTAAGGTATTGAAATTCAGGGCCAAGCATTGCAGTGCCCACTCCTTGATTACATATGGGCATCTCTCAGGTATGTACCATCATAAGCATTATTCCTACAGGAATTATTTGCTTCTTCCCTTTATCCTACACTAAAATATAATGGCTCAAAAGTCACAGGAGTTAGCTACCAAAAGAATTTGAGGATCATATCTCTGTAAGGACAATGAGAATGATGTCCAAGACTCAGTGACCACATCTCTGCAAGAATAATTGAAGTCCAGGGTAAGCTCAGGTCTTAAAGGCAGTGAATCCTTCAGGGTCCTTATCCAAAGAACAAGTTTTAGTCATGCAACAATACCTGCAGTATGTGGTTTCAGTGAAAATACAACAGAAAATTCTGCTGTTGTGCAATAGCACAGAATAGCTAATAATATGAATTTACCATGGGTTTAATTACAGGTTATAGCTCTGTACTAATCTCTGCCTCATAACATAATGAAAATAGCAGTGAGACAACAACTCTGACTCTTCTGAACTGCTACTTTTGATTACTACCTCTTTGGATTTTGTGAATCAGAAATTACAATGAGATTTAGGGCTTTAAGAGAAATATGTTACTGGATCTAGTTGCTACTATGCCAGACTTTTTCTCTGTTAGAACATGTTTCATGAGGTCTTGTTTTAAAAATCTCTATGACCAGTTCCTATAMAAAATATTAAGATATAAATAACACATGAAATACCTACCTATGCATACACATGTATACAAGGGTGTGTGTATAGGTATTGCTACCTTGTGAATTCCCAAGTGCTTTTAGAGACAAACAACTCTGATTTGGTGGTGGCTGGTGCACCTGTGCAGACAAATCTGTGATGAGGAGAATAAGAGATCTCTGCAGACTACAGCAGCCACTTCCTAACAGCTGATACTTAACACTGTTTAATCTCTCTCTTTTTTTTTTTTGATTTTCCTGATGTTGCTCATGACCTGTTTTATTTTGCTATTAGTATTTCTACTCCCTGGTTGGCTAACTCTGTATATGAAGGGAGCCTATAGCATTTAGCTAAGATGATAAGTCTGCATTTAGTCAGATTAATCTCTCACTGGATATTTAGCCCTCTGCTGTCAAAATACATTGGCTGATATAGTCTTCATTTAATTTTTATAAAAGTTCTCTTGATACCAGATTTCCTTTTCTTTTTTTTGCTAGATGGGACTTTGCTTTACAGTGTTAAAATATTCTTTGGACAGTTTGGAACTGTAAGAGTCCTCTGCCTCATGACTCAAACAGACAGTGATAATTAMCTTGCCTGGACAGCAAAGATTCCCATAAATAGCAAGCTCATTTGGTAAAGGGTGGTTTTGTTAGGCGGGGAAGGGAGAGACATTTCAAGACAATTTTGTATCAGTAGATATTTAGGCTCCGAAATATCTTTATCCACTTTGGGAATGCACTTCCTGTTTTGACTTGTACTCTAAATATATGTAATTTTTAAATTACAGGTTTACGTCAAGGGAGCAATTTAGTCAAGTATTACTTTCTTTGGAGAACACATCCTTGTTGTTACTCTTAAATTATAGCATTTATTCAGACATAAAGAATTCATGAATCTATTAATCAAAAAGCATGTTCATATTGCAGGTTCTTTGTAGGCCTCAGTTCTTCTGGACATAGGGAGAGTGGATAAAAGCTGCAAAACAAAAAGAAAAGGTGTTGTGATTTGAGCTGCTGGGAGTACTGGGAGTACTGGTCTAAAGACAGGATGAAAGGGCAGAGATTTTAAAGGATCCAATTTATACACTGACAGCTCCTTGAAYTGTGAAGGATTTCTGTATAGGCTGGCATAGATAAGCCGTTGCCCAGGTGTCAGGGCAGTGTGCTTATGTGGTTTTCTTAGGTCTGCAGCTAAAGGAAATCAATAGATGACCCAACAGAGTGCAGTAAAACCAGTCACCACCTCTAATGTGTCTCTGCGTCCCAATAGTTTCAAAGGATAAGATTTTGCTGCATATTCTCTTCTAGTTAAGAGATTCTCTTCTAGTTAAGAGAGTCCTTCCTTCCATGGAAGTCAATTCATAAGTCATACTATAGAAAGGCTGGTAGAGCCTTTCTGCTGCAGCAGTATCATGGAAGAAGGATGGCTAATATATATTTATTTCGCTCACTTATATAGATAGATAGATAAAAGACTGAGATAGCCACACAGCCAGTGGTGTTCGTTTTAACATAGCTATGGATTTGCTTCAATGTCACGCTGSCCAGCGTTCCACATGTAGGTTTTTGTATGTTCCACGTGACAAACACAAACGTTCACTTTCACTTTAGGGGTGTACATACCTAACTCTCAACCTTTCCCTAATTTAGGAGCAATCTGCACATCCTACACAAACCTGCCCCAAGGAATATTTGGTTCCCAGTGCAGAGGATAACAACATATGTTTATGACCACCGTGGTAAAGAGAAATTGCCATAAGAGCTTGGCAATGAGCTACGAGTTTTCCCCATCAMGCTGATTCAGCAAAGCTAAAATGAAATAGCCTGTCAGAGCATGCCAAGGGGAATCATTTACTGCTCAAAGAGCTTGCAAAGTGTTTCTTTGTTTGTTTTTTTCCCAATATCTCAATCCCAAGGCTTTCAGGACCAGGATAAACAACGCCCCACTGTGTTTATGTAAARGAAATTGAAATCTCTGTGCATAGATATCAGTCACACAGCCCAGAGAGATTTTGACTGAAGAAAGCTTTGCAGTGAATAAGTCSTGCTTCTTGCTCCACAGCCCTGTAAAAACTCTGAACCTGGGGCAGGGTGTTACTGGCAGGAAAGGATGTGCTGAGACCCTTGCTGAGCCCACCCGCACTGCAAAGCCTTGCGGGGAGAAGATCCCCCGACTTCCTCTACTTGCTTAATCTTTCTCATATCATTAGATACCCCCTTCAGAGTCAAGTTCCAAAAACAGCGCCCATCCTTTTCCTTTTCATGTCGGCAATGTTCTTTTGTTAAGCACATGCACACATGTACACACTCACACAAAGTGGTTCCAGCTGTTATGAATTATAGCATAGAAAATGCTTTTCAAAATAGTGCACACAGTCTAGTGTGTGAGAGAGTAAAAGTTTCTCATTAGTGATTATATCTTTCACATTTTCCTGCATACTTGTTATTCTTTCCTCAGGTAGGTTAGTTCCTTGCTCAGTAGACTTTGTTTGGACTGGAAAATCAAACTTTTTTTAGAGCTTTTGTCTTCTGCAAGGATGTCTCAGTGCTTTTTTTCTCTTTAATTCAAACTTTATAAAATCTCATCATGCTTGGAAAAGACATTTAGGTCTAATTAAACTTAAATCATGTATTAGCAAGGCAACATTCATACTGGCAATAATAATATTACAGGCCAGCACTGAAACCCCTTCCTAAATCCTAGAGGAAAATACAAATGATGCTTAAACGTTACCCAAAACTTTTGCTGCCCTAAGTACTATCAATCCAAGATATTTTTCTTTGAGTCTGACTCAGGTTTGTATTTAGGTATTTCTTTTGTAGAGCAAATATTGTTTCTTTCCTGCAAGTATGTCAATTAATCCAGAGGCTGAAGCAAAATTGTTCTTTGAGTACCTGAAGAGACTACAGCTGCCAGAAAAAATACATTCATTCTTATCTTGTTGGATTATTTTACTCCTGCGTGATGGCAAGTTTTGTGATACCATTGATCTCTTTGMAATGTGTTATTGATTTCTACTTCTAATAATAAGCAGCCTGAGCGTTGAATACCAAATAGGCTAAAAGAAGACCTGATACAGACCTACCAGAAAGGGAATTATGTCATTCACAAAATATGATATCCATATCTAATAACACTTGTTTGCATTTCTTTCATTATTGGTTTTCAGTCTTGAAATACATATTTTGTTCATTGAAATATCTCATCTTACAGTTGTGTTATGCTGATGCTCAGGCAATAGAATGAATGGCAAAATAAAGCCAAGTGGCAGCAATGTATTAGAATGGCTGCCAAACTGTGCTGAGCTGAATTAGTGCATTGTTTTCCTAGAAGACATTATATGGTCTGAATATAAAGTTCAGGATTATTGTGTTTAAACCAATAGATTTGGGCAAACTTCTAATTTATGATGCAATTGACGTCAGAGGTCAGCTTGCTCTGTGCATACACTACATTTAGTGCTATTAACAGTAACTAGAATAGATCTATAAGCAATTTTAAAATATCTTCTACTTGATATCTCCATGAAAATGTCTGTTAACAAGTTAGACATTTTTTTCTGATAAYTGCATGAGAAGCTATAGATTGAATCAAACTTCAGACAGAAAAATCTCATAGATATCACAGTTGAATTTTAAAATATTCCATTGGCTAGAGCTTTTCTTTGCAAGAAACATTGCACTGGCTGCAAGTAATTTTTGCTTCAACCACAAAGAATACATTGGTGCAAAGAAAATTTCTTTCAAGAATGACTAGTTAACCTAGCAATTTAAAAATGCTTTGAGTGTAGAGTGTGGGAACAGTAAATAGCCTTGGTTTCTGCTTTTCTAAATTTGTTACAGGAAAGCTCCACAATCCATTAACTCTTTAGTTTCTATATAACTTTGTTATTTTCTGGAAAATGGACAGAGGGTTTTGCCTTACTTCAACAGTGCACTACTCAGAGCCTAACTCAAAGACTATGCAAACAGATAATGCACCCATACAAAACACTCAGGAGAGTCCTTGTCTGCTCATGTGCAAATTGGAGGTTTTTTGATGTAATCACTGAATACAAATCTCCCAAAATAAAAATTCTGGGACTTAGCAGAATGGGTGATGCTGAGGGCAACACAACCTGGGGAGTCAGACCATTTTCAAACATCATACAGTTTTTTGTTCATTTCTCATATTTCTCAACTCACAGTTTTACATCAGCAGTATCACAGGGCAATAAGCATAGCATTCGGCAGATAAGAAGATGATCTGTAATCTCTCCATATTTGCATACATTTAAATATTCGTGTACACTTACGTGCTCTTGTTTACTAATGGGCACAGCAAAGAGCACCTCTGCTGATTCTTGACTACTTCATGCAATACTTGCTTACAGGTTTTCATGAGGTCTCGCAGCCAAATGCCAAACATATTTGGCTCTGTTTTGTTGTGGGRCTTGATGAGATCACAGAAAGGAAAATGCCCTCAAGATATCACTATAGAAATTAAACAAGAGACTTCCTCCTGTGGAAATGCCTTAGCAGGCATGAATCCAATGTCAGCAACATGCAGATTGCAAAAAGTCCTTCCAGTCCATTACCATATATGGACCATAATCAGCAGGATGATCCTGTTCTAGGTCAAAAGCGGAAAAGATGTGAAAAAAATGGCTTTTTAGAGCAGTATATGAATGTTGCAGATGTGCATGGGTTGACAGGTAAGAGTTCTATGACTAAATGCCAACACCAATGAGATCCATCCCCTCTAGTCTTCAGTTACTGCTTTTTCTGTACATGAGTGCTGGTTATGAGGTGCTTGAGGGTCATCTCAATGATAAAGTTTCTGCACAGATGTAGCTAGGACTGATGCTTTTCTCTGTCTCTCTTGATCTGGGAGATGATCGTCCTATTATCTGCCAGGAGTTCCCAACAAATGATAAAATGCCAGTGGCTAAACATGCCAGATATCCTATTATGTGCACATATATGTACATATTTCATATCTGGACTTGAAGTCTTCAGCCACTTGAAAACTTCAGCTAGCAGCAACTAATATGAGCTACTGCGAGCTCAGCATAACCGCCATCCTCTTTCTGTGCTGAATATTAAGCCATACCTAAGATGCTTAACACCCTGAGTGCAGGGCASCTTCTTAACTATCCCAGCTCCTGAACGAGGAGCTGGGTAAAGGCTGCCACTTCTTTGGCACAGCTGAACATCTGTATGTCTGTGTGAGAAGAACTTTCTCAGAAACAAGTCTTCATAGAATAGGCCTGTGGAAAAAGGCACCAGGTGGACAGTAAAGGCAAGGATATTATAGAAGGCATGGGAAAATCTGGCAAGTTTTGGAGAAAACATAGTGAAGGGACAGAAGAAAAGAGAGTTAGAAGTAGGATAAAGTCTGTGAGCTCAATAGGTGGGACCTTCTCCCACTAGTTTGTGGTCTGAGAGGTGAAGAGATGCAATTATAGTGTTTATTGACTATTTAAAACAGCAGGAACTTAGGTATGAATTTATACAAGCATTATTCAAACATGAACACAGCCATAATTAGGCCACAGCTTTTCCCCAAAATATCTTCTTACTGTAGACACTAACTTCGATGCTTCTTTTCAAAGGCCCACCTCTGTTCTTGCTCAACAACTTGCATGAGAAGGAAGGAGGAGGCTGCTCCCAGGTTCTTCCTTAGCAAAGGAGGGATTGTGCAGGAAACCTCCTGAATTAAAACTCTACAGTTTTGCAGATGTGGATGTTCTCCTTTCTTTTTCAAGGGTGTTATGGGTGGCAAATGCCACTCACTATCTCTGCAGAGGAGTGTCACCTGAGCCACTGCTTCATCCARCGATTTTTTCCAAATGCTAATAAATGCAGTGTAATATGTACCCGGCGCTGCAAAGAGTGAGCATGTAACAACACATATCCTGTTTCTGTCAGCAGAGCTATTTTATTTATCACCCAAAAGCACGAATTAAGTGTGCAAACTAAAAGCTGCTCTGTTATTAAATATTTAATAGAAATATCCAGCTACTATGACCATCACATTGGCGCAAAGAGTCCCCACATCATCTGTAAGGAAAAAAAGCTCCAGCTGTTCCCCTCCACTGACATTATGWCTCTTGGAAATGTCTGCAAAATGGTTATAAGTTTGCAGGACAAAACTAGGTCAGGATCTGCCAAAACATAGAGGCTTAAARTTAAGGTGCTTCTTCTATCCATGAGTTTTACAGTGATGAGTCTGAACTGTAAAAAATGATGTAAATTCAGCAGTTAACATAAAAATACACCGTAGCTTTTTAGTATTTTGGAAATTAGACCATTATTCAGAGAAAAGCTTTAGCCCCTCCTGGCCCTTTTTCTTTTTGGAGCTCTCAAATTTAGAGTGAATGTGGCTTTTAATTAAATATTGAATGAAATATCTCAAAGATTCACATTTATAGTAAATTAACTGTTAGCACATGTAGTTCAGTAAAGGAAGTTTGAGCACCTATTGCAGGCTTGGTCAGAGAATCTGCATCTTTTGCAGAAATATCAAACTGGCTGTTGCAAGTCACAATCACCTCACCTTTAACATTGCCAGAATTCCCTGGATTTAGTATGTTCTAAATCTAGTAGGTAAAATTTTGCTGCATGATAGCAGCTTTTTCCATTTCTGCTAAAAATTGCAGTATCATGTCCTGCCACTTTGGCAAAATAATTAAGTTTCTACAGAGATTTATGATGTGAATGCAACAGCAAACCCTAGCAACAAATTTGTTGTCATCTAGGCAGCAGAGATATTACGTTTAGTAAGTCTTCAGCTATATTGTACACATACCATGAAAGATATCATAAATTAAATGATCATTTCTTTGCTAAAGCCTTCCTTCAGCTCTCCTTCTCTTCCATAGCTTGACACAGTAACACCAATGAAATGATAGGACAGAGRAGTAGAAGATACACCCATCATGGGCAGTTGAGACATCACTGACCAGTAGCATATTTGCCAAAATCTGCAGTTTTTGCAATTTCTCAACTTATAAATTAGGATAAAACTGCACAAATTATTTTGGTCAGAAATAATTAAAAGGCTGAAGGGAGAGGATCAGAAAATTTGAAGCATTTTATTCTCAAATTATTAAAATGAAAAATTTTTATTTTGAAAACTAGCTAATTTTGAAAGATAGCTTTTTTTTTGGTTAGATCTTCTGAACAGTGAATTAAATGTTTCATTATGGGACAAATAAAGTGTGTCTTTGATCAGAATTGTTTTCCTCCTGATTATGCAATTTTGCCTTCTTTTCAAGTATATTGTTATTTAAACTTACATAATCTTGTTCTGGTCTATTATAGAACAGACCAAGACTAATTTCTTTAAAACCTGCCAACTCACTTTAGAATAATCTCAAATTATTTAGACTAGCAGCCAAAAAATGATAAATAACAGGCATAACATACACTTTCCTAGACTATAGCTAGGATTAGACTCTAGGGCATTGAAAAAGTAGTTATAATTATATCCTTCCTTTGAGTAATATTTTCTGATTATTGAATATTGTTTGAAAACAGGAAGTTAGACAAGAAAGAGGAACTGGAAATTATTGAATTTCATGCAGGAGTGATTGTTAAACAAATGTATGATTCTGTTCATTCTTGTTATAAGACCCAACGAAAACCTTTCCTGATGGAATCAAACTGTATGAAATTCAGAATGAAATTCACAAGTGATTCATGTCAGTACTGTTGACATGGCTGAAATTCAGGAGCGATCGTGTTGATACTGTTGACCTACTGGTAAAWGGTGTGCTGGAGTCCATGTGGCTGTGTTGCAGGTTGGAAGAACAAATAACACGATGTTGGGTGCAAATGCAATGGCCCAAGGGGTGACAATAGGCAAACTCTAAGGCAGCTCAGAGCACAGTCCTTGCTAGGGCGTGAGAAATACCATAATTTGTCCCATTTGGTGCCTTTGTCTGAAAATGGCCTCACTTGGGTATCTGCTTCAGCTCTGGTTGAACAACTGTGCATTGCATTTGGTGAGATCTTGGCTCCCTAACTTCAGGAAGAGAAAAGCAATAATAATTGCAGAGAAAAATGTAACAAGGGAAGGCTCAGCTGAATTTCTCTAAATTATCTGCAGTTTTGCAAAGCCAGATGTGCTCATGACAGCACATGTAGTGAGGCTGGCACATGCAGCCTGAGCATGGAGGCTGGCATGTGTGGCACAAGCTTTGAGGCCAGCATACATGGCACAGTGAAGAGTTAGCAGTGCTGCTGCCAACTGCCCTCCTCTGAAACATGATGTTTTCCAAATGGAAGTTTGAAAAGCTTGACATGGCCAGTGTTCCACTTGCAGGTAGAGGAAAAGTACTCCATGCAGTCTTGGTCACATCTCACTTGTGAGGCACCTGGGGTGCTCTTTGAGCCCTATGTGTAGGCAATGTGTTCTTATCCAGCCTTTGCCCAGTTTAGCACCATCCCCAGTACTTTTCTTGACAAATATTCTCTGGTTTTATATATCAAAGAAATAACCTGTCACTGTGCTGAAGATGAGATTGTCTCATCTAACATTTCCTTTATAGCTCAGAAGTCACTCAAGTTTCCCCAAAACCTCCAAAGCTTTGGCTGCTCTTGAGTTACAGTACAGCTCTTAGGAAGAAAAGGTTTTTTTAAGTGTTACAGAAAATGAGCATTCTTCAGTTAATACAAGAAACTCACAGCCCTACATATTCAGTGTCTGTCCACAAGTTTCATTTCTGTTTCTTGAAGCAGGACTTGGAAGTTCTTCTGGGGTTAGGTCAATTCTCAGAGCACTAACAAGACTCAGGAATATAGTGTTGAAGAGAAACCTTTTCTTTTTAGCCTTTGTCGTACAATTTCAGGTGATCCTCTGGAAGTTTTTTTCCATTTGAGTTCTGAACTTCTGAAACTGGACTGTCAAATACATGAGGTGTTTTCTTAGTTAAAGGTGCTCCATTTAAATATATGATCACCAAAGCTTAATATAATTCATTTATATACAGTGAATTTAACAATACTCATTCATGTATCATGCATAAGAAATTCACTTCTTTTCTGTGTTTTAGTTCAATATGGAAAAGAAAACCAACACAGTAAGTAAGCGGATCTCACTTTCAAAATGTAGTTTGGCGCAGATACAGAGGACACAGCATGAACAGAAGCTTAAGATGGATCCAGTCAAATTCCTCCAGTCAAATTCCTCCATTCCCAAAAGCCGCTTTCTGATGTACCTAGTGAAGCTGAATGGTAGCCAACTTTTCCAATATTGTATTGAAATCAGAGAGAAAAGCTTATGTACACTGTACATGAGTAATAAAGTTTCAAAATAAGTCTCAATCTCAAATGCTGGTAGTGGTTTCATGKTCATTTATGATGATTTATGATGTGTCCTCCTTTTGAACTGTGAAGGTCATTGTAGCATCTATAATGTCATATACCCATGGAATACTGTTTTATTCTCTTGACAAGGACTGGAGAACCTTCAGCTGATATTTCCCTTGTCAGGGAAGATCCCCTGCCATTTCATTTCAAGATACTACTAAAGGAATGCTTGGATTGTATTTCCGATGTCATAGACTACAGTTACAATGATCACATGTGTGATATCACCAGCAAATGGGAAAATACCAGGAAATGTTACACACATTGCATTTATCATCTAGACTGCTATGGTCTGCCCGGATGAAGCAGCCTTCTTCATAGGAACATTAGGAACGTGTAGTATACAGCAACACTTACAGTTCATTTTTTAATTCTTTATTCTCCCTTAAACCATCAGAAATACTGCATGTGCACCTTAAACTTGTGTTAAATTAAACTGAGAGGTCATAAATGGGAAGGCTTATGTCCGTTCACTTTGGATCACTAAATCGCTAAATCAAGTTGAATTGCAGTATGCCATGTAAGAATCTTTTCTATATAGTTCTTTTTTCCTTGTTAAGTGATAACAAAAAMTGAATATTTTGTACTTTTTTCTTTCTAATGTCAAACCAATTGGCAATAAAGAAGAAGTGAGAAGCARATGCAACCTTTACGACCACTACAAAAATCCCTGCTAGTTCAGGAGACATTGCTGGTGATGGCAATATCAAACTAGACATGTAGAGTAACCAGCCCCTAGAAACGCACAAGTGCCYGATCATCATCTCACTTTTGTGAAAAGTGACCTCCAGCCTAAAAGACTTTTACTCAGAAATAGAAGTAATGAGTCTGAATTACTAAGTGCATTTAGGCTTCAGCCAGCTAATCCTATTATTATTTTTTTTACATGCTTGATAACAGTGCTAGAGAGCAGCATGATGTATTGCCATGACAGCCAGACGAAACCCCCTGCTGCAAACATAAACTTTCTTTTTTCCTGTGTGGGAGCCCCTGAGAAGAGCATGGCATAGATTTTTGAGAGTTTTGCATATTTCTGCAGCATGTGATAATCTGCCTTTTTGCTGCACAAGTAATTTCAAGGCCTTATGAAAAGCACTAATCATTCACTGAGGTCTGTTAACTTTTCCAGAAGAGGATGCCCACTTCTATGTGATACAGTCCTTCTACCTCAGAGACTTTGCTTCTCTCCATAGAAACAGTTCCTCCAGGGACTCTGAATCAGTCATGAACAATCTGATGTTCAACTTCATCTCATTACTTGCAGCCACACTACCGCAAGCGGCTTTAAACACTTCCTCTCCTTTCCTGGAGTCTGCATTTGTCTGTCTCTTGCCAGCTGTTGCATGCTGGATTTAAAATCAACTATATACTTAGAGCTCTTTTAATCTTGCCCTGTAAACTGGTCCCCCATTGCCTCATTGATAATACTGAAAACCCCAGACATTGCTATTCTGTTTCTCTTTCTCTTGCTTTTTATTAGCAACATTTCTGAGAGTCTAGAAGGCCATTTCCCTTGTGTCTTTCCAGACAGTTACTGATATGAATCTTAGTTGCGCTTTCTTGTATTTCATCTTTTCTGTTTCCACTTCTTTACCASATTTACCCTTCCCTCTTCTTCTCTCACATTCTCAGCTGCCATTTACTGCCCACACTACGGAGGGGCTGGATCTCCATGGGCACCAGGTTTGCTCTCTGGCTCCCATGCTGTGCAGTGTCTGAGTGCACCTCACTTGGGGCAGACAAAGGTGCGCACTGCTGGGTTGATGCAGGACAGATTTCAGGATGCACAGTCGTGAGCGCACAGCCCAGTGTGCACCAGTAGCCCACCAGCCACTGGACCAAGGGTGAAAATCTCTGAAGTGTAATGCAGATTAATTTTTATCTAAAGATCTGTTGCCAAGCAGCATCTAGAAGACATGAGTTTATCACGTCAGCTCAATTAGACGTGTTTGTGTACTAAAGCATCTACATCAATAGATTTGCAGCACTTGCTCTGCCAGATTTTCAACTGGATTTTTTTGCAACTGGTTTCCACAATCAACATGGGTTTCTAGGCTTATAAGCTCGCCTCTCTCAGTTCCTTATGGTGTCTAGTCCTTACTAAACACTGATGAAATTACATGCAGTAATGTCCCTAAGTAGTGTAGAGACTGTAGGTCTCAGGCCATCTGCTCATTTAATCCATGACTAGCTGGGTCAAGTTGAAGCATCAGTGGGGTCAACAGAAGAGGGAGATGCAATAGTTCCTGTGACATGAGGAGTATCGCAGCCTCCAGTTCTGATTTCTAATTTCACCTTGTCTACCTGGGACATGTCCCACATCATCCTGTTCTCTGAAATAAATTACAAAATCTCACACCACAGAAGCAAACAGGGACATGTTGGAGATCAAGGAGGATCTTAAGAGGGGATCCAAATGCAAAGAGTAGGTTAGTGATGAATGGCAGGGTTATAGAGGGCATACGACAGTGTTTGATGGGAGACAGCTCACAGAATGGCTTCACATGAGGCTGTTGCCCTCAGCGCAAAAAAGAGGAAGACAATCTGGGCAATAACATTTTTACAGACTGATGAGAAAGAAAACTCTGTGGAAGGAGGCTCAAGAGCAAGGACTTCCAATAATCAAGCTGTTATAGGCTGTAACTTAAATCTAACGTACAAGGCTGTACATTTAGAGGCAAAGGAACRGTAATGTCATTTTTCTAAATCCCAGACTAAGAAGTGAATTCCTTAAGAAGCCTTGGGATTAACTGATAGCACTGCACAAAATATGCAGGCATAGCTAACATTTTTCACAGGCTTTAGTTACCTTAATATCTCAGATAATGAGAGGATGTAAGAATAATTTAAACACCCAGAAGCCTTTGGAATTTGAAAAGCTCTTCCAGGACTTAATTAGAGCTAGTTATTGAATATGGAAAACAATTCCACTAAGCGTTCTCCTTTTTTTTTTTTTTTTTTTTTTTATTTATTTTTATTATTTCTTTCACCTGCTGTGCTTCACACAGGAGATCACAGCTTTGTATCGGGGCCACAGATGTCGCCTCCAAATTCAGTAAGACTACCAAGCTCAGCAAATCTTTTGGCAAATATTTCAAGAAAGTTACGTTGCTCCCTGACACTACTTGATTAGCTAAGCTAGGCTTAGCTACTGGAACACCCCATTCCTGATTTCTACAACCAATTGCTTTCCTATCTAATTAATTAGAACAACAAACTAAGCACAACTAAGCAACCTGGGTTGTCCCAGGAGGGCAGTTATCACTTTGTGAATTGTGTCCCATTTTCATCCCTATTTTTTTAATGTGGGGCAGGAAGTAACCAAAACATTTGTAGTCCATTGGACTGCAAATGCCCAAGTGCCTGTACCAATGGGAATATTTATTTCTCTTTTTTTTTTTTTTTGCATATTTAGACCACGCATGTGTTCATTCTTCTCTCCTGTACAATGCCTCTCTTTCCTAGCAAATGAGAAGGCTCAGTGAAACACTTCCTGGAGTCAGATGTAAATAGAYTGAGTATCTTAAAATCTCTCTTAACATCGGTGTTAGGTTCCTTTTCTGTACCTGCCATTCCTGAGGCTACTGCTGTTGATGACTCTTGTGGTAACCAAAACCTTCAACGATCACTTTCTACAACCTCACACAAATCTACCAGCACCTGTACAGGGACAAATTGCCCAACCAAAACTTGAAATAGGGTCAGGCTTYTGTTTAGAGCCTGAGTCAGAATGAATAGGATTAATCTGGCCGAAGTTTAGAGCATCAGGGTCTAGAGATCCTCAGACAAACTTATCACCCTTGGCTCCATTTAGGAGCCGTGGAAAGGGGGGATATTCCTGTATAGTGAAATTCAGCTGGTCATATTTATGCATCTAATTTCAAATGGAATTAATTGCGCTCTGAAAGTCACTGACTGCAACTCTCCAGACCACAATGACCTGCTCRGATACAAATTTCTACAAAACAGAGAGGTGAACTGCACTCTGAGGCCAGATGCATGAAAAATGTGTGGTTAACTGGCTGATCCACCAAGATAGGTCTTCTCTGGTTTACCTTATATGAGTTGAAGGAAGGTTTATAATAATTTGAAATACGTAGTTCTTAAATTATTAAATATATTCATACAACACATGGCACCAGGCTGAACTAACCTAACTGGTGTCCTAACTGGTGTATATTCTTATGTAGATAAAGTATGTAGTGATGTGTTTGATCTTTTCTTTATGAAARGCGGAGGCTGATTAGACTCAAGTAACCTTCTCTAATTAAATAAATGTATTTGAGATGTACAAAAAAGCTTGTTCTCTAAAACTATCTACAACATGAATGCCAGTCCATGTGATCAGTGCTCATAATTATCCAAAGACTTTGTCTCCTGACTCCACTTTTTTTTTTGTTTTTTAAACTATCTTAATTGATGCGGATCTACACACTACTCAGTTCAAAACTGGAACCATGCCAGTTATGCCAGAAATGCCCCTGTTGTCTATGACACTGCTGTAGCCAGAGGGAGAAYGAGGATCCTCACTCTGTCTGTAAGTCCTAAGCATAGCTTGTAGCTTACAGAAAAAGTAAGGACTCGGAAATGTTGGAAAACATGTTTTTTCTTCTTCTAATTTTTTTACTTTGTTTGAGGTGTATTTTCTGAGAAAAATCAAGCTATTGTAAGGCTGAACAAGGCTGGATTCTTTTTAGAAATCATCACTATTAGCCTCAAAGCTTGCAGAATCTCCATTTCTGTGACACATCAGGTCAAATTCAGGTGACTTGGCCATAAAACGAAAATGCTGCACACAGTGAATCATATAAGAAAAGTCAGTTTGTGTGAACTCCCTGCTCCCACYTCAGCATTCTGAGCTCACAGAGCAGCACACAGTCATGCAGGGGTCTGAAAGGACAGTGTTCACACAGCTACAGAGATGTCTTTTCAAAGAGCAGGCTGTAGAAAATGTGAGAATTGTACTGAAAGACTGCACTTCGAAAGTGCATCTCCACCACRCAAGCCAGACAACCTCAATTCCCTTTTTATGGCCTCCCCAGGAGTTGCTCTCACCTGTCCACACAAATACGAAACTCCATTGCTAGGCAAAATCCATAATTTTCACTATTCCTGCTCTTCTGCAGGCTCTTGAGTGGTGGGCTGGGCTCTTTCAGACCTTCAGTCATTGAGGGCCCAGCAACCAGAAAGGCCGGCAGCATCATAATGAAATCTCGACTGTACATTAAACTTACAAAAACAAGCCTCTGAGGAACAATCTCATTACAGGTTACTACAGATTCATTATCTCACTATATAATTTACTCTCTTAGCATTACATCACAAGCTTCTTGTGTGCTGTGAACCTGTTGTTTCTTACATGGTCTTTTGCCTTACACTCCAATTATAAGTGATTTTGGGCAGGCAGTATCTTGTGAAGATGTTTGTTGGGAGATACCTGATACTGCAGCAGGGCCATGGATGTGCTGCTGCATTACAATGAGAAAACAGCCATCCTGCCCTTTTTGGAGTATTCCTGGGTTCTGGAGCCAAGAATTTGTAAGGTGCCTCCTCATATAAATACGGAGGAGAGAACACATGATTTTCATGATGACCAGTGAATGTCAGACTGCAACATCACTTTAGAGGGACTGGTGGGACAGTTGAACAGTGACACTACCATGTCATACTTAGGCAAAACAGGCCAGTGMCTAGGGTAAGAAAGTGATGTGTGGATGCACAGAAAAGCACACTCTCCAGATTCTAGATGACAGGATTGGTCTAATTAAAGTCTATGACTTTAGAGCAGCCTGAAATGTACAGTAACACCTGCCAGTTCTCCTGGAGGGGGGATCTCTATACACAGTAGGGAGCATCTCATCTGGTGCTGAGGACAGCCTAGATCCTTTGCAGAAATAGGAGCATTTCCCTGATCAATATGCTTCTCTTCACATGCACTGATGGGGTAGGTTTGTGGCTTCAAAGCAGCATGGGGAGCAGTGATGGTCTCCATCATGCCAGGCTGCTCAACTGAGCCAATGTCAGATGGCATAAGATAAAGAAATCAGAGYATATCGAGTTGGGTGCATTGAGCAGACACCTTAAGAGGGTCTTTACCGGTGTCAGAGTTGGACATGACAACACAAGACTGGGAGTCTTTCCAACAAAATGATCAAATACTTCTACCAAACTAGCTATCATTTTGGATCAGGCCATCTTAGCTGTCATTTCAACCACTATGTGCATGAACTAGCACAGGTCAAAGCAGATAAAGACATATCCGTACCAGCAGAGGGAATCAGTTAAATCCTACAGGTGTGGAAAACTCATTAAGCAATCTCTTATTAGAGCAACTCACAGGGTGTGAGGAGACACCCTAAAAGGTAACTAAAAATAATCCTTCCTCTTACATTTCCTTTCTGAGGGGGAATAGGACTGGAGCATATGGAGAACTTGCCCATCAGAAGGGATTGGAGATCACCGTTTCCTGAGGTGGGCATTTTCTAGTTGCTCTCACTAGTSAATCAGAGGCTAGAACAATCTCAAGTTTCACTGCCAAGAGGACCAAAGAATGGGTTTCCATGTGGAAGTATATTTATAGCATAAGACGACTGAGAAAACCTTAAAGCAGTGAAATCTGAATGTTCTATTAAAGAAAAAGCAGCAGATGAATAATCACAATAAAAGTGTCRGTTACCATGGGACAGGAAAATAGAAACACAATGGACACTTAATGAGTGGTGATTACTCTGGCTCCAGAGACTATTTGGGAAATGGAGAAAAAGGAATGGATGATATTAAAAGCTGAAGTCAAAAGAGATATTTGGGAAGCTTAGGTCAGTGAAATTAAAGATGGCTATGCCAAAAAAAGATGCTGTCTCTATGGGTCTATGGTTGAAGAGAAAATTTAAATACAAGTCATGTGTATGAGCCTGTAATTACAGTGTCAAGCATCATAGGGATACAGAGAGACTGAACTCAGGCTACGCATACCTTCCACATGCTGTTTTCTGAATCTGTGCAATTGTTGAACATTATTGTTTTCTTAACTCATTGCCAAAACCCAGCCCACATGTTCCCAGCTCAGAAATCATTGTGACATTCACTGCCTGAGGGGGTCTCATACAGAGATGTCGTTGGTAGTTATCCCAGGAGTGACTGGTATCCTCCTGACATCTCTGTGTAAGCAGGATGTCCTGATCTAGTAACAGAAATGGAAGAAGGAAGGGTGCAAGAGAGACACATGGATAT
Organism: Nothoprocta perdicaria; assembly: GCF_003342845.1. NCBI lineage: Eukaryota > Metazoa > Chordata > Aves > Tinamiformes > Tinamidae > Nothoprocta > Nothoprocta perdicaria. The sequence continues at coordinate 3,001,967 of NW_020455832.1, read as the reverse complement.
CGCAGGGATTGCCAAACCATACCTGGACCTGCATGTGCTGGGGCAACTGGTAAAATCCAAGCTAAAGCCATGAACACATAAAAAAGATGCAACTACTGAAGCTAATGCATGCCTCTGGAGGAGCAGAGTGGGGAGAGTGTGGGGCTGCAGCCCATGTAGCTCYGAGGAGTTTTCATGGGCTCAGGAGACACCGATGAGGGGCTGCTCCGTCTCCCTTGACTGCGGTCAGCCAAGCTGTGGGGCACTTGCAGAGCTGTGACACTGGCTGTGAGAGAAAAGCCATGCAATGCAAGGGATCATCTAGGTTCATTTGGGGATGTACCTAAAGGATGGCACAGCCTTGCCCTGTTATGAGAATGAGCAAACTACAGGACAGAGGCAAAAAACAGAAAACGCACAATGGGTAAAAACATAATGTGACATTAGCCACAGCTAATTCTATATTCACAATTAAAGACATCAGATTCATCATACTTAACACGTTACGTAAAAATTATCCTGAAAGGAATAGAGGAAAGCCATTTATCTAAGAGGGCCAGAGACATTTTATGCTACTTCAAAGGAAAGTGACACTGAAGAAGACATTAAAGCTTTTCACATATGSCAAGTACGCAGCCTATTTAAGTGAAGAAATAGCAGTTGCACAGACAAAAATGTCATTCCTTGTTTAAGCTCCTATGGACTCCTTCCCTCCCCCAAAATACAAAAAAAAACCAGCAACAACCATATACTTTAGATTATTTTTTTCACTACCTTGGGTACATTTGTAGAAGAAAGAGCTTTCCAGAACTAATTTCAGAGTAGATATGGTAATGATATAGTGATGTCCAATAGTGAGCCATGTTTTACTTGGAGTAATTTTTATTTTAAAATAAAAGAAATATTCCTAATTAATACTTCTGTGGAAAACAGAGTCAAAGCAAAAAACCCACTACTGTAGTACACGTTAGACACTCATCCAGAGAGAATATTATTGCTCTTTAAACAGCACTAATCCAAGCATGGACTATCACCAATAATGGTCAAGAAACTATCATTTCTGGTTGATGAAAAAAAAGAAGTTTAGGTCAAAGAAAAACAGAAATATTTTAGAAATTGTAAAATGAGAAAAAGGAAAAAGAGAAAAGGTAACCTGAAATTTTTTATTTAAGCCCTTGCAAAAGATTCTGTTTCATTACAATGAGTACTTAGTCCTTTAAAATCTGTTTTTTTTAAAAAATTCAGATCAGTTCTTAGATAAAAARAGTTTCTACTGAAAATAATAAAGTTCTGTTTGCAATATCAAAAGAAATTCTTTAGCATGTCTTCTAAGCTATATTATAAAGTATGTCAGAATTAAATCTTTCCACATATATAATTTTGTTTTATTTATTGATTTTTGATGAATATTAAATCCTTTCAGCTCTCTAATCCCCATCTTTAGAACAAATGCCCTATATAGCTTTCCACTCTAGTCAACACATTCTGATATTTTGTCCAACAGAAAACTGATAAATAGAATTCCTCCCTATAAAAAACTCAGGTCAGCATCCAAAGAAACTGAAGTCACATGGAGAAAAAGAGAAGGTAAAATGAAAGATAAGAATATGTCCTGGTGGGAAAGGCATCTGCAAGAGGCAGCATGATCTACAGACAGCAACAGCAGCCCAGGATTCACCCCAGGTTTGARGGGGGAGCAGGTACATCCCTAGGGACTAAAAGGCAAATTCCTCTCCTGGTTCCTGGGGACAGACATGCATTGGGTAGAGCATTGACGGAGGTGCCTGGGGAAGCCCCAGGAAGGTGACAGCTGCAGCAAGCTGTGAGCTGATGCTCAGACCCCAGCTCAGGCAGAGCAAATGACTTTCATGCTCTTCTGTAGCGGCAGCACTGGTATCTTAGTGTCTGTCCTTGCAAGGAGATTGAATTTGTCTGTGATGACTGCAAGCTTTTATGATCAATGTGTTTGACTGGGAAGGTACAGTGCAAATGTAACCATAAGCAACTCTGACCAATGCCAGGTTTTATCCAGAGACACACGCTGAGGAAAGCTGATCTCTGAAGCTCTATGAGTTACCTGTGTAGTTTCTTCATCTCCAGATGACTTATGGACAGCCAGTCCCTGGTTCTCAGCTCCTTTTGTACTCCTCAAAGGTAACCAGCTACAACACTCCTCCCACTCTTTCTCTTYTACAAATCCTAGAGAAATGCTGGGATTCACAGGGGTATTTAAATCCTGCTTCCCATGCTGGGCTCTGGTAGATCTCCACAGGCTAAAAATTTAGTCCTTGCTGTTTCATATTACATAGGAGCACTGTTTTTATCCTCCTCAGGAAGTCTTTATTCTCAGTGTGCTGGTTTCAGACCCATTCAGAGCCAGAAGAGTAAGCTGATCTTTTAGATCTTGGTGCCTGCAAAGCTTAATCACATCCCACTCTGAAAGGAACCATCTGACGTCAAGATTTGAATGATAAGAATATGGGACACATTAGTCATGGAAGAGCTGACATATATAAAGCAACAACAACAAGGAGATTACCTTGATACATGGCTGCCCTTCTTAGCATACACAGACAAGGAAAACTCTTAATACCTAAAAAACAGAGACTTATTTCCTTTTGCTTCTGCTAATCAGTGTCTGCCCTTTGCTGTAAGAGAACACTACTCTCTACAGTGCATACAATAAGCTGCTGAGAGCTGTGGTAAAACTATATAGATATTTGCCCCAACACACAGACTCCTGCCTTTCAAACACTTTCGATTTCAGTATTCAAGTTAATTGCATTCTTCGTAGTTAATAAGTGAATATTGCAAAACTCTTGACACATTCATATGAAAGCGTGATTGTTTTTTAATTAAAAAAAAACTTAGAGGAGTACCAAAAGTCCTAATTTGGAAATTAGCTCATCAGCATGTCTATATTGAAGTGTTTGACTAGTTACAGTGAAATGTGTTGGAAAATATCTCAGCAGGAAAATAGTGCCGTGGGACCTTAGCTAAATACATAGTCTCCTGCACTTATACAACAGCTAGAATAGCTCTTTCTGGATTTTTCTTCTGTCCATAGCCAAAGCTGTAGAACATACCCATTAGTGGCCACATTTAAGATGAGTTCAGACCATGCTCTAAGGCCTGGAGCGCCATACAGACACATGCAGTTGTGCTATGGAGAACATGCACGCATAGAAACTCCCCCTGAGCACAAACAGTCATATTTCCTTCCTCACAGGGACTGCAGGAGTTGCTGCTGATCCCACAGGGTCCCTTGGTGCAGGACAAGGGCTAGGGATGAGGGAGACGTGTGGATCACGGGGCTCCACTCCATCATGCACTGGGAGCACTGGGAAACATTAACCATCTGCCTGACCCTCCGAGTCCACCCTTCTCTCTGCCAAGTTACTCTGTGGACATGTAATGCAAGCAATGACATTTCCTACATTGCAGAGCTGTCAGAGGTTAAATTCAAACCGTCAAGCTTGGAGATCCAGCAGTATGCGTGAAACATTACCGAGTATTTTTATGTCTTCCTGTACATCTTGCACTTCAGTTCACAGTACGCTACTCTGCATGCTTTATTTTTGAAAACCACGTTTCTTTTGGAAAGCTGAAGGAGTCTCCAGAAYGTGACGAAATTGCTGCTGACAGTTCAGGTAACACTGTTCTGACAGCACATCTGCTTCTCATTACATCTCTGCGGATATATTGGCTTCAAAGTATCAGTCCCTTCCATGCACCTCAGAAATCAAACACAGCCTGTATTTCTAGAAATCAGGGCTTCTTTATCTCTGTTTGCCATTACAATAATGAACATAATAATGAATAGGAAGTGATGGTAGCACTGAGACCTGCAGATGGACAGTGCAGGTTACACCTGACCAGCCTGGCATGGGCACCTTTGCATCAGAGATCATCCGGGCATCCCGGCTCCGTAGGTAAGCGCACAGCATCTGAGTCCTCATCCACAAGATAAAGCTGGTCTCTGTGCTGATGGCTGCTGCCTCGGGGTACCAGGGTCGGAGCTGCTGCCTCCACAAGTTACGCAGTGACAGGCTGGTTCAGGAGTTCAAGAGAGCAGACTTAAAGCAGCAATGCAAAGATTAGGTGRGTGACACACATATGGGAATGAGCAAAGGAGCCAATCTGAGAATATCCTCCTAAACTGWGGGAAGACCCCCTGACCTTATACAAAGTGACCTTAATGCACGTCCCTTTGCCTGCAATCAAGGATGCTCTCAGAGGCGACAGCATGGATTGGAGAAAAGGAACATTCTCTGAGAGAAACCTAACAGCCATAGGGGAAGTTCTCTCATCACAGCAATGTTAATAGGATGGAATTCTTCCTTCTTCCAAACAGACTTTATCAGATCAACACAAGCATTTTTATTTTCCTTTTTATTTTTCCTTTTCTCCTTTTCTTTTGCCTAAAAATACTATTCCTCTTTCTTTCATCCTGAGTGATGGAAAAGGGACATTTCCCCAGACCTACACATCAATCCTGATAAAAATACTTTGAAATTCATGAGCAAGTAACTACGGCCATAAAATTTGCCCAACCACCTTCTATGAATATTTTAAGATGCAAATACTCCAGATAACCAAAGGTGTCAGGACTCAAACCAGCAGGAGTTCTGTAAAAATTCCACATATTCTGCATTTGTAAATGTTACTTGTAAGAATACCAGAGAATCTAAACCCATCAGAGACCCTGGTAAGATATTCCTTATACAGGAAACCCAAGGTAAACTGATTGCATCTTACTATTGATCAACACTACCGTTAGCTTTTTTTTTCATTCACATTTCATTTTTAAACTGAAGTGAGTATCTTCCACTGAAGTAGAGATTGAAGTGTTTACTTCACAAATAGCCATGGAAAATATGCCTTCAGCCCTACCTGAGAAGCATTAGCAAAAATTGTRGGTGAAATTTTGACTTCCCATTTCATGAAAAAGGAAAAAGATTTTTTTTTCTTTCAAAAAAGGACAGAAATAAATATTTTCCTTCCCTKGAGTACCCAGCAACAAGTTAACTTAAGCTTACATAGGACATTCCTGAGGTAGGCATTAGACTCTTGACGATCTTGTTARCTTTCAGCTAGCACTGCCAGCTCATTGCATTTAATGCTTTTGCTAGACCTCCAGATTCCGAACTAAACAAAAATCTTAATTTTCTCAGGCACTCAGGATGTAAGAAAAGCTGGAAACCTTGACCATGAAATACAATGGCAAAGAATTCYGAAAACACTAACATTAAAAGTGCAAGCTAGATGCAGCTCCTGATTTCTGGATGCCAGGCTGGAAATGCTCTCTACCTTCCCTGGCAGAACCTGAGCAGGACCAAATCCCTGCTCAGCTGCTTCTGAAGATGTTCTTAGTTTCATCTGTGGAAGCAATTGCTCTCTGCCCACCTTGGAGAAGTGCAGTTTTGTGCTAGAGCACATCATGATGGGGCTGCTTGTGGGCCGAACGCTGGCCCGTTGGCAGCTCACACTGCTGGGCCCACAGTCCCTGCTGCAGGSGCCTCTGAGCATCATCCCTCGTGTGACCTGACATTTAGGAGGCAATAAACTGACATGGTGTCCTCTAAATTACCCCCAAACATCAGATTATTATATTATTCTAGTTGAGAGCCTGTTCCTAATGTGTTGGTACATACACAGGCACATGAAGTACAAATGCCTAAATAGCCTCATTCATMGCAAGGGCATCACATTTCAAAGACGAGAGAGGCCTAAATGATTTTCTTATTCAGTTCCCCTCTGTGCACCTCTCTCAGGTATTTATGTGAACTAAGCTCCTAATCTTTGGRGCTTTGTCCACCCTATGCTATTAGAGTGCTTGGCTTTGCAGGGATATCTTTGATTCCATTAAAAAAACTAGAGGTCAGAACATTTCTTTCAAGACTTTTTCTGGCCTCCAAGTTGTTGTTCCATCCTGTAATTCCTTAATGTGAGCCTACCAAGACCTGTAGGTAGGAGACATAGTTTTTCCTCCAGCTCATTCCCTGCTCCAAAGCTGTGTAGCACTTTGGGGAAGAGCACCAAGCTGGTTGTCGCTTGTGCCAAGAAGATGTAAGAGATGGAGAAGCAGAAAGAGATGTCCCTTGGTGCTGGGATGGCATGATGCTGGGGACTCCTCCCTGGATGCACTCCTTCGCTCTGGCCATGGCCATGGGCCACTGCAGCCTCTCAGGCTAGTTGCCCAGCTGGCAGGCTTCAACTCTGGCTTGCAGCTGAGCTGTGTCCTAGAAGCATCTGTGTCCTAGAAGCATCTGTGTCTGGTGTTGGGGAAAGGCTCCTCAGCCAACAGGTAGCTCAAGGTAGCCAGGAGTAAAATGTTACTGAACAAAGTCTTGGAGAAATTGTGGTGCCACATTTCGTTCCACAAAGTTTACAGTCCCTCACCTCTGGCCCTGTTTAATGCCGTAATTACTCTCTTAGGTTTCACTTTATTTAACGTCATCCAGTCTGTCTTCTTTTGTTACCAGTTATTTAACTAAAACAGGCAGAGGCTGATATTGAAGGCAGGCAAGGAGCCAGCAWGTTAAAACCTGCTTTTAATTTAAGGTTGGTTCTGGGGCTAGTTTCCTAGCCATTACCACATTTCAGAGAAAATGAATTTTCTTCCTTCTGTCAAATGATGGCTGATCTAGATCTAATTAGGGTCAGTTTCACCTAAAGATGAGTCATTTGCTTTCTGAATATATGGCTTCCAAATTATCATTTTGGTTTAACATCAGATAYGAGCAAACCCATGCATATCTGTTTTAGATAGCACTGAAGATAAAAATCAATGAGTTTTCTTCCATAAATACCTTCACAGTAGAAAGATGACAGCCCGATGAAGAGAAAAGATACTGTTCAGGATAAGAACAAATAAGATTAAGGTTAAATGTTGAATTTGTTTCCTGAAGAAAAAAAAAAAGTGGTCTTTTTGATACTTAATGTAAGAAGCTCTGAATGTCTAAGCTTTTAATGCCAAATTTTTGACCAAGAACATTCAGGTTATATAGTTCTATAGCTCTTTTTGAAAGCATTATATGGGTGGCCAAATATTGATCAAAGATATTATAGAAACTAAACATAGTACAATAAATTTCTACTCACTGCTTTCATTGAACTCTTCATCCTTCTTTGGACTATTTTTCCTCCAACCTCCACTATAGGTTTAACCAGATGAACAGAAATTAGCACTGGGTCATATATCTTCTATCTTCTGCTCCTAAGGCTGGCCCATAATCAGGATAATGCTACAGATAATTTCAACTGCAGGCAGATGGAGACAGCTGAGCCATAATCATGTTGGTGTTAGGAAATAATAAGGTCACTGAGGTACACCGAAGAAATTAAATCTCATGCATCTTTTTATAAGATCAAATGATATGTAATATAAACTTGCTATTTTGTATTTTAAATAACTTTGTCAGCAGAGGAACTACTGTTTTGTCAGCATTATCTTACTCAGAGGAAGTCCTATCTGTAAATTGGCAAGTAAATGTTCATCAGAAGTGCAGGTGACAACCAATCCTCTGCTGTTGACAGGGATTAAGCAAAATCGCCTTCAGCTTTCAGTGAGGGGAAATCAAAGTATTTAGGGCAGCCTATAAATCAGTCAGGCACCATGAGTGCATGTTATACATGGGACTCAAAGACTTTGCAGATCCTTTCCAGCACTGTGTTCCAACTGAGAAACTCCAGCATTTGTATCTTTGTACAAGCTGGCTATGTTGAGAGAATCTTTAATACACGAGCTCTGAAATGATTTTTTCTTTTCATCTTAAAAAAGGTCTTATAATCATTACTTACTTGTCTGGGTGGAGATTCAAAGCAGAACTATGAAATGCAAAACTCGGAGATGTACTGGAGCTATTTGTTGTTTTACAAAGAAATAATGCTATTGGAGAGTTGTATTTCTCACACAGTTCTGAATCATTACTTTCTCCTCAGGGCCTGAAGCTTTCTGCTCTCTTTAGAACTCAACGAAATCACTGCTTGTGTATTTGGATTATTTCTCTGCTGTGAACCTCAGAAAACCCTCAGATCATAGATCACCACACGTAGACTGTGGCCCAGAGAAGCACTCATAAATGTGCATGATTTTGTGTGAATTATATGGCAGTGAAATGTGCAGCCCAGGATCAGGTCTCTGCAGGAAGAAACCCAGTAGACCAAAACGGATTTTCCTAAGAACACAGATGGACTTCAGGTCCAGTATCTGAACTCTTASAAAACTAAGGCAGAAAACTATGGGAAACATATTTTGATTCCAATGCTTAGAGCCTAGGTCCATATCTGAAAACTACAGATGGGTATCTGCAGCTCCTATAGCCACAGGGCAATGGCCTGGGCAGGCCCAGCGAGCAGCAATGTGGCTTATGGAGACTTGAATGGATGCACAGTAGTCTAATTGAAGCCTTCTGAGAGTGAACGGCTGTGGAAATTCAGTTATGGTTTTCAGCAGGATGGTTATCTTACTTTAATCAACTACAAGTAATCACTGTCTCAGCTAGCTGCTGTTAAAGTTGCAGGCAGTTTTCATTCACAACAGCCAAATTCCTGCTCAGAGCCTCAGCTAATCTGTCAGCTACACTTCAATAACAATCATTTCAACATTATGTCACAACCTAGCTGAAAACAAAAAATCTCACCACATGCAAAACTCATCCCTGGTTTACCACTAAACTCCATGAAGTTATTCCAGTCATGGGCTTGGCACAGAAGTGGTTTAAATTTTCAGTGTGATCCTACTTAGCAATGTGTCTGATATTCTGCTTCATATCTATTCAGTATTTTTCTCTTTGGTCTCATAAAATGTTTATTTTATAACGGCTTTGTTATTGTGAGRCTCATTTACAAGCTGTAGCAGAGCATTGTAGTAATTGCATATACACACACCTATGCACACGGTTGCACAGATGAGATCCTTGCTGGGCTTGTTTAGCTCTTATTTGTAATAACTTTTCTTTCCGTCTTCTTTGACAAGTGTTTCCTATCTTAGACAAGTACTGTAATACATACATAATAAAGCAGAGATCAGAGCCAAACACTGCATCTTCACTGACTGCCAATACACGGAGTCAGCTTTCAGGCAGAGTTTTCAACATGGACACGTAAACAGCTTGTCTGCACAGTATATATGGTGTGTACACTGCAAGATCTTGTCACTGAAAGATTCTGTCAAACAGGAAAGGCACTAAGCTCTTTAAGTTAAAAAGTATTGAAAAAGAAAAAAAAAAGATAGAGAGAAAAGAGACAAAATCCAAGACTAAAGTCTTGTCAGGGAACACTAACATGGTACAAAACCCAAAACTACCTAAAATCTCATAAACAAACCAAAAAAAAGGAAAAAAAAAAAAAAAAAGGATTTCCAAACATGGCAGTACTTACACCGATGGTCTTATAATAAAAAACAAGGACAAGAGTTTGTAATTAGATGGTGCCTTTCATCTGAGAGATTCATCAGCTCTTAGCAATTAGTTGCCATTATTTTGACATCAGTTCTTCTCACAAAAGCACAGCTGTTTCGTGCAATGCTGAGGTGATAGGGAAGTGTGCTTATATGGACAGTAAGTGCCTGAGCTCAAGATCCTCAGACTTCTTTTAAGGGAAGCACAGTAGGGCCTAAATATCTGCCCCTAAGCTGAACTGAAACATCTGCAATCCAAAATGATTTGGTAATTACTCTGTTTCGGTTTTAGAACTGTTCATCCTTTCAAGCACCTTCTGACTCCCACTCACTCGCCTAAAACCAGARTGTTAGGCCTGGCATGGAAAGGGCTGCTACAGCTGTGAAGAGTTTAATTGTAATTCAAATATACCTGGATATCAGAACAGCTTAGCTTTTGATCTCGAGGTAAATACTGGCAAGTAGCTTTACCTGACTAAGTGTATTTCAGACACGTAGCTGCATGAATGGATATAAAAGTGCCCTCTCTTCAAAGGATATTAGCAGCATAATGTGCGTGATGAGAACCCAGCAAACTACACGTGCAAGTAAGTATGGCCAGTTAAACTATCATTCAGGCATTTCCTGCATGCCCTGTCTTTAYGAGGCTCTTCAAAGATTTCTAGCAGGCATCCTGCTCACACTCACTCAAGGCTTTTGCTAATGCTGTGTGTGCATGGAAGCCATTAGCACGAGAGGCCATGAAATCTAGTGAATTATTCGGGGAGCCTGGGCCTCTCAGGCAACATCCTTGCTCTGTCACTGACTCACTGGAAGACGTTAAGCAAATGCCTTTGCTTCCCTGTTTCGGATAACGAGCATCTACGTCAGAGAGCTGTCAGCTAATGTTGATGCAGGGCTTTGAAGTTGTATCATGCTAAATAGGCATTAATTTATAGTCAAATCCCTATCAGCTGGGGATATACAGGGCTGGGATCCCCCTGGTAATGTAGAAGTCCCAAAGCGTGATGCACAGATACCTGAAGAACTTGACAAAGATTCGGCTTTGATCCAGCTGGGCTGGCTCCTGCAGAAATACTTCACTCCCATGCACCTGATTCTGACAGGGCGAATTCCCTCGAGCCACYGCCAGTTGCAGGCTATCACCCCTGGCTGGGGCTGTATCGTGCCTTGACAGTGAGATTTCTGGGGACCTGGAGCATTAAACATTCAGCACAGGTTCCAAGTGCTGCCTCTGCCATCCTTTTTCCCACTCCCTGGGCTGGTACTACCAGTTTCAGCTTGGCCCAGCTGAGCTGACTTTACGTTCAGATGTCTCTGCATTGTACTCCAGCATCTGTGAATGAAGTGCAGTGATACCAGAGCGGTATGACAGGCAACAACCGTCTTCAATCTACAGATGCAGAATCAAGAGAAAAATGGAAGAGGCCAAATGAAGCACATAAGCACAAGACACATGAATATGCAGATTGCAGGGCCAARAGAAACAAACAAAAATACTTAATGAGCATCAAAAGCCAGACTTGACCCTCTGTGTCGGGCATACATTGTCCCACTGAAGACTTGTAGAACCAGAGGGGGTCACACAACATATTATTAAGCCTAATGTCTCAAAACCTCAGGCTTGACAGGCTGTACATGTGTATATATGTGTTTGATATCTTTTAGATTCAGTCCTTAGAGAGCTAAGCAGTTTTAATCTGCCCTCTCATTCACTAGAAGCTACAATCATCTAACATGCTGGGTATGTTACAGATCTGGGAACCCCTAATTTAGAATCTCTGATATGTAAAAAGTTTCTAGTCCCAGTTTATGCAAACAGAGTTTGGCACCACTGGCAAAGGCTGTTAAAAGTGGAGAAAGATTCAATAACATTGAAAGCAGTGCTTGGACGCCTGGAAATTGTCTCTATATTGGCTATATCTGCTCAAAATCCCAGTAGAATCAGAGGGCAGACCCTGAAGGGTTCACAATTTACAATGACAATGCGGTCCCCCTGCATATTAACCCACAAAAACTTAAAGACAGGGTTGATTAATGATTACAGTCTTGAACAGAGGAATATGTCTAATTCCTATATCCTCTTAGGAATTTAGTGTCTTGAGCCACTGGCAGACTGGAGGGATAGAAGTTCTTATGTCTCAAGAGAGGACTTTAATAACCAATCCCTACAGCATTTTGCACAAGAATCTTGTGCAAGCAGGTCTTCCTCCTGCTCCTGAACATGGGCACGGTGCAGCCAAGAATAAAAAAGCTCCATGATAAAAGAAGACAAGCAAGAGGTCTGATTCTGTAGCTTATCTGAGCATATAGATAACTCGGTTCTTGTCTCTATTCCTGACATTATTTATGCAATGAGATGAAAAAAAAACAGCCTAGAGATAAAATTCAGAAGTTCAGTGAGTTGACTAGAGATAAGTTTCAATTTATCCACCTGAATTCTGCTTGCATCTTGCCTCAGGTACCTCAGTGCAGTCTCTCAAAACCCCTTCCTGCCTCTGTCCTGGTTACTGCTCCACACTGATTTTCTATTAAGCAAGTTCTATGTCTTTCCTATACTCCTGCCTAAAGACTGTAGTGATCTGGTCCATGCATTTGCTGATATCAAGATCTGAAAGGAACTAGCAAATGAACCAAAGACAATTTGTGCCAATGGGATCTTGACTTCCAAAGAAGTTTCCTGTCTGTTAGCCAAGCCTCAAGATATTCATTAATAAGGTATGACGATGACTCAGGTAACCCCAAGTGTTGTGATTACCTGTTACATCAGCTCATGTTTCTAAGCTGTGGCTTTCCAAGTTGCCTGACTGGACAGGTACTAGCTCACACCAGCTTCTTTTGAAGATTTAATTTGTAGCCTAGCTACACAGCTACACCCAGGGCCACAACTCTATTTACAAAGCCTGGGAAAAGGCTGCAGAAATGGAGGCACTTTGCTTCCCTCCCACACTATCCTGCAAGACTCAGGGCTACGGTTTAGCACAGGCAGGTGTGAATTCGGTTGGTCTGAAAAACCTGAATGATGAAAGCACTGGCTGAGAATCTGCAGGACCAGCTGGGTTAGAGCATGCTAAGAATAAGAGGATTCTTTAATACTGACTTTATTAAGAGACACAGGCATTTAAAAGGCCATTCCTGGCTTTCCTGCCATTCATAGGAGACCTCCCCTGGCCCACCATCCTTCCAAAGACAGCAGTCCCCAGCAGAAGGGGCATGGAACAAAATCTATTCATTTTTATGAAAAGCACAACCAGGCCAAGGCCTCTTCATTTTCTCATCTCTGTTACTCAAACTGATGTGTGATATGTCTAGTGTAAGTAASGCTAACACAATAGACTTTTCTCATTACAAGCTGTGTTTTTCTGTAATGTGGTCAGCTTTCTGCTATATAAATCTACTTAGAATATTACAGATTTGGCTCTTGATCACTCTGATGCAACTGGGAAAGGGAGCTGGCATTTTTTTATTGTAAAAATTCAAGCTTATTTTGATGAAGGTAAAATGACATCCAGGACATTTTTAGTCATTTTTTTATCATTAACATCTTCTCCAATTCTGCCATGGAAATGACTCAGTAATGTTGCTTTCCCATGATGTCATACTGAAGTGCCAATCCGAAGCTCTTCCAAACCCCACTGCTGCATCTCTTCTCTTCTCCAGTGTGGAGGCAGCATTTCTGAACCCTGACTCAATGGTTACTTGCAGTCAATGTTCCTGTTAAGAAACTTTCCTAAACCAAATCCAAGAGCATATTCAGAAAAGTTTCACACTTTTTCACATGCCTTGTCACCAGTTGATGTGGCTGAAATACTAGATGACAACATCTAGGAACCCATAAAATCAACTGCAAAAGCCCATGGACTCAAATAAATTAAATTGGGATTGAAAATCATTACAATCATCTGAAAGACTTCCAGTGACTGCAGTCAGAAGGAAGAGGAGGAGGAGGAGCGAGGAACCACCAAACGATGAAAATCTTTTAGCCATCAAGAGAGATGTGCTTCCCATGCAGAACTGGAGCTGTAAAATTGTCATCCTCTCCTGATATTGGCCAGCAGTGACAATGGAAAGGCAGATTTCTATGTTCCATTCCAGGAGACATGAAGGAAATCCCCAGGCAGATTTCCACTGACAATTAAGCAGGACACAGCACAGAAATAAATAAATAAATATGTAAAACACGCTGGATGAGTATCGTGGTTTGGCATGCAGACACTTCTGTCTGGAGCAGATAGTGCTTGTTAAGGTAAACACCAGAGGAGGGAAAAACTCCTTAAATATAATGCTAGTAAGAGGCAGCTATCACAGTGTGAAGGTCCTGCATGGACAGAACAAACCAAGCAAAAATTCTTAAAAGCTTAAGCAAAAAAAGGTCACCCTGTTGCACCTGGATCCACATTCCAAAATACYTTCAGTGGTTTGGATACATCATCAACAAAGTTTCAAGAGCCTAAGATTCAGACTTGAAATCTCTTTTCCTGAATTAGGAATAGTTTTGATTCAAAAATTCCTTCTTGAAACGAGAAACACCTACCATGTGCTGAAATGCAGATTTCAGCCCTACACTTAGGCATGTAAAATGAAATCACTTCTTCCTGTAAGATACTCTCTRGGTGGCACCCTGCCTATTGTATAATGCTTATATTAAATTTTGTTGCTGATTCATAAGGAGAATGAAGGAATATCAAAGAGGTGGCAGATGAGGTTCAAGGGGGCAGATAAGGTTCAAGATATATCAATCTACATACTTGGCTAATGGGGAGTAGTAAAGAAGACAGATTGGACTCTTCTCAGGGGCACCCAGTGAAAGCACTCAAAGAAATGGTTACAAACTGAAATACTGGACATTCTGTTTAAACATTAGAATTTTTTTATTGTGAGACTTGAACATTGGAACAGGCTGCCCAGAGAGCTTATGAAGTCTCCAACCTTAAAGATATGYAAGACCCAAAAGTCCTGAGAAATCTGTTCTAGATGACCTTGCTTTGAGCACAGGAGTTAGATTAGACCATCTCTGGAGGTACCTTTCAACCTCAGCCATTCTCTGTTTCTGTTAATGGTAAGATACTGACCTCTCCAGAGATAAGTTTTATTTAACATGCTGCCCAACCAGTAGCCCACAGTCTGCACTGTTCCAAGGAGATATCTATTTAACACAGGAAGGCTCTTGGAAAAAGCTGGAAAAGAACATCAAGGTGGCTCTGCTCTCCATAGTAGAAGACTGGCCTGCTGCATCGGCACACAGACAGGGATTTCCAGGCTTGCACCTAGGGCAGTTTGAATGCTCATTCATAGATGACACAGGCAAAGCAGAGCTCGCCCCTGCCTCACCACGAAATGACAGCCAGGCCTTGYTTGAAGCCCTCGTCCTCAGATGTCCAGAGGAGGGGGCAGCAGCAGSAGGGCAGTGGGGCAGACCCACAAGGGCAGTGGAGCTGTGATGGGGTCCAGGAGGTGGCTGGAAGCACAGTGAGCCTCCACACCAGCAGGAACATCGCCTAGGAGTGCCATCTACTGGGTCCAGAGCAAGGCAGCAACTGGAAGCTCCAGTAGTCACTCCTGCATTGCTATAGGAAGGCAAAATGGGGCATTTTAGATCAAGTCTGAGGTTCTCCTTTCTCCCTGCACGAAGTTGCCATGTTGCTTTGCTGAAGGTCTTTGAGAAGGCTGTGTCAGGCCAAGGCTGGCTGGTTTTACAAAACTAGATAACCGCTGGAAGAAATAATAGTAACAGAAAGAAAAACACAATTGTAAAAGGAAATTTGCCTTTTCTCTCTGAGCCTCTGTCATTACCCCATCATGATACTATAGAGGACCCAGAAAGTCACTCAAGGATCTGCTTCTGCTGGCTAAGAGCAGCATTCCTGCTGGAAATGCTGCTCAGTACTTACCCCATGAAGGTTAACAGCACCGACCAGGGTAGGTGGTCATAAACACCTAAATGCAGAAGGATCTTTCCACAGGTCCCAGTGAGTCATGAATCAGCTAATRATATTCAGTCAGTTATTTTAATTATATCTTTTCAGTTCACAAACACTTTAAATTACTGTCATATTTAGCTTCAAAGTGGTCATGTTCAATAGCAGATTCCTTCAGGTGTATCTATGTAAGTATTCTGCATGTATTTCTATATAACTATCTACAGACTAAAAGTGAGAGTATTATTTTGGTTGGTGAAAGAGAAGTAAGAAAAGAGGTGGATTTATTGAATGTAAAATGTTTTTACTTTTTAAATCAACAGGACTGGTTTAAAGTGCAGGGATTTTCACTGAATTTCTATTGGCTCTGTGTGACAAAGTCTAGAGGAAGAAACCTTCATTCAGGAATAGGGACAGGTTAATCTGAGGAGGTTGTATACAAACTATATTTAACTAGAGCATATTATCAAGACAGCTAAGAAAACTGACTTTAGACAACTGTGAATTAGCAGTAAATAAGCAGTGCCTAGATTAATGGCTAAAATATCTGTAACATTCATCTGTACATTAATGAAATGTGTCTATTTAGTGACTAACAAAAACGTAAAAACTACCGTGCTCACATTCTTACCACTTTTGCCACCAAGACTTTCCTCTTTTCTTACACCTAATTTTAAACAAAAAAGCCCATTCTTGGCTTACTTATTATTTTATGGGAATCAGAGCTGTGAAATTGCAGTTCCAGATATTAATGAAATGGAATAGTCTGCACTCAAATGAATAGTATGAACTGGGTTGTGCTGATGAAATCTAGACTTAATCTCATGTTTTTAGAAGCTTTGTAACATACTGTTTTGTACTGGGCATTGAAATAGGATCTTCCTGCAGTTCTCTGTTTTAATACTCCACCCTCAAGTCAATTAATGGTGAATATCAGTTTGTTACACACACCAAAATGAACCTGATATAGCAAAGCATTAGGATCTCTAGTTAAGAAAAGTTAGGCTTGTGCCTTCTTTTACGAGTATAACCAAGTCCTAAATGTGGGGTAAGGTMWTTMRSCAAACTGGGCCCCAAATACTCTTTAAGGAAAAAAGCAAAGCACAGACCCATGAGGGTGGGGGAAAGGAAAGCCCATGATTTAAAAATGATCCAACATGTCTGAGATGAGCAAGTTTAGAAAGAAAGCAATAATAATAATAATAATAATAATAATAATAATAATAATAATAATAATAATAATAAAGTCAATCAGACACTGTTGACCACCTGGGACCATCTGGTATTTGCATGCCATCCACACTCTTCCAGCTTGAGTGAATTCAGACTCCGAACTGGCACATAAACCAGGACATAATTTGTGTCAAGTCACCAGTGGGTGACAAGGAGTTGGACTGCACAAGGACACAACCATGCTCCATGCCCACTGCTGAAGCCTGGCCTTTGTGCAAGGCTGGTGAGACTGGTGAAAGAGCACACAGAAGGGCACCTTATGCTGTAGCCCTGGGCAGGGTCAATTTTGCCATGGGAGTCAGCAGCTCTAATTTGAATTCTGCTTCTTCACCTTGTCCCATGACCATCTTATAAGAAATTAGGACAGCTCATGGAGCAGGGACTTCTACTCCTGTTGAAGGTATTGGCAATGTGACATAATGCTAAACAGAGTCAAACATTTTCACTTCAAGTGCATTCTTAATCAGAATTGGATTTTTCGAGGACTTTTTTTTTCTCTTCCGAGAAAGCACCTTAGCTTAAGATGGAAAAAAAAAAAGAAGAAAAACACTTGTAACCCAGAGAAGAGGAGCTTTGGCTGTGGTTAGACATATTCTTTGCTGAAGAAAGTGTTGATGAATTTTGTTTTCCACTTGCCATTCTCTCCACTGAATAATGCTCATTTTCCTGGCATTGCAGGACATTTTTCCCACCTCTCCTTTCTGAGGGCAGAAGGAGGCTTTTGGACAGGAAATCTTTGGAGCCAAGGTTTCTAAGGGAGCTCAATTATTATGAGAAGATATGGCAGGCTTGTGTGAAAATGCTTCAGCCTAAAACCCATGGAATTTCCCACTGTATCACAAAGCATCAGCTGATTAGAAGAGCTTCTACATGATCTGAGATCTTTTCTAAACTCCAGTACCCGGCCCCCATTCCTGGCCATGGTACAGTGGAAAGAATGTTAACGACAAAAAGGGAACACATAAGGATGAAAATAAATTCACTATTACAGCCATTTTTTTGAGGTGCAGCCTAAAGAAATATTGCCTACTTAAAAGTATTTTCAAAAAGGTAAAAGGGAAATTGGAGTTGAGTTGACTTCCCTAACAGATTACTTTGATGTATCACCAGAAATACAAATATAAAGTGCTTCTTTATAAAATAATAATGGATTTGTTTACGGGCATTGCATACTCTGTTGAACACAGCCCCGTTTGTGAGCACTTCCTGATAATCACACAACTTTCTGATCGGATTTTTTTTTTCCTTTTAAATAAATCAACAGTTAGGCTACTGTCCTCAACATGTGGAACAAAGCTGAGTGCTCTGAGTTGGTCCCTGTACTGTTTACATGAATGACTTCAGAGGAAATGTTCTCACATTGGCATTGATGGAGCCACAAAGATTCATTGAGATCAAGCTGAAATGTGGATGCTGTGAAGCCTCCTTCAGCTGTCCACCTGGCACTGCCAGGAAGAGAGCTTTKGATTTGTCTGCAAACATGTAGCGGATAGATTTAAAGGAGGGCTGAATTTTCCTGATCTGACTCCACATGCTTTGTTTATATCATCCCAAAAGAGTTCCCCTAGGAAGACCCCAAAACTGAAATCTCTAAACCAGGTTGTTTATGCCAGCCCAAATTTTTGCACTTTGGCTCCATTACTGGTGCCATCCAAATAGCTTTCACAGAAGTGACTGGAAACAGGTAGGAAGCTTGCTGGAATGGGCTGAAGCGCAGACCAGCTCCAGACATAAGGCTAAACAAGGAGATGGAATTCCAGTTCCACTCAGTACCTGCTATTTCTATTTTATTCTGAGTTCACCTTAAATTGTATGTACTGAACTGCTGCTCGTATACATATTCAGACATCATTCAGAGTCATACTGATAGTCAAGAATGACCATGACTAGAGATGAGCCTTCTGCAAGTGACAGTACCTGAGCTACCTTGGTGTTGCTAGCTGAGAAAGAGGCAGCATTTATTTCACAGCAGYCACGATAGTCTTGGTCCCATCCCACGACTCTGCAGTTCCCAGGTCCTGAGACTGTGCCAGTAACCACCACTGGGGTCCACCTCCCTGTACTGTGGCCGTGGAGACACCTTCACCTTTTTTCAGMTCATTTATTTCTACTGTATAGCTGAGTGTTGGTCTGTAGAAGTAACTTGTATATGGCTCAAAAGCTGGAAACAGATCACAAACAAGTAAGATGAAGTAATTTGAACTGCTGTTGCCTTCCAATTTTATGTTTTTGTGATGGTTCTCTTCTTGGGTTCTTCTGTTTCAAACAATCCAAGCCTGAAAACTATGGAAGTGCACTAACTGCTTGAAACAGTTTTGGGGGAGAGGAACTACTGATCTGAAAGCAGATTCTCTTAAATTTGTATGTTTRCAGAGCAGCTAGACCAGTGATGTCCCCAAGCTCCTTGGAGTATCTACYAAGAAGGACAGCTGCAAGTGTGTGGTTACATCAAGACAAAGAGCCTACTGCCAGTGTCTCAGTGCACCTGGAAAATCAGCTGTAGTTAATTTAACTTTGCAAGATTCATGGCAGTGTCAGTATCTGGAAGAAGGTAACATCCAGTCCCTCACTTGCCTCTGAAAGCCTGTGAGCACCCCCAGAAGCCGCCCTGATACATGTGTCTGGACAGCATACAAGCTTGTGGTTCAAAAGGTTTCCTTTGAACTGCCAGCCATTACATTAAAAGAYGAGAGGATAAAACAACCACACGGCCAGAGAAATGGATTTTCATTCAGTGTTGGATACTGTGGCACAGCACACCATGGTGAGCTCATCAGTCATAAGCATCTTGCCAAAATACAGTTTCCCAGTAAAGCGGATCTTTTTCTTATAGTACATGACCTAGTCAGATTTTCCTTTGAAGAAGMAAATTTGGGACCTAGGAGTCAGGCTGGCTCAATGCCTGTGGAAATCACAGCACTCCTGGTAYACTCTGCAGGTGGCTCTGGGATAGCAGTGAGGTTTTGCAATGCCAAGACTCTGCTCAATTCACATTATTCTCCCACGGTATATCCCTACACTGAGCTTAAAAATCCCATCCTTGAGAAGTACATATCGATTTGGCAGAGGATTAGAAGAGTAGACAGGACACCTACGTCTCAGCTCACCACCRTAGAAGAAATCTTAAATTTCCTTTGAAACTTACTATCACAGCCAATACAGAATAGGCAGGACTCTATCCTCTCTCAACCACCATATACATTTCTTGGCAGGGTTCAGTGTCTTTTTGATGTTCTGATTAAATACAGCCCTCAGACAAACACTTTTCACATCAGCTACAACACATAAACCACTGATATGAGAATTATCAGTGAGAAGAAGACCTTCCAGAAAACAAAATGTCCAGGAGAATGTTCGTTATGACTTTACTTCCCAGCAGTGGGAACAACTTTCTCTTAGATGATTTTTTTTTCAAGTTTTTCATAACTGAAACATGCCAAATTATTCAGTCTGGCAGCAGGTCACAGGTGGCAGAAGGATTTAATTCCTGCACCAGGAATTTCAGACCTGAACTTCTGTTGCATTATGCCTCCAGTGACATTTGCACTCAAGCAAAGAACAAGGCAGCTCTACCACTCTGGAATATGCTACCTCTCCTGCCAAATACGTCTTGGATGAGAAAATAATTGTTTCAAGAGATCTGCTTTCTTACTGACCAGTTCTATAGCATACTGAACAGGGGCTGATGCAGAAACTGGGGAGGACCGGTGTTCTCCTGCATTAGTGCACATTAAAAAGAATGACCTGGMTTGCTGATGGTACCTGGATTAGCTGATGGTACATCTAGCTAGTTATGTTAGATGCCTTTACAGCCTTTTCCTTTTTTTGGTTATACCAGCTAGAGGAAGAGAAAATACATAAASTAGCAGACCTATCACTGCAAGAGCAGAAATGAAAAGGTCTCTCCAAACATTGGAACAAAGATCCCTGTTATATTTACTTGAAAGATTGATGTTTTTTTTTTCAGATGAGACAGCATATGAGACTTTCTGTGTCAAAGTAATTGTGAAACAAGATTGTGCTTTGTGTTTCTTCTCATAAAACTTATTTTGGAAGAGAGTCATGTTTTTCCTTGCTCTCCCCCTACCTCTGCAAAAAAAAAAAAAAAAAAAAAAAAAAAATCAAAGGTTGTTTTATTTCCTGTGGAGAGTGGCAAGGCAGAGATCAGTGAAAACCATAGTAATCTTGGAAGAAKTCCCTTTGTGTATCTGGTGTCTATACATGGAGCAAACCAGATGCCGTCAAACATTCCCAATTAGGACTGTGCTGTGAATGAAATAAGCAATTCTTCTTTCTCACAGATAGCTGTAGCTCCAGTTCATTAATCTCCCATCACTCAGACTCCAGCAAGGAAAGCTGATAGCATCACGGCGAGAGCAGGCAGGCTGCTGCAGTGATAGCAATGCTGACAACACACCGGGCCGTAGCTTCAGCTGCGGGGGCTACCAGCATCAAATCCTGCCATGTCTCAGCACTTCTCCATATCCTAAAGGTGAAATACGCACAATCTCTGATCTGGCTCTAAGTTCTTAAACAAAGGGACCTTTAATGTCTCAACAGGACAGAGCCAGGAGCCCCTCCAACCTATATGAAAGGCTGTCATAATTAAAACCAAACAGAAACTGTCTGAATTCCTTATTAAGGACAGTTACTAGAACAACCTTAACCTCTGAGTAGCCCAGAAAGCGTTTAATGTTTACATATATTGATAGGAGCACACATGCAAAAACTCTCCTGGTTAGTGCTGGGACAACACACAGGGGTGTTGCAGACTGACGGGGGATGCCTCTGAAAAGAAGTGTTAGATKGATGCTGATTACAGAAACTCTATCCTTGATGTTCTTTTAAAAGCGGTGAAACGTGAGCTTGAATTCAAGCAAGAGTCTGTTCTCACTGAGCCTGGTCYAGTGGCTAGGGGGCTCCATGAGTTTTAGTGCCCTACTCTGAGTGTGCTGAGGGGCATAAGGCTCAGAGAAAGAGGGCAAATAAAAGGTTTGTGATCATAGGCCAGAGACTCCCCAGAGCTTCGGAAGTGAGCTGTGTGCAGAAGTCACAATTATGGGTGAAAAATGGACTTTCTCAGCTCACCCATCGCAGAGTGTGCTTCCAAATGGCTTACAAAATAATCTCACAGACGAAGTTTAAGGTCACTCTCCCAAAATGGCCCACACTGGAGAATCCAGGAGGATCAGAAATATTTACACAGCCCAAATAGTACCATTCTGAGGGATCCCCTTCATTTCAGGGAATGCATACTGTGAGGGAAGAAGGCATGAAAAAAGAGACCTTTTTTATGCCTTTGGTTTAGATCTCCTTTTGAGGAATGAGAGAGAAGTAAAATTGGTATCTCTCAAGGTTTCTTTCTAGTATCTTTCTTTACCTTCTTTTGTGAAAAATAAAATAAAACAAAAACAAAAAATAAATTTGAARTGTCTTTCCCTATTTTAAAGCTAGCTTTTTTGTGTTGATTTCAGTCATCAAAACTGAGAAAAAGCCAAAAATGTTTATTTTCATCTTCATATTGGAAAAAGATATATTAAAATATTCTACAGACTATCATGGGGTGTTATCAGATTTGGTGCAGTAACTCATATGCTATTCATGGATAAACATACATATAAAAAATTGGTGTCCAAAATGAAATTTCCTCCCAAATGGGAATAAAATTTATATCGAACATCATCTTTTTCCGTTGCCAAACCACAAATAAATATGAATATCCTTCTAAGATAACTGCATTTCCAGTATTCTCTTGAGTGAGAAATTTAGTCAGCAAGAACAGTCACTGTAAAGAACATACAGAATAGTTTTTAAACAAGCATGCAGGCTGTTAACAAAACTGCAAAATGTGGTCTGTGACTTTGTTCAAGAAAAACATGATGTATTAATCAATTGAGAATGTTAGGATGTCATTAATTCAAGTAAAATCATATTAAAACCTGTTTCTCTGTTTTTTTAGTATTAGGAAACAGTTTAACTTGAAAATGAAGAAATATTGTGTGTGTATGTGCATATAYGGAGAAATATTCTCAGACTGGTGCATTAAGCTTTTTAGCTATTTAACTTTCATATAATCTAGTATTAATTGACCGGGTGAAACCAGCTGTGCTGCAAGTCGAGAAAATCCCCTTTAGATACAAGGGACAACAATATACTTTCTTTACACCCCATGCCAGAATTACTCAAGTTTAGACAAACCACAAACAATCCTATAAAAATGAGGTTGATAAGTTGGATGTAGTAAAACAGAATGGAGTATGACTGGAAAAAAAGACTATAAGAAAAACTCCAGAGCAACTAGAGAAAGTAAAATTCAAGGCAAAGGCAAAGATGTCAATTTAGATGATCTCCCAGTAACAAGGTTCAGTGCTATGGGCATTATTTGTCATTGAACCCAATGACATCTCAGAAATGTTTATGGTGCATGAAGGAGAATTGCAGCCAACTAGCAACAAGTCAGTGGAGCCAGGGTTTGCAAGACTTTGGAGCTCTGGGAAGAAAACAGTATTCACTGCCCATGTGCAAGTGCTTTCCAAATGCATTCAGTGTTTGCTCCTGACCTCACTTAGACCAGTGCTAACCTGGTGTCACATGGCTGAAATTAAAGCCATTAAATTAAAAGGTACATACCGGTGTAGCTAGTAGATACCAACCATGAACTCTCAGCATTTATGAACTACTCTTGCAGGGTTCACATAGACAAATTCCCTAAAAGCAAGCTGTCAATAAAGCACAAATGTAAAGAGTTAGCATGTCCAGCCCCAAATATTTTAAAATCTAGAAACAATATTGAGTTTTGCTGCTTTAATCCTAAAGTGCTATTGTATTAAAAAAAAATGGGAGCGAGAAGAGTCAAAGTGAACTTCGGATCAAGCATGTTGTCTCCTTATAGGCACTGGCCATAGGAATTTGGTCCAGGTACTGTAATGGTAGCAGAAAAACAGGGCCCCATCATGGGGTGCATAAGCACCCCATGGAGATGCAGGTCACCAGCCACCTCTGACATGGGCACACTGTCTGGGAAGAGAAGAAATTCCCAGGATTGGGGGTAGGTGTTAAAAATGCTCTTGTTGCAAAAACAGGGCTGGCGGGGCACAAAATGAAGGGGCCTCCCCTGGCCAGGCCAGCCCCCTGGGCCAGGAGCGCATCCCCATGGAAACACTTTCCGGGGGCCGCCGGGAACAGGCCGGCTGCTCGGAGACGCACAGTCGCTGATGAGGGTTTCCAGAAAATCCTAATCAGGAAGAGTGGGATTCGCCTCTGACAGAAACCATCAGTCACCCTTTCATGAGTAATCCCCATTATTCTGCTGTTTAAACTGCTGCAGCAATCTTGTTGTAGTAAAAACTTTCTGGGGGAAAATATATGTCTCTGTTTTTTTCTGSATTAGGGATGATATGTAGTGATAAATTGCACCCACACAGAGATCACCATTTTATGAAATCACAGAGGTTAACAAGCGAAGGGGTACTCCTCAGTAAAGTTCGCTTTAACTGGAAGCCATTATTAAGACAATGCCCTTAACTCAGGGGATCAGGTCCTTATTTCCATACATTGTCAGTATGGAAATATGTCAGTATGGAAGTATGTCAAGGGCTCTGCCCTTGTCTTTCACAAGCCCCTGTGGCAGTGCAGTAGGATGCCTATTGGGGTACCAAACAATTGAAGTCCCATAAAACATGGCTGAGGCACTGCTGTTAGTTGGGTTACAGCTTTCTCCTCCTGCCCTAGGAAATGTGGGGCAGGCTGTGCTAATGGAGTGGCACTTGCAAGGCATGCCGGCGTGCTGGTCACAAGCACGCTCAGCAGCTTGCCAGGACTCTCAYCTAAACAACAGCATTTGCCCCCCAGGAGCTCCCAGACCACTAAAGCAACAGAGGTGTCAGATGGACTTGGGCAAACACAGCCCCAGGGCAGGCGTCAGGCCTGGCTGGGGATGATGTTTGTGACAAAATGCTGCCACCTCTGGGAGACACCTGGAGACATCTGCACCTGGCATTCAGAGTGCTGGGCAAAGGGCTGATTCCCATCTTTCCACAGTTCCAGGAAAGTGTTGACCACCCCTGCAGAGCAGTGTTTTAGCAGTGTGTCTCCTACTGCTCCCCTTGCTTTCTATCAGTTGTTGTGACTCTGCAGGCCCCTGGATAAGCTGTGCCTGGTGCTCTGCACTCCTACACAACGTAAAGTCAAGTCAAAATGGTTGTAAAAAGGCAGTTCATGTGCTTTTCTCAGGAGTCCTGTGGTATTACATTTTCAGAAGAGGCTACTGCGCTAGAACAGCTCCATTTTGGCAGCCCAGCCTGAGTGGCCACTCTGAAAAGCACAGAAGTAATTGATTTGAGAAGTGTAAACCTGTCAAACACGTCCTATTCTAACACAGTTTACACATTGCATAGCTCTCAACCCACAGGTCTCAGTGCAAAATCACAGGAGGGTCAGGACTTCAGTTGCACTCACAAGACATTTTTGGCCAGATGCTCTGTGAAGTTCTTCATGTGAGATGCAAGCAATGAGAATMTGGGAGCCAACGGTTGTGTCTGGTCAGGCAGAGCCCATATCTGTCAGTTCTGTGATTTCACGTAGCTGGAATCACCCATTGTGAATGGCTTTGAATTCGAGCCTACCAAAATAAGCAAAACCAGAACATTTCTTAGAAATTATTTTCCTGCTGTGTGGCCATGTGACACACTGGAGGAATTCGCAGTGATGGCCAGTGACATAGGGCAGAGGCCTTGGACTTGTTAAGGATGTGTCTAAACCAACAAAGCCTTTAAAGGCTGCGGCCTAGGTCAGCCAGTTCTGCGCCCGGCTCTGCACTGTGCGGCTCCACGGCGTCTCTCTGCAATGGGAATCCTGGAGCGCATGGAGAAGCCCGCACTGCTGAGCCTGCACCACCCGAGCACAGGGACTGCTCTGCAAGGCAGAGAAAGAGCAGGCTTTTTATGCTTCACTGTTGTGACTGATGTTCTGGAAAAGCAGAGAGCACTATGTAATGCTGATTRCATTGGGATCTGGGTTTTAGTTGCCAAATTTCCCAAATTTCCCAGACTTCTCAGAAGCTCTGCATGCAGCAAACACTCCTTCATACTCATGTAGTTTGTTTTCTTTATGCATCTCTACATCCTGCTACTGTGGAGGTGATAGCTTTGACTGCAGGGGCCTGCCAGACTTCCCCAGCAGTCCCTCTTTGCCTTTGCCATGGGAATGTGATATTTGCAGGAGTGTTGGCTGTGGGATTTGGAGGTGGCAAGCTCAGCCTTAGGCCGTGGGGGTGGCTAGCAAGCTTTTCAAAGCCAGAGCCACTGGGTCAGGAGATCTCAGCAGATGCAAGCACAGCCTGGTTGCCTTCAAAGGGTCACTGGGAATGTAACAAAATGATAGCTATTTTTAGGTTGTCATTCCTGTCAGGTTTATTTTTGCTACACAGCCAACTTCAGTGCAGCAAGATTTGCTACTGTGTGTTTTCAAGAGCACTGCTGCATTTAGAAATGCTRATGACAAGAGATGGTAGTAATGAACAGGTGAGACACAGCAGGACTATATGAGGGAAAATGGGAGCTTGGGTTTAATGTCTAACACCCCTGGGAATAATATATCTGCTTCCAAACAATGCAGAGTGCTGGGTCCACTTCAGGTTTTCCCCAGAGAACATAAATGCTATTCACAGARCCTTTTCCCTGTCCTTCTGCCTGCAGAAAGAGAGAGGGTGGTGATGTAGGTTACCATCTCCTCTTAAATCTGAGTCCTCATAAATGTTACGTAGCTGAGATGTTTCCTCCAAGCAGATGTGGCCCTTGCGGTGAGGAATAGCCTATCCCAGCTGCTCCCTTCTATCCAGCTGTGCATCTCCGATGATAAATCTTTTGACTGGATTGTGGTACTCATTCCTGTCATAAGGACATATCTCTTTTTCAGTTCGACAGACACAAAGGCTCCTTTCAGTACCCCAAGGAACAAGTTCTCTGCAGTGTYCATATGCAGCCACTGTTGAGCAGAGTGGGAAAAATATTCCCATAGCGTGTGGAAGACCGCTCAAAGGGGCCACAGAGATACATTTCATCATGATACATAAATTAAGGGAAGAGTTTAGAGTTCATAAATAGTCTAATTAACCTAAATCCTTTATTTTGCTTTAGCTGTATGAAGCTCTGGATTCTAAACTGGTTTTTCTTGCCAAACAAAACCTCTCTCGCTACTTCATTACTGACCCAGCTAAGTTAAGTGGTGTCATTTTTATTGAAAAAACATGGTAAAGTGTGTCACAAACTGGGAAGCACTAATGTAATTTGCTACTGCTCTGCTTCAAGCACTAGGAGAGAACACAAACAAGTTTAGCTAAAAAATGAAGACCGCCAAAAGCTATGTTGCTGTTCTGTATTGGCTGAGTTTTGGAGATGAAAGAGAGGGAATACTGTATTTTGAAGCAAAAAACTTACAAATATAAATCAAAATCTGCCTGCTGTGCAGCATTTAGTGCTTTCCTGAATCTGTTGTTGTTGTGCCGGCTCTATCATGGGACCAATCTTTTCATTTTGTTTATATTTTCCTAATGCAAATTGTGACTTCTGCCCTGGGAACATGACAAAGTCTTTCTTCACAAATGCAAAGAAGACAGGAAACTCACGGTTCCCACAAGGCAGCTTTGACTCTTATTATTTGTGATAATTCTGTTAGCAGGATCCCAGACATCAGAATGTGGATCAGTAAGTGAGACTAATATGCTATGAGAGCTCCCATCTACCCATGGAAGGAGCCTCCTCTGAATAAGGCTTAGGCTGTCGTTTATCATCCCAGGCCAAGTTCTGCAGCTTTTAGTTGGTCAATTGGAGCTTCACAGCTCTTAGAAATTATCCCCAGGCTCTGCCTTTATCCAACAACTTGGAGTTACAAATAGGGCTCCTGAACATTTGTCTTAGTCAATCCCAAGAGATGCATCAGTCCGTGTAACTAACTACTTAGATCCTCTAATCCCTGCTGTGCCTGGTGGTGCGGACACCCCAAGTTAGTCCCCAGCTGACCTAGATACCAGCAACAATTTAGCCAGTAGCAAGAACTTCCACAGAGCAAACAACTTGAGTATTTATCCAGCTTCTTGGGTGGGTTTTTCATCCATCACAGAGCTTTGTGTTCTCACAGCTGCACTTCTCCCAAGCCCCAAGCMATCTGATTTCAAGTGCACTGAAATTTATCTGCTTCGTATAGCAGTCACGGCAGCAAATGCRTGTTGACCAAGTCGCAGGCACTTCCAAAGGCCTGTTTCTTTGAGAGGCTACCACATACTTTGCTGGTATCCCTAAAGGACTAAGGCAGAGGGCCCGTGATGGATTGCTCTTTTCTTTTCATTCCCCTAGAGGTTCATAACTATATGCTCTATGAGGCACTTTAACTTCCTGCTCCTGATGTCTTGTCATCAAAAGATGTTGCAAAAGAGCCAGTCCAAGCTGTGCTGTGGCTGACCACATTGTGTTGAAGAAAGCATATTCAGATAGGATATGCTGTTGTAAGGAACATACAGTATGTAGTGATCTGAGGACCCTTTTACCAAGGCGATTCAAGGCGATTCAAGGCAAAGGGATTGGGGCCGTATATAACTGTGATACGGGTTTTGCTCAATGCCTCAATCTTTCTTSTGTCTCAAGACTATGTGCTGTCACAAAACCAGTCAGAATTAATTTATCTTTGGTCACTTACTCCCTGATGATGAGAGAGATTTAAGTGGGTCAAGAAAAAGCAGAATGCTACATTTTTTCTTTAGGAGAAATTCCTCTCAAACCATGCAGAATGGGCCAAAATGTATATGTACAAATTTCAGTTACAAGTTGCAATAAGTTTATGAGTCCATTATCTGCCTGCACCATGGTTTATTACTTATAGGAACTCAGATCTTAGTCCTTGCCTGTGCTCCACTTCCTAGTATCACTACAGGTGGACATGTGTGAATTGCTCCAGCAGCACAGAAAGTCATGGAGGGCTTTTTTAAAGCCTATTCATTAGACACAGGAAATAGAAGGGTTGGTGGAATGGGACCTAATTAATTATGTCTATAGTACATGGAAGAAATAAAATGAAAATGTGAATTCCAGAAATAAACAATAAAATGAACATTTGTTCAAGATTGGAAATAGGCAGTTGGGACCTAATTATACAATGTAGTTTCTGACTAAGCAGATCCTGCAGGAATAAATGCTGTGCAAAAATAAAGCTGCTACATAAAAAGTAATATATGAGTTAGAGCACAAAGGGTTTAGATTTCTTACAAAAAGGTATTTAGTGACTAAACCCAAAGCTGGCTGTCATTCAAAGCCTACCCATTGAAGTGCAAATAATAATAGGTTGATAACATGAAATACTGTTAAACAGATAATGCTGGTAGGACTGGAAACAAGGGAATGTCAGTGGCCTCTTCTCCGGGAAGATGATTTCTGATGTATGTTTAGGGACAGCAAGGGACAGAAGCAGGCAGGTTTCCTAGGAGGACCTGCAGCCCCCTGCTTGCCCCTCCATGCTTGAAGGTTTAGGTTACCTTGGGCAGCATAGGGTAGAGGTAGCCTGAACCTCACTGAGCTGTGGGACACAGCATCTCCCATCCAGCTGGGGCTTCCTCTTCCAGTTCACTGAAACCAAAACCTGAGGATGGGACGTGGCAGAGCAGGCTGGTCATAGCCAGGGTTGGGGTTTCAAGTACTCCCACATCCAAGGAACGTGGGATAAYGAGCAGATAAACTACTCGCCATGGAAGTCCCATCAAAACTCCTCAGAAACTGAGGTTCTTAGTAGCACCAGGGCTCCACAGGCTTTCTGCATCAGGCAAACACATGAAGGACACCCCAGATGCGTTTTATGAGTTTAAAGCTAGTCTTGCTGTATTTCTATGCCTGTAGAAGGAGAAAGAAAAAGGGATATCTTTTGTCAGTTCATTCCCAGGCTCTTAAGTCACGGGGTTAGGGCTGCAGTGCTGGGTAGCAGTCATCTCTGCAGCAGCAAAGATGAAAGTCAGACAAAATAATCCAAAGAAGTGCTTAACTGTGACTATTAAGTCCCAAAGGATTTATCAGAGGTTTACTTTCCTCTGACTTCTAGGAGAGGCTTCGACTGAAGTCCATTAAGCAAATTAAAAAGCAGAAGGAAAATAAACACAGATTAATGGAGATAGGAATTTTATGAAGGAAAGGAAACAGCCTAGTCCTTCTGACAAAGCTTCTAGACTGCTATTCAGGTTTTAAGGCCCCCAGACCTTATAAATGGAGGAGATTATTCTCTTCACGTTATCCTGCTGGTAGTCATAAAAGCGAGTTAATAGAATTTTTTTTCCCCCACTGAGAAGTCCTGTAGAAACTAGAGCAATAATATCATCCATAATGTTTCAGTTCAGTGCATGACATGCAGCTATTTGTTCCTTTGTTTCCAAGTAGGGAATCAAGCCATAAATCTTGCAGCGACACAGATACTGTACTGGCTCTGTGGCATTTTATCTCCTGCTGAAACTGAAATCCATCTGAGCAGCTTCCCACACAATTAGGGACTTGCATGTCAGAACAATCAGGCAGAATTTCTCTATTTGTTACTTTGGCATCATGATTAATATTTAATCCACAGAACATATCTCAGACATGTTTGAAGCCTCATTTTGCTTGTTAAAAAATACTTTGAAACCAAGAAGATGAGAAAATTATGTCATTGCGGAGCCCTGTTCTTTATTATCTTTAGATAGCCTAAATCAAAGCAAATGCTCCCACAAGAAGGAGGTTCTTTCCCCTCCTCATCTTCTAACTGATTTTCTGATTTTCATTTGTTTGAGTAGTGTCCATGAGCTAAAACAAAGAGCTAGAGAAATTCTAAGGCAAGGCTGAGTACATGCTTTGCTCTGCAGCCAGGTTCTTTTTCAGGTGTGCGGTAATACCAGCTCATAGGTGGTTTTCCTGAGCTCAGATGGACACTCTGACAAATCATAGGCAAACACTGAGGTTCTGTTTATCAGCACAAGTAACCTGCAGTGTGCTGTGCCACATGCTCTAGGTGTGCCTGCTTGAGCGGGAAGGTTGGACTAGATGATCTCTAGAGGTCCCTTCCAACCTTGAATATTCTGTGATTCTGTGAGTTTAAAATGTAATAAAGATGTTCCTTCCAGCAGTCTCACCCAACGAAACAGGCCCAGAAGGGCTGTCCCTGAAAAATGCAGCCATGCTGCTGTGCAGAGCAGCACATGTTGCCTCCAGCTGGGCCCGTGGGACGCYCGAGGACACCAGCCCAGCTCCTCTGCTACAGACAGGGCATGGGGGCATGTGGTGTCATGCCACATCCTGGCCCACAGCAAGYGCACCAAGGATC
The DNA here is from genome assembly GCF_003342845.1 of Nothoprocta perdicaria. Lineage (NCBI taxonomy): Eukaryota > Metazoa > Chordata > Aves > Tinamiformes > Tinamidae > Nothoprocta > Nothoprocta perdicaria. Next base: position 2,971,106 of record NW_020455832.1, on the reverse strand, counting down.
CATCCAGCAATAGTTCTGGAAGGGCCATTTGTCACCCTGGGAGACGGGGTGACTGCAAGGGACGTCTGCTCCAGGCCTGGCTCTCAGCCCCGCTGCCTAGGTAATGATTCCTTTCACTATAAGTAGGTTTATTTTTACGCATCCCTGCTGTCCCTGACCAAAGAGGCTTGTTGGTGGACGATCAGAAGGACAACAGAGCAAGTACTACCTGTCTTGGCTCCCTGCTGCAAACCTCTTTGCATGGCTCAGGATTCAAGGTTAAGCAACACAAGTCAGCCACCAGCCCTGGTCCTTAGCCACAACCTGCCGGGGAAATGGCTTTTCCTTTGTTGCTGCTTCTGCAGTCACATGGAGCAGGTCAACATCAAGCCTAGATTATGTAAGAAATGGCCTGGAGATGCTGAAGTCAAAGTAGTCATCCAAGAACGTCTCCTTTTTGTAAACCCTAAGGCAAGGAGAGTGCCTTGAAATAAGAAATGGCATAATACCTCCAACAACTCTTTACTTTAAAGATCCCATGTAGAAGTCAGAGCTTATGTGCACAGATGGGAAAAAAATGCATGTTTGGAAAAAAATATATGCTGATTTTGGTTTGGTTTGGTGTACAGGCTTTGTTTAGTGACCACAGGAAAACTTGGGAATGCACATGACATTTTCATAGCAAAGCGCAGTCGCCCCTAAGATGTTCCCATAGCAGATTTCAGACTAGAATGAATGAAATGAGAAACATGTGAAACGTGGAAAAAAAAAAAAAAAGAACAGCAGATACTATAAAGATAATGTGAGAGCTATAGTTTAAGGAAGGAAGTCAAGGGACCAGAAAAATAGAAAGAAGAACCTTAGAAATCCCTTACTGTCAAGTCGTGTTCCTATCACATGCAAGTAACTCCAATTTCACAATTTCCTTGAAAAATATTCTCTAAGTAAGTCAAACGTCAAAAATTTCAGCACATTGCTCAAGTTTTCCTGCAGACAGGCAGGAAAAGGCCCGAGTCTTCACTGTGCAGAGCAAACCAGCATTCTGGGAGGACAGTCTTCAAAACCACAAACCAGGAGAGAAGAAGGGTACACAGTGAGGAGGAAAGGAAGAAGGGAGGGATGAGAGAAATAACTGCAAGTGAATGGTTTTAATTCTGTGTGTTAAAGCCTAGATGTGAGGTCTTCCCTTGGGCAAACTCCTTGAACTTGTAGGATGTCTTGCGATGAGTGCTGGGAACAGTGCACAAGGCTGACGTGCAGACTGGGGCCAGGGGCCGCTGAGTCTGGTCGTTGCTTCAGCACAGGAACGCGGTCCCTCCACAGCACGGCTCATGTCCAGAGGCTGAACCAGTCGTGACGAGCGAGATGCTTGAGCAGAACAGCACGTACCCTGCTCTCAGCAGGTCCCCGCTGTCACCTTTCGCGCTCCCACGAACGAGACACCTGACTCCTCATCGCTGCGTAACTGCAAGAAAGCTGCAGCRTGACCCTGCCTAAAGCCTCTGCGTGACCCACCTCTTGCCCAACAAAACCTGTTTGGTGCCGGGGCCGCCCGGCAGAGCCGGTGCGTACGTGCACAGAGGCGTGTAAGGCGTGCGCCTCCGAGGTGGTGTGGGGTCACRCAGAGGCAGCCCCAACGCTGCCCTCTGCCAAGCCAGGCCCCCGACTGCGCTTTCCGTCCCACCAGGCCTCACTGTGGCCTTTGGGAGCCCGGCGCCRAGGACGCCGACAGCCCTGTGGCCATGTGGGCCGCTCGCTGGCTGCTGGTGGCCATGCTGGCTGCCATGAGCAGGGCCAAGGCCTTGGGCCGCTGCCAGCTGGCCCAGCTGCTCCAGGAGCTGGACGGCTACCGAGGCTACAGCCTMGCTGACTGTGAGTTGTGATCGCCATCCTCCCGCATGGGCCCCGCTGCCAACTCTTCCCCCAGCCACCTCTGTGTCCGTGGCTGGAGGTCTGAGCATCTTTTCCCCCTGCCCTAGGGCTCTGCATGGCCTTTTATGAGAGCAACTTCGACACAGCAGCCAAGAGCGTCAACGCGGATGGCAGCACCAGCTTCGGCATCTTTCAGATCAACAACCGGCTGTGGTGCACGGACGAGCGCAGCCCATCGGAGAACCTCTGCAGGGTGGCTTGCACGGGTACCGGTTTAGACAAAGCAAAGAAGCACCGGTCTGACAAGAGCAATTAGACATCTAGATGGAGAGACTTACCCAGAAATAACCCACAGAAGGCAGGGGATGCCCCTTCCATTCCTGTTCTAGGACTCTTGACAGAGAGGTAGAAATGCCTCATAATTTTTCCTCCCATATCCGATAGGTTGAAAGAGTCAGTGGGTTTGGATTTAAATTGTATGCTTATCAGAAAAATGCCCTTCTTGCTGTTGGCTGTGGCTGTCCCCGATACCTGCTCACCTAGGGATGTCCCCTGACTCCTCTGTGGCAGCAGGAGCCTGACCCCAGCCCAGCAGCAGGGAGGACGAGCAAAGTCCAGCCTGGCATCACTGCCCTGAAGCCATGCAAGCTCTTGGCCCTCGCTGAGCTACTGGGTATACAACAAGAAGGGAAGCAACAGGAAAATGCTCGTGTCCTGCACTCCAGCGAATCCTCACAGGGCTGTTCTTTTCTCTCTGCAGACCTGTTAACAAGTGACATAACTGATGACATCATCTGTGCCAAAAAAATTGTGAGACACCCACAAGGAATGGATGCCTGGTAAGGATAAAGGGGTTTCTGGGACAGCCTCTTTGGCAAGGCTTGTACATGTTTTCCTGATGGGGCATGCCTGCCATTTGTCACCCAAAGGCAGCACAGCTTGGCCAAAGAGGAGGAATCACAACTTCGAGGCTTGGCAAATGAGTGAGAATGGAGAGAGCAACTTGCACTGCTTCATTCTCAGTAAAGCTTCTCTAGAAGAGAAAGGAGCAGAGAAACATTTATTAAAAAAAAAAACACCACTCAAGTGAAAAATAATGGTCAATAAGTGTCCCATCAGCCAGCAGATTAGTCCTCAAAGATTTTCTGCTTCCATAGTGCTTTGCAAGATTTCTCTCCCTCATCTCCCACTTATTGCTGTCTCCTATTGTCAGGTATTAAAGCAGGAGGCAACTAGCATGAAAACAATTCTCTCTAGAACATGTGAGAACATTAAGCAGTGGAAAACCCTTATGAATCAGTCTTTTGCTTAGCACAGCCCTAAACCATCCATGAGACTCTGGACTACTATAACATCACAGATGATGTCAGTAAAGCCAGAGTAATGAACAGGCTGAGAAAACAGAAGTGGGGGTAGAGGACAATTCCAATGATCATATAAATATGTGGTTGTCTGAAGTCCCAAGGCACTTTGTGCAAAAATAGTGGTGTTAACCACTGAATCCTGAATATATTCCAATTTGAGGAACAAGATTCTGCCTTCAGATTTCCCCCCTGCAATTTCAATTGGACTCATTAGCCTCTTTTGCTTCCTGTGGTGGGCTGCTGCTCTGCATGGCTCACCACAGAAGCAGCAGCGTTTCAGAGTAGGTTAGGTAAGTAATATGTGCTGTATATATATAGCAAATGGTCCMAGGGTCCTGTGCACACTGATGCATCTCTGTCCACCACCCCAACAACAAACCACATGGGCCTGCAATCCCATTTGTTTCTCTTCCCTGGCACCACTCAGGGAAGACCACTCAGACAGGCAGGAGTGCCAGGACCTTGCATTACAATTTGTTGTTCCTGGCTGTGGATTAGGCAGAGCTTGGATGGCATCAGAGCACATCCACAGCTGCACTTCCCACTGTGAGACACTCAGTCAGAGAATAACAGCGTCTGCAGTCCTCCTGCAGGCTCGTCAGATTGCTCATTTTGAAGGACCCTACAAAAAACAGAGACTGTGGTATTGGATATGGATGTGATTGGTAATGTTCTGAGACAGTTTTTCTTTTCTTTACTTTGTCTTTCCTCAGGGAGGACTGGGCAATGCACTGCAAGGAACGAGACCTATCAGAGTGGGTGGAAGGATGTGACGTGTGAGAAAGTCTCCAGTCTGATCCTGCTGTGGTTAACTGGGACTGCCTCTTTTCTCTTCAAAGGGGGACCTTTCCCCTTACTGTCAGTCAGTATTTACAAGTTCAGCCTAATCCAAGTATATGAGAGCTTTAACAATAAATATATTTTTAAAAACAGTCAAATTCATCTTTCCAAGTGTGATATAGGATTTTCCCCAGATTTTTTTTGTGCATATTTGGATGAGACTGCAACTGGAAAGTGAATGGGGCAGCAGGTGAGGGACAGGGGCTGGGGGGAGAGCAATATCCTTGGACGCATGTGACTTCTTTGGAATTTACAAAGAAAGCACAGAAGTGAAGACCCCAAAGAACAATGYAGACTTGCAAGCTTTCAAGCAGATGACATCTCTTATTTATATGTGGAATATAAATATAGTAAAAAGCAGYCTGGGATCTTTCTAGGCAAAACTGGTATTTGCTCACTGATAGAAGCTCTCCCTGAGAAAAGTCAAAGTGCTACACAATTCCCATTGCACTCATATATATCGTTACTGTGAAATGGGGGAAGATGGGAAAAGAAAGTATTAAACTCATCTTCAAGCCAGTACCAAGAAGWAAGCCTAGTTTAAGTTAAAACACAGAGTGCTTTCTCTCTCCCAAGTGCTGTGAAGCCTGCGGGCCTTTCGGAGCTGACAAGGTGAAGGAAGGGATAAGCTGCCACCTGGCAAGGCTACATGTCCTCTCCTCGTGACCGTGTGACTGCTACAACTAACCCGGCAGAGAGGTTTTCTGGCTGCAYACAGGATTGCTCATGCTCCAAACTGGCAGTAAAAATTAGACTACTGAAGCTGGTTATGGGAATCTATTTCATTCTCACTGGCATGCACCAAGGARTGAAAGGACAAGCAGTTCTGCTAACAGAGTCCGGAGGCTAAGCAGCCACCAGGGAAAGTGGGCTGCTTGGTCACTTCATCATGAGTTGGCAGAGGTCTTATAACTATAGGGTGTCTCCTCTTGACCATGTTTCCTTGTGTTGCCTGGCCTTGGCAGACTGTCTGTGCTATCAAGAGACATGACATTGGTCTCTGCATGCAAAGCTTGATGGCCACTTCTCAATGTAAGCATGTTCTTCCTGGGCAGATTCATYGGCACCTGGGCTGCAGGACAGCTCAGCTACAACACAATTTCATCTTTGAGAGATCCTATTCATTTTTGTCCTAAGACAAATTTGAGACAGTTTCTATACAGTATCAAGAATTAACAGCCAAATTTTACTTGATGACTTACTGTGTTGCACATTCTCTGCATATTCTGGAGATAACAGATATCCCAGATATTTAGTACAGTAGTGCTGGAGAACTGCCCCAATAAAGAAACCCAGTGGAGCTATGTCCTCCCCTTGTTATAATGAGCTGTGGTTGTGTCAAACCACTTTCTTCTCTAAAAACTTTTCCACTAGTATCTTCTTCAGCAAGAAGAGGCTGACTCACTGCCTTCTGTTAAAGCTCTGAGGCTACTGAGCAGCTGCCTTGCCTAAGACATGGTTGATTGATAGCCTCTCTCTCCCCTTTCAGTTAAGGTAAAAATCTAGGTGTYTAGTTCACTTTTACTTGGAAACCATAGGAAGCTTCTTTCAACAATATCCATCTGATACACCAAGAGAGGTGGAGAGAATGTTTTGCTTGTTTTCATTTTGAGAGCAACTTTTCCGTTTATTTCTAGAAGCATTTGCAGGGAAAATCTGGTAATCTTGAAAATCTAGTATGCCTCCACCTGCAAGTGGCGTGGTGACATGCATATCCCAGGTAATCTGGAATTTAGTCATGTCTGAGCAGCCTTGACTTCTTGAGGACCTTGCCAGCACACATGGACAGCAGAGATCATGAGATCATCTATAAGCATATTTTAGAGGAAGAACAAACCTCCTACCAGGATAGAAACAAATTAAACAAAGGGCCCGATCCTGTTTGCTTATGAATTTAAAGGAAGTTTTACCACTGATTTAAACAGCAACAGGACTGACCCTGTATAGTATGTCATCAAACAGCTCCAGATTGCTTTAGTGTATTTCAACACTTCCATTTTACGCCCCATCTTTCAGACTTGGACATAAATATTCACTTGGCAGAAATATCAGCCTACAAGCAAATTAGGGGATTTGTTTTTAACATTTTTTCCAGTCCACACATAGAAAAAAAAAAAAAAAAAAAAAGAGAGAGAGAGAGAGAGACAGAGGTGGTTCATCTTGTGTATTTTCAAGTTGCTGCTATATATAGATATTTACCATCTTAGTACAATACTACCTTAAAAAAAGATTTCCTCCCCTCTTGAAGAGAAATTGCAAAATAAATGATTTAATTAATGTTGCAATTTTCATTTTAAACCACGAAGAGAGAGAAGTGATGCAAAGGGAGCAGCCAGCAGTCAGAAAGCTGCTGCCGGAAGAGGGACAGTCACTTAGTCAACATGGTGCTTCTGGGCCAGCAGCTACCTGTGCAGGAGCTACCGGGACACAGCAACATCACTCTGAGGTTCAGATCATGAGATWGCAGAGCTGGTCCCCTGCTTCAAGCTCTCCAGCTCCACAGTCTCTGCTCCAAAAAGTGAAGCCAGGGTGGCCTAGTCCRACTACGCAGCGAAGTAGGAGGCATCCTGGGAGCCTCAGCCATCCCTTCTGCCCGCCGCTTGGCTGCTGTCCTGCTGTTTTAGCTACTGATCCCCGAGCTTACATAAAGAAATACAATTGTTTTTACATAGACCCTGAGAGAAAGGCTGGCAACTTCAGTGTAATTTAATCTAAACCCGGATAATACTGTAAATATTGTGTTTGCAGAGGGAAGTAGGGGGAGTAAAGCAGCAGCTGCCGAGGGAAAAACCACCTGTACTATTCAATAAATTGGCGCACACTGAAAAACTACAGAGTTTTATAGTTCAGACATTTTMACTGAAAAATAATATATTTACTACAGAGATTGGGGGATCTGTTTAATCCTTTCTAATGCTTTAATCCTCCTAGTCCTTACTGATATCCAAAGCCTGTGCTCCTATGTCAGTGATGCTAAACAGGAGAATCTGGTCCACTGCATTCAGCTACAAATGGAGTCAGTCTAGTACAAGATTAGTGTTTGTGTTCATCACTGCTGTCGCCAAGAGATCTGTCTCTGGAGATGAACAGCTCAGTCTAGTGGTCTGATCAAAAAGATGAAGGGATGACATGATTACAAAGTGTAAGTACCTTCAYGGGCAGAGAAGAACTCTTTAATCTGGTGGAGAAAAACATAACAAGAAATGATGGCTGGAACTGAATTCCAGGCAAATTCAATGGAGAAACAAGTTACAAACTTTTAATCAGTGGAGGTAAATTGACCTCCAGAATAAACAAGCAGGAGAAATGGTGGCTTCCCCAGCTCTTGACATCTTCTGATAGAGACCAGATGCTTTGCTGGGTACGTGGTGGTGGAGCACAGCTGCACTACCTGAAATCCTGCAGTCATTTTTCAGCAATGGGAACTCTCTGRTCTTCAGAGGAGCTGGCTCAGGTTTTACCCTGCCTGCTGTGTCCACCTTGGCTTTGTGGCACCTCTCCTGCCTCAGTGTGACAAGCTCTGCTGGCCACAGCTCCAGTATGCTGCCTTCTCAGCTCAGAGGCACTTGCTGCAGCTTCCTGCCTCTGTATCCCCACAGGGGCTCCCAGTCTGGGTGTCCTCCCATCCCACTGTCCRGGGCTGCTGTCCCTAGCCCTTCCACCCACCGCTTTCAGGGAAAGGGAATGGTACTTAGCCCTGCTAATGCTCTGGAGGTCTCAAGGACTCCTAAGCAAGTGGGGGCAGAAGGTGAAAAGTGGAAGTCATGAGTGCCCCAAGCTTTATTCTTTCTGTCTGACTCCAAAGATAGGGGAAATATCATTCATGCTTTAGATCTCAGACAATTTAATTGAATTTCCAAGGTTATTAGATAATGAGTCGAGTGTGTTTTTACTAAGAAAGTGTTTAAATTGAACCTGGTCCTTTTCTCCTGAGTACCAGTGCCTTGCCGAAAACTTAGACTTGCTAATGCTCGCGGGTGTGTCGCTGCACGGCTGTCAAAAGGTATTTGAAAATCACATTTGGCCCTCAGTGAGGAAAAGATGATCTAATGGACTGCTCTGGCCCTGATGTCTATGAATCCTTTAACAGTTTCATAGRGCTCCCCGTCTGTTTGCTGATGACGCTTCTACGGCCATCAGGGCAGTGGCTGGTGTCCCTGTGACAGGCATCATCCCTCTCCATCCGAGGCTAATCCCAGGCTCTCATCCCAGGTGCTCGCTGRACGCTGTCCTGCTTCTTTCCAGCTGACAGTCTCCTGGTTTAATGCAACTGGGACTGATGGAAATGGTCTGAGTGACATTATTCAAACTTATGCCAGATTCATTTCTCCCTCAAGGTCATAGAACACTTTCTGCCCTAAACTCCGTCTTTCCACACACTGCTGATTTTTTTTTTTCCTCTAAACTCTTCGGGCTGATCTCATCTATGTTGGTCTCAGCTAGAGAAGTAATCTTTAYGGAAACTTTGAACAATATGCCTTCAGCCTCTTTAGAATCATGAGAGAGTGGTTAAAATAGACTTTCATAATTGTTAAAAGCATAATTAGTTTTTTGGCAATGCTACAAGAATGATGTTGAAAAGTTAGCTGTAAGACAATCGTTATTGGACGTTCTTGATTAAAGGCACGAAAAAAGGAATCTGCTCTAAGTTTTAGTTAAGCTGAAGAAATTCAGCTTATAAGTGACATTGCTGCTTGCTTTTGCTAGGTTTCACATAAGACTGCATCTTTGTAATAGYTGACTGGCTCACCTTCTTGAAAGATTTTGTAAATCAAACAAAAATCAAATCTGTTTCTCCTACAGAGAAAATAAGTCAAATAACAACAAAATATGAAAATAAATCCCAAGCCTCAACTCTCTCCCTTAGTCACTTAACGTCAGGCACAGGAGAAAATCCTGGTGGAATCATATAAAAGCATTTACATGTGGGATTGTCAGCACGTCTGGCTGATTTTCTGCATTAATGTATGCTGTCTCTACCCATGTCATATGCTAATCAAATCCTTTAGCAAACATGGCATTAGCCAAATAGTCATCTAAAGAGGGTAGAACGAACTCCATGCACTACATCCAAGGTTGATTTTTCTCTTTAAAACTGAAAAAATATTGTGCAAACAGACTAGGAAAAAAAAAAAGTAGAATGTTTGAACTGTACCCATAAAATTTTAAAAAAAGTAATAGGCAAATTTTGATGAGGTTGTAGCATATGTTGACAGTGCACATGACATTTTTTTTTTTTTTTTGGTTAAATCTGTAATATTCAATTGTTCACTGTCAGCACTATTATCTCGAGCTCGAATTGTGTTGATGATGCCTTCATGTCGGCATTTTCTGACTATTAGTGATTTCATTGTACTACTTAAAATTGGCAGTAYTTTTGTATTTAAGTTCCACTACTGTGAGCTTTGCTTGTGTTTTACCATAGAGCATTATAACACATACCCTCAGGGGAAATTCCATTCCCCTTATTAAAAAATTGTGGCTATTTTATTTTTTTCTTATCTCTGTCATCCATTTGCTTTTGTTTCTCAATGCATCGCTGCAAATCAAAAAGACATTTCTTTGCCTGCTTTACTTTGGTCCCCTTTAATGAAAGCTTCTACATAATCAAAGTCATAGGATTCATTTGATGAAGTGAACTGGTTTCRCTGAAGGGTCACAGTTGGAGATTTAGCATTTAAGAAAAGCAAAAGATCTGAAGGCAGGAAAAATGGACAACAGTTTTTACAAGATATCAGATAAATGCACAGTAACACAGAATGAAATTCAGCTCTTAAAAGGCRGAACAGCCCAGTGTGATTTGTCTTAACTACAACCAGGTGATCGGAGCCARCCTCTCCATGGAAAAGTGAGCCTTGCTTCCTTTGCCTCATTAGTCTGTTTTCTGTAGCATGATGTCATGGCCAGAAGTACTTTGTACACACCGCTGCTGGACTACAAGCAGTGGTGTAACATAAGAGAGAGGAAAACATGAGAGCAAAAACATTCCTCTGTTCTTTTGCTTGTAGATACTATGCAGCCTGCTGTTTAGCAGACAGTAGGAGACTCAACCTTCCAGCCTTGAGAAATACTGATCATTGCACATTTGCTTTCATCAGAAGTGAGAAGTGTGAGTAGCCAAAGTTTTTCAAGAAGTCAGAAGTTCTGGCAAATGTCTGTTTAAGATTTTTTTTCTGGCACTGTCAATGCAGAGTGTTTTGACAATCTTGAATCAAATAGGCAGGCGTGGTTGGATCCACTTGAGTTGTTGGGGGGACTCGCCCTCCAGGTTCCTCATATCACCAGCTCTTGTCCCACAGCTGGATTCCTTGCCAGGTACATCTGCTCATGTAGGCTATGACCAGTTGTGTCCTAGAAGTATCTATGACCCCTCTGAGGGATTGCAAGTGCCTTGGGAGATATCTCCCAAGACGGGGGCGCATCCATAGGCAGCAGAGGTGACAAGGCAAGGCGTGCAAAAGGCAGTTCTCAAGAGAGTCTAGCAGGGCCATGAGACACATATCAGTGYTGCATTAACTCAAAACAGTTTTTCAGTGCAGGTTCAACAACTGAAAAATCTATTTTTGAGTAAAATTAGCATGAAAGGGTTTGTTTTATTTCCCACTTTAAATCAGTAGAAGAGCACCCATCAGAACCATCCTTTTGGATCCTATGGGCTGCTGTAAGGGGAGACAGGCTCGGGCAGCTGGGTGTCAACAGAAAGGAGATCAGGAAGTACAAGWTAAATAGTGGAGCTGACGGTGTCAAACCTCAACTTTTTCATGTAGACTAGGTGTTATTTTAGGCATTCAGAGTCGGATTTAACTTGCCTAATTAGTCAAATCTTGCCTCTATCTGGGGCCTAAACTCAGGCACCTAGACTCATTTGAGATAATATGAGGTTTTTTACCTGGTCTCCAGATGCAGTCCTAAAAACATGCAAGTCTTCACAGGTCCCGCACAACGTCTTCCAGATAAGTGCTGATACACAAATGTCATCGAGCATCTCATATGGCACTAGATACTAATAATTTGGTGACTGACTTAAACCACCTTGGTCACACTGACTGTCTACTGGCTGCAATAAGATTTTATATATACATATATATATATAAAAAATCTAAACATAGATGAGTTAAGTTTATCCTGTCTCAGAAAAATTGTATGTGCTGTCAGTAAACTACCTGCAGGAACATTTGAAAATGGAGGATTCCTGAGTTTGACTGGAACATAAAACACTGTCATTCAACCCAATGTGAAGAGCTGCTATTGGATTTTTTTTTAGTTTTTCTCCAAGTACCTCTTGGATTTATTTTATTTTTTTCTCACAGATCACGATGAATGTTTTGGTTAGGACTTCCAAGTCATGGTAGTTGCAGGCTTTCTGACTGAGTTCTTTGGTCAGTATGCCATGTCCTTCAAAATACACATACAGGTTTGTGAGAGAGATACCTCTGACACTAAACTAAATGCAGAGACCAAGTTCTTCAAAAATAGGTGTTTCCCTTGAAACATACCTTTGAGTCTTCATCATTCTTGCCGTAATTTCCAAAGTTTGGACTTCCCTATGACTTCTCAAAATTTGCCATGACTAACTTACATTTAGACTAATCAGCGTATAAGTCAAGAAATGGCAATTTTCTCTTCCAAGACAGATGTAAGCAGTGAATGAGCTGCTAACATCTCATTACATGCAACGATGTCATTACGTGGAAAATAACACAACAGGGATGCCTGAAGCAAGATTTTTAGCCACTGAGATCTGAAAACTTGGTCATAAAATACTGACTCAGACTGAAATAGGATGAAATCCAGTGCCTTAATACTGCTGACTGACTCCTACTATGCCACATGACCTCGTCTTTCTCCTTGTTTCTTTCACACAGTTAAATTGTGTTGAGGTAATGGGAGTGGCATGGTTGGGACCTTCAGACCTGTTTTAATTCAATTGTAACCTTGGCAAACTCTTACATTTTAACAGATCCTCCAGTAATATGCTTCAAAACCCAAAGGAGCCTGTCAAGCTTTGGAGAACCTGACTTAGATGAAAATATACTCAGGTATTTAATGAAAAGGCTTGTTCTTTTTTGCACTCACTTTGGGTTTGGCAGAAACTGGAATTCATTCCTGATAAATCTACAATAGTAGGAAATCTGTGATTTGTGGAGKCATAGAAAGAACTTCGGTGCACTATGACCTCAGCTATGGCCTACCCRTCTGTTTTATCTGGTAGTGAAGCACAGCGATGGTGGATACACCCAAGGCTACATACTCTGTGACAACACAAGGCTATGAACCCAGGTTTCCATGGAAAGTCACTTCAGTTTCTGGAACATTTGTCTACCCTGATTTATTTTACCTATGCTCTCAGTAGGMCATACGCAAGGCAAATTATTCAGATTCCTGGGGTACCGGAGGGGCAGCTTGTGTGAGTAAAATCTAAAAGCCAGTTAAAAACTCACATGGTGTAACATGAACCTCTCCTGTTCTAAGCTGCTCCTTATTCTTAGGCTGCCTTGCTTCCTCCAGAGAGGAAGAGCTACTGTAGTCCTAGGCCTGTCGCCAGCAGTCTCRAGCTGTTCCAGCAGCAAGAGAGAAAAACCCAGCCACTCAGACACAGAATAAAACAGAACACCAAAGGAAAGAGCACGTCAAACTTGCCATAGGGCAGGCCCTTAGGTGGAGATGGCTTGGGATCTTGCCCCTGTTGCATGCAGTACCAGGGGTCTTCACAGCTGTGGAGAGGGACATCTCCATCTCTCACAGTCCCATTTTCGTGTGAAAGTGTTGCTGATGATATTGCTGCTTAAGAGAGGTGGCTGCCTTCTTCTCCGGAGAGAAAAGATTGTGCTATAGCTAGGAGTCCTCTTGGGATCTTTGCAAGTGAGCAGAAGAGGAATATTTACTGCTCCTCCCAGTAAAGAATTCAGACAGGGGATGACATATAGAATATACTGCTTCTTCTGTGWATGTCCCAGCAGCCATAGAAACAGACAGTCCATGGATGGGGTGAGAGCCTTGCAAGCATGAGTCCTACCCTGGGTCCTACCCTGCCCAGATCCAAGAGCCAGGCAGGGCTCACACCCCATTGATGTGAAAAGAGTGATTTCTAACGGGTAAACCTTGTAGTGTGGCTTACAAACAAACACAAAGTGGCCTTATTTTGAGAGGAGCTGCCTTTCCATTGCAGTGTGGTGGGGATGGGGTTTCTGGACACTTCACTCACTCAAGTGCCCACGTCTTGCAAGGAAGACTGAAACATTAGGCCCCACATGCCAAGTCTTGCAGAACCAGAGAGCTGGGCAGCGGGGTGGGACCACGGAGCCTGATTTCCTAATCACTTGCTTTCCTCATTTGACTGCACAGCCTTCCAAAGAGATGTGAAAGTCCAGAGACAGCTAAAACACTGCACCATTTCTTACCAATACTCCACATTTTGGAGTGCAGGGGATGGATGGGCAGGCAGAATTTCATCCACACACCTTACCTTTGCGCATAAGCACAAATCRTTGCTATGGAGGAAGAAATCCCAAAGATCTTTCACTACTGAGGAAAGCACACATACAAAATAAAGCCTAGATTCACAGAGTAATCAGAAGTACTTTTCAAAACAATATCTTGTTTCAAGTTAAAACAAACAGCATGGTTACCGCCGGAGGAACTCCAAGGCAGCACACAAGGGCAGATCGCAAAAGATTAAATATTTGTATGAAAAAAAAAAAAAAAAGGAAAAAATAAGGAGGAAAAGGGCTCTTTCTACAAAAGCCAGCCTCAACTTGGAATCAAAAGGAGTGAAGGGCGAGAAGGAGGATTATTCTCCCAGGGCGACAATTAATCTCTGAGGGAGAAGGGGAAGAAGTCTGCAGCGCTGCCCCAGCCCATGTCAGATCTTGTCACCGAGGCGAGCGCGATAGAGCACCGCGGGGCTGGGGCTGCTGTCGCCAGCCCGACGAGCCTGCACTTTTGAACTGTGCCATTGAGTCAGGCCGTGCGGACCCACGGGAAGATGGAAACAGGATGACTGGAACCTTTGAAGTTGCCAGGGTGTAACAGCAAAAAGGAGACGAGAAAGTCTCCGCTCACAGTAACCCACTGTCTCTCATCAGCAGCAGCACATTAATTTGCCGTGTGAGGATCTTGCGAAAGAAGCAACTGAGCGACTTGTCAGGAAAAAAAAGCACCAGGGAGGAGGCCCAGGGAGAGGAGGGGGCCGGGAGGCAAGGGGGCAGGGTGGAAAGGGAGAGCTTGGAGAAAATTGCTTGAAATTACAGTATTCAGCTTTTGCTGACAGTATATCAAAGCTCAACTTCTGCCTTTATGATATTTAAATCCCCGCCGCTTCCCCAGGAAAACAGCATTTTGCACAATAGAAACATTATGTGCTTGCGTGGGGAAGGGGGACGCTGGTGAAATGAGACTCGTTGAGGAATTAAGATTCTGCTGCGGACTTCGAGGGCCTAATGGCCCCACCATAAAGATGAACAAAGTGCCGGTCTGCAGTGACAATGTCCTCAGGAGGCACTTTGAATCCATCTCGTGTTACGCAGTTTTAAACACGCATACGCTCACACACAAACACTCGCACATTCCCCTGAGAAAAATAACCCGGCTGTTCCACAGGGTAGGAGCACTGGAGATGTAACAGTATTAAACTTAAACTGGAAGATAAATCATAACTGACAGCTCGGTAAGAGGATTAAAGCTCCTGAAAGGGATTTATGCTTTCTTCTAGTTAAAACGCTTTTGTCTCCTTTATGGGATCTGCAGCCTCTTTATTGTCCATGCCAAGCGCACCTTCAAAATTACCACCTTCGTTGTCAGCTGGTGGCTCTCAAAGTTTGGCCAGARGCAAAACAGCTGAGGACCCAAATCCCACCTCAGTGCAGAGCCTTGGAGGATGGTGACAGTGGGGTCCAGGCAGGAGTGATCATAAACGTGATCATAAACRTGCCAGAAGTGCATTAGCTGCATGAGAAGGACACCAAGAAAGTCCCCGCGGTGCCGAGGAGAGTGCAAAGCCTTGGAAAAGGTTCAGCCATCCCGTGAGTGCTGACAGGACAACTCCAATGCAGGTCTCACATAAAGTCCCGCATTCCCCACCGGACACTGGCATCCAGGAAGAGGCAATGTCAACACTCCCTGCTAACTGCGTTACAGCCAAGTTGCACAGAAACTCCAAGCCAAGCGACTGGGCAGACGTGCCTCCACCTGGCGGAATCGAAGCGATGAGGAAGAGGTCACTCCTTCCATCAGGGCTTTGCCATTGGACTCTGCCTACACTGCCCGTGAGAAGTTCAGCCCAAGGAGGTGGAACAAGCTGGTGAAGGTGCAYTGGTAAATAAAATTTACTTTTAAAGAACCATGGAGACAAAAATGTGTCTGCAAGACCCCAAGAGGGAGAMAGCTAATCTAAATAACTAACCTTGTCACTTCTGCTGGGGTGCAGAAGTGGTGGCATGTGCTCCTGTGGCTGCATCTGGAGGGACAGTGTTGAGGAGTCTCTGCTGCAGCATGGCTCACACCATGGTAGCCAACAGCTTCCAGGTCGAGTCCAAGCATAGGAACCCATCCATTTGCTTTAAGTGACAATTTGTAGACTGAAGTCATATGCATAAACCTAAATCGGTTCTGTATTAAAAAAGTAATGGATCTAGTGCTACAGTTGTGTGCAGATGGACAGCCTTGCCTTGTCACTTCCGAGCCCATCCTTCCCGCTCCAGTGCTCCCAAGTTCATGACACCTTTCTTTCTTGGGATGTACTTGGAGCAGCAAGGAGTGATGAGGAATTAGTGCAATAGTGCAAAAGCATTGCAGATGTCCCATGCAAAACCTGTTATGGACTCCTGGAGGAAATTAACACTTCTTTAGGTTGGAAAGCTGGTAGAGTTAACATCCTGGTTAAAATCCAGTCTACACTCACCTCAGTTCATACCAGGGTTGCATTTGGTTGCCTAACACATGAATCATGGGGAAGCCAAACACACAAAACACTGCTAGACTTTCCCAGGTGTGACCCAGAAGGGGTGGGACAGGGTCATGTGAAACTTCATTTCAAGAGCACACATCCTGGCTCTCAYGTAGGAGGACGTGTAGCTGCACACAGGTCACATCGCTCCCCTGCAAACAGGGGATTTCTCAGTCCTTTGACCAAGTGGGTCCAAGGACAGAGACAGATAATACAGCAGAAAGGGCTGCTGATGGGAAGGGCAGCACCCGAGTGTGGCTTGAGGAATCATGAAGGAATGCAAAAGTATTTCAGTAATACTGGAGCAGGGGACTCTCCCCTCCCAGTGTCTTTCATCATCCTTTATGTATTCCAGTAAGTTGTATTTCCATGAACTTTGGAGAATAATCTTTTGCCTCTGRATTGTCTGTGGAATTAGCAAAAGTCAGCACAACTGTCTCCATTTTAAGTCACATGGAGTGAGTGGTTCTCAAAAATAGAAAATATCTAGAAAATCTAGAAAATAATGGTTCTCAAGTGTTGGTGACCCCTTTACACTTTTTCCTCARGAAAAAAAAAAAAAAGGCGTGCTATTTTTCATAATTAAAAAATCCTATAGTCTCTGTAAGGKGGCAGGATCACAAAATACAAAAGGAGAAAACATTGGAGAGGGCAGAACAAGAGGAGTTGTTATAGTCCTTTTGTGGTGCTTTTTCTGCATCAACACAAAGATGCTTTTGACTGACATGTCTTCTGAATGCTACGCTGCTATCCAGTAATCTGTAGTATAGGCATTTCTAAACCAGATTCCAGAAAACCGTGGTGTGACTCAGTTCTTCAAAGTGCATGTAGGAGCACACTGAGCTCCTTGGCCATGAATCACTCTAGAAGTGTGAAGTATTGTTATGTGGTTTCTTCCCTTTCCAAGCATCTTTGTTCCTCCARTTTCGGGCCAGGAGCAGAACCTGCAGTGTCTGAGAGCGACAGCTAAGCCAACTGTCATGACATTTCCAACCCAACCAGAAGTGCAGAAAAKCTCCCAAGATAGTTTGTTTTTATAGGCTCCCAGAAAGCTTGCATATGTCAGATATGCTTATCCAGACCAAACCCAACCTTCCTGAAACTCATTCCTTTTAAACATTAATGCTTTTTTTTTTTTTTTCCATGTCAATTTGGGTGGTGTGATATTTTTGGCAATCAGGGAGTAGTAAGATTTGTTTACAGCTTTTGTGGAATGGATGTTGGCTTGTTTATTGTAATTCATGCCAAAAAATTATTTCATAACAAGTAATATATTCCAACTTACTCATTTTTTTCATGCTTTTCATTTACTGTAGGTCTTTCATCTCGATGACTTTTGTTGCTTAGCAGTAACCAGCCACATAAAGCAGATGAAGGGATAAAAAAAGAGAAGACATTTCATAAGATTTTATCCTCTTCTTGAGAATTTCAAAGGTAAAATCTCACAGTGATGTATAGCAGTTAAAAAGCAAGGGAAGATCGTTATAAAACCATTTTTTTTTTAATTGTCAAAGTTGTATAGAAATGTTAAATCATTCTAAAGCTTTTAGTTGATTTCATCATGTATCCTTGCTCTGTGGCCCAAATATCCTTAAATGAACATTTTTAATCACATGAACATGCACTGGAAGAAAAATGTAATGTATTTTCCTAGACTATTCAGAAATAGGAAGGCTTAAAACTTTCTTGTTTAAAATAGAGCAAATTAACATTTATTGTCCATATGTGTAAAAAAAGGGGGGAAGTTAAAAACGTTTTCAATGTCTGATATTAATTTCCTTAAATATGTCAATATTAACTAAATAATATTTTGTAGGATTGTCTGGTTTGGGGCGGTAGGAGGTTCAATAAGTATTGAGGCCCTGCTTAAATTCTCTGTCTAATGAAAAAGAAACCCACATGGTGCTCATTCCTAATACAGAAGGCATTGTTTCTCAAAAAAAAAAAAAAAGGCAAAAAAAACCCTCAAAACTTTTTTATATTTTACTTTGTGTGAAGACTTCTAAAATCAGCAAAGTTTGTGTCCTGAGTGTAATATGTAAAACTGGAAAATCTGAAAATCTCCTGAGAGCTGCAGAACTCATCTCAGAAATGCAGCTTTCTAGGCCCTATTGACATTATCTGATCTAGAATGCRAGATATATCCTGCATTAGAAGATATGATCTACATTTTCCAGTGTGTTAATAACTTGACCCCCTTCAAAGGTCCTGCTGTGTGTATTGAAGCTGTCTATTAATTCCCTTGTGGACTGCTGGTTTTGGTATTTAATCTCCAGGAGGAATTTAAGAAGGTCAAAGTCCCCTTCTTTGAGGAATGCCATACAAGTAATAAAACAGAGTAAGTTTACCCCTCAAAGAGCTAAAAGTCTGGGAGCTCTGTTGACAAGAGACCTTTGGACTATTTATATCACTATTAGTAAGAAGGGGTAAAGGCAGAGAGATAGTTAGTCTAGTTTAATAAGTATGGGAAGGCGGCTAATATATRCGGGGTTCCAAACCCCTGAGACATTTGATTTATATTAAATATACTGAAGGCGTCAAAGTCTGTTTTTACACCACTGTAAACCTATTAACCCCTGTGGTCTCTGCATCTGAGACCAGTTGTGGCTTGCATTTGAGCGAGTTTTCTTGAAGTGAATAGTAAGTTTAGGATGAAATAACAGTTCAGCAGAGTTCTTATAAAGGGATCTGCTCATGGAGTATCTTTTTATCAGCTAAAACATCCCTAAGACAAGGCCTGTTAGAAAACCCCCAAAAGGTGTACTTGATAGCACTGGGTCACTTCTAACCTCTCTATCAAGCAGATCTTCCCATATCAGACTCTTCTGAGTCTGCAGAATTGGAGTGTTTTTGCTGGAAGGAGCTAGAATTGACTGGATTTGTAATACCGAGGCTYCCCACTAGGCATTTCTATGCTGTTATCTCACAACAGTCATGGATTTATGGTCAAAGAAGTCATTTCAAAACATGCATCTTTTAATGTTGCTCYGGGCACCGTGGACATTGCTACATGTTGCACACTCAGTTCTTCTTAATGCGTTGCCTATCCATGAGTGATTTACTCCTCACTGTGTAGTACCTAAGATGGGTTGTCTGTTTTAAGATGGTATTATTTCAGGTCCCTGATTCTAGCTCAGATTTCCAAGAAATATATGGTAAACATGATAGTATTGTTTGTTTATGTATTTCCCTATCCATCTTTCCCTTCTATACAAACCTTCAAGCTTGMTGGCCAATTTCAATTAAATTTTGGCAGCAGAAGACATTTCAAAGCATCACATTCTTACAGTTTGATTTAAAACGTGTCGAGTAGAGCCTTGTAATATCTCCACGAAGTAAAAGCTGCTACATAAATTAAACTCTATTACGTAGACACCAGGAAATCCACATGGGAAAGCAACTGAGCAGTTGAAAATATGAGACTTCACTTGGTTCTGTGGCTCATGAAAATATTTCTTATAAACAGAGGTCAGGGAGAGATGTGAATACTCTGAATACTCACAAATCCTGAAAAAGCATTACAGCTTTCCTCTATTATCATGGAAAGAAAGCAGCTTTTCTCTCAGCCCAGTGTCGAGGGGATACTGACAGTCACAGTTGTGAATACCACAAACACAAATTCACTACTGCAAATACAAAAGCRAAGTGCCTGTTCTTGGGTTTATGCTGCTGTTGGGGAGGAGCAGCCTCCTTGCCTCAACCTCAGCAGGCTTGGAAAGGACGAGYCTGCTCTCCCTGCCCTTTGCTGCCCAGGTGCAGGCACATAATGGCTCCGACTTCCCTTTTACTGCTGCTTTTATATTATCTGCTCTGAGATACCATCAGCTACAAGGCAAGTGTTGGGCGATTTCTTTGACAGTCCTCTCAGACATCTGATTACAAAAGGCCTTTGCTTATCCGACGCCTCAGCTAGCTGATTACTTCAAAGGGACTGGCCCTCCCTTCTCTTGCTTCTGCTGCCCAAATATCTTCTTTTCCAGGGGCCTGTTTCTAGCCATTAAAAAAAAAAAAAAAAGCATTAGTGTGATTATCTGCACAGATTTGAGGAAAAATCCAGACTTCTGGTCTGACAATCCCAAATATTAGGTTGGGCAAAACTGGTGGATTTTGAGGCTTTGTGAACCTTTCAAGGGATTTTTGTGTGTTCACAGGGTTCAGCAAATTATCTTCAGCTCATGAACCTTTCTCCACATCTCCTGTCATCTGAAACTACTTTTTTTAGGAGTGATTTGTCCCACTGAAAGAGTATTTTTGTAACTAAATGGGAGCTCTGTGCTACTGCAAGTCAGACAGCAGATACTATGAATCACGAGATGGAAGAACACATTTGGAAGGAGGAATCCATCAGTATGACTGGAAACCATAGATAAAATCCTGGCCTAGTGAGGCTAGCAGCAGAATGAAACAGTTAGTGACCCCTRGGAGACTATGCTTTATTCTCGACTTTATTTTTTTTTATTAGAGTTTTTCTTCTCTCCACCTCGTCAAGGGATCTGTGTTTGTTTTCTTCTAGACCACTCTGAGGCTTTTTTTTCCTTGTATTTTTAAACAGCCTTTAGATTTGTTTTATTCACAACTGTGTCTTAGACTGCTTCCCTTCAGTGGGAGTCTGGCTGCAGAAACATGTGAGTTGAACTTTAAGCAGTCTCAGAATGGGACAAAATAAATTTGCCCCTGGAAACTTCATTCTTTCCATGGTTTTCTGTGGCTTCTACCACCCCACTAGCAGAAAAAAATAGTTGCTTTGCATGTATTTTTAGAGAAACTCAATTTGTGGGGTAAGTTTCTCACAGACAGAAGAAGCCAGTGCAGCTACAAAGAACAATACACATGAATGGCAGGATGTTGCTATTAAAGATAGCTTTTTTGTCCTTCCCATGTTTCATGTTGATGAAGTCTGCAGAAAAATAAAGGGACAAGAAGGAAAGGCAGAGCCTTCTCTGTTAGACTTGCTTTGTACCGATGTGATGATGAGACGCAGCTCAGCACTGACCACCCGGGAAGATCACCACAGAGAGCAGGGCCCCAAGGCCAGCCCCATGGACACTGTCCCCAGCCCCAGCAGCCTGCAATGTCAGTGCTGTCATACTCTGTAGCCAAGTGCAGGGTTTCTCTCTTCTCCCCATGCAGTTCAAGAGGTGAACCTCTTTTTGCACGTTATTATTGAAACGCCTCAGTTGAGCTGCAAGACCCTGGTTACAGTGCATAGCTACTTTACCAATGCACATGAAAGCACTGTCCATGCCCTTGGGATCTTAACAGCTAACAGAAGTGTAATTAAATGTAGTAAACCACGTTCCTGGCTAGTTTTTCCACTGACCACATAGCACTTTTGGTATTTGGGACCTCCGTAACATTATCTATGCTGGAGATGAGCCTCCAATGCACCCTACTTTAAAGACATTTAGGAAAGGACTGATTTTGCACACCTATGTTTTGCTTGCTGAAAGGGATTTAATACAAATGGTTGCTGTCTGTAAATCCTCTGTCCTCCGACTTTTTCTGATCTGATAGCCTGAGAAGATGCCTGGGCGGCAAAGCCAGAGAGGATGAAATCCTCTGTGTGGCAGGCAGTGAGAATGCATTGCCAGCAGCTCCTGGATTCAAAGGGCACCTCCAGGTCTGTACACCACTGAGCTGGCCAAAAAAGACGCCAGATAGTGCACAGCAACTGCTACTGTAAAGTGAGTTGCCTTGAGTAATGGAGTCCTGCTGACAGGGCTCACCAAATGATGGATGTGGTGTTCTCCAAACCGTTCTCCACTTGGGCTGGTTTCAAGCACCCAGGTTATCAGAAGATTGCCATTATAAATGTAAACGGCAAATGGGACATCAAACAACCACTCCATCCTGCACAACATCACTGCTGTGTTCCAGTGAAGGAGGGGACGGCTGATAATTTCCAGCTCTTAAACTGCTGGGGAGTGACCAGAAAAAAGAACAGCATTCAGAACAATCYTAAAACTCCTTCTTTAGAAGGGCTAAGGTCACATTTTCCTCCTACACTCAGCTTTGTTATATTAAGTGTAATTCTTTCTACTTTATGAAAACAGGTTAAGAAGAAGAACTAGAGATATTTGGATTAATGTACAAGAACAGGGGGATTAAGAGGCCCTGTCAATTAAGGTGATCTCTTTAAGGCTCTGCCCTTTCACCTCCAGAGCTTGGCTTTAATTCCTGCTCAGGCTGATGTGACTAAACTTGTTCTAATCTGACAGCTGACACAGGTCAAAAGTTAAATGTGTCCAGGCAGGAAAAGACAGTGTTCTCATGGTCCCGATCTCCAGGGCACCAGAGAAGGGGCTATCTCCACCCAACAGCCCCAGCTATTCCTCACACAAAGCCATGAGGG
The DNA here is from genome assembly GCF_003342845.1 of Nothoprocta perdicaria. Classification (NCBI taxonomy): domain Eukaryota; kingdom Metazoa; phylum Chordata; class Aves; order Tinamiformes; family Tinamidae; genus Nothoprocta; species Nothoprocta perdicaria. The sequence continues at coordinate 2,948,755 of NW_020455832.1, read as the reverse complement.
CCACAGCAAGAGCAGCTCCACAACAACAGGCTTTTTGGCAGATTCTGATGCTGACTCTCCTAATTAGGATTCTTGGAACCTTATCCTTTGTGTTTTAGTCCCCAGTACCCTGCAGATGCTCTAACCCCACCAGCAGGGCCTGCAGGGCCTGCAAAGGCTCGCTCTTGCCTAGGGCAGCGTTCGGGCTGGTCCGTGGAGCAGGCAGGCGGCGTTTTCTATGTCCTGCTGTGCCGCGTGCCAGGGCTGCTTGTGAGCACAGCCCCCCTGTCCAGCGCGGCTGTGCTTTGAAGTGGGGCAATGTAGGCAGCCGGCACGGGGTTCATCTGACCTAGCTCTGGGAAGCCGAAAAGCCAAGGCCTCTGCAGCAGGCAGGGCAGATGAGATGGCTCCAGAGAGAGTTTATCCACCTTATTTAGACATCTCCACTGGCAGGGGGACCATCACTCTTTCCAATGTCTGCCTCAACTCACTGTCTCCAAGCAGAGGCAATGCCTAGGGCAGACAGTTACCCAGCTGCTGGGCACCTCGAACCAGCTGGCAGGAATCCACTTCTCACCGTAGGCTTTGGAAAGCTTAAACCAAATCAAACTATATTATTATGTAAAAGCAAATATGTTGTCTCAAGGAGGATGCTGGAACCCGAGTTGTGAAGCCTTCCAATTTTCATAGTAAACTTCCACTCAAATTCATGCCTTAGTCTTTCTACATTTAACACTGCAGGTAAACACTGGTCAAATAGGACTGAGTGGCCTACCTAAAGCACATAGAGGTCTTATTTCTCAGCTCTTGTAACAAAGAAATCGTGGTTCTCCCAGGCTGTGTTTTTACTTAGAGACAATCCCCTTGTGCTGGGGTGAAGCCCTTGGCAGGGTCTGTTTTGTAATATATTGTATATCTACCCTGATTAAGAAGACAACTTATTCCAGAGAGACCACACTAGCAGCTTTCTCAGTCAAGACTATAATTGAAAATATAATTCAAGGTGTTTATACTGAAAAAGCAGAACAGCCTTGTTCCATCTCACATACTTAAGAGGTATTTCTGGGTCAAAATCCTGTAATGGTTTCCTTCCCTTTCTCTGTGCCTGGGAGCGTTGACCATGGAGATAGCTATAAAGGCACAAGACGCAGGGAACTTGTGCCCAGCCACACCAAGCTAAGGAAGAGTGAAAGAGTGGCAGCCCAGCAGGAATCCCTCCTCCCAACCAGGGTCTCTAGGAAATTCCTCTCTATCTAATCTGCTCCTTACTTTTCTGACTCTTTTTTATTATTTTTTTTCTTCTTTTCAATGAGGAAGCTGAGAAGGCAAAATAAACTGTTAGATTAGGTTAGTCTTCTATCACCATATGGTTTAATTTCCAGGGAAATGAAGAAATGTGGTCAGCAATCATTAGCAATATCTAGTATTTCACTAAATTTCAGTCTCACAGAAGCTACTTACTTTTATTGCAAAAGTTAACTGAGGTGATGTATCCTATGAAACTGTTTCCTTAGCGTAAGTTCGTACTGTATGCACTCACTTACATGTACATAAACGTTCTCCTTGAGCTCCCACTGTTGTCTTACAAGGCAAAGCTGAGCATTTGCTTACAATTATGCTTACCTACTACTTGAAAGAAGCTGTTTTGGAACCCCTGTTTCCTGGGAACTGAGAAGTTTTCCAGTTAGCAACTTGAGAATTTTCTCTCCATCTCAGGAGCCACAGTACAACTGTGTGCCTCAAACAACCTGACTACAGAGGGTTCTTTCTGCTGCAGCTGCAAAGCTCAAAGCACCCGCTTGCAGCCTGCCTTGCCAGAGTTACATGATGTRAAACACAAGATGCCAGCTGGCTCCCCAGCCCTGGCTCCAGCTAGCAGCTCTACAGATCTGTTTTACTGGTCTGGAAAGGGCAAACTTTCTCCTCGGGTCTAAGGAACAACTGTTTCTTCATGCCTCTTTTTACCTGTAAAGGTAACTCTATGCATGCTAGTTCAATTTTTGGTCTGGATGATCTATTTTTGCATCCTTCCCACTTCATGGTTGTTCAATCATCAGTGAATTCATGCAACAGAAACAGTAACACCTGCCTTCAACCTCAGCTGCTACTGAGCCTCAGGATGCAGGGGTTGCCTCCAGACCATATGCATGAAATCATACTCCACAAAACCATGCTTGGCTTTTTATGCAAAATCATGGCTTTGGGTACTGTCTGTGCTGGACTGACCATGCTTGTGAAACAAAAAAAAAAAAGAAAAAAAAAAAAGAATTTAGATTATCTTCAACAACGCCTAAGACTCTTTTCCTGGAACTCTTTTACAAGAATTGAAGGACTCTGCATACCTATCATGGCTCTTGGTCAACACAGAATTTGTCTTCCCCCGCCCTTTTCTCAAAATGACAGAGCCAAAGCGAATTCTCCAAACACACCCTTGGGCACCCCCAGGGTACAAAAAGGACCACATGTAGGAGGCCCTGACCATGGAAAGGAAGCTTGGCTCAGTAATTCATTATTTTAAGAACAAGGAAAAAGAAGAATCTTCAAGTGATCCAGATGCAGAGCGGGCAGTTACTGGAGTCAGAGGGGGTTTGCCATAGTCTGCGTCCATGCTCAGCAGTTCATTTCAGCACATGGTCTRGATTAAAACCCGTTCTCTTTCCTAAACCATTAAACCATCAAGAGCTCTTTGGTCCCTCAGTGGGCTCATCTTGAAAAGTCTTGCAACAGCTCCAGTTTCTGCCAAATCATTCTGATCTTAACTTTCAACTTGTCTTTCACCCTGGGGGYTTGGCTTCCATGTCGGTAGAAGGATAAAGGTCTTGTACAAAGGCCTCAGGAGAGGCGTGCATAAGGTCACTGATGTTGATCTGAAGCAAAGGCAGAGTTTGTGTGTGTGGTTGTATGTATGTAAAATTTAGTGTATGTGAAATTTAGGTCCCAGTTCATCTCTGGGGCCACCCACAGACTCCGTTATCAGTTATTTGCTCACATACTTTCCCCGTAGTAAGAAACCTATCTGCTGCAAGGCAATTGAGGAAAAGAGGAGAAATACAAGTGTGCTGAAAAGTAAGAACAAAACAAAATAACAACAACAAAAACTCACCTGCTTTTTGCATGTTTTATTAATGGCTGGAATTGTGGATTTCATTTGTGGGGAAAGGGGGAGGAAAGTATAGACTTTGGGGMTTGTCAACCCCTGTTCTGACAGATGTTCAGTTTGTGCTAAATCTGGTCCAGAACCAAGCTTGAGCGCTTTAACAGGGCTGAGCTAATGCTCTGGGAGTGACCTCTCATAGTTGCTTTGCACTGTAGGGAGACACTGGCATTCTCAGGGGTGGGATATGAATTCCTAGTTGTGACATCGTTTTTACTCTTTTAGATGAAGGCAGTCTCGAGCAGTCCAAGCACCTCTCACTCCAGGATTACACACTGTGGCTGGCAAGCAGGCCCTGGGAGGGAGGGAGCCACCCGGGTCTGCAGAGGCCAATGCTACCAGCTCACTGCAGGGCCGGATGCAAGCCCAGACCAGGCTTAGTCAGCTGTGTGGTGTGGGGTGAGGTGTTGCCCACTCACTAGAGCTCAGCTCACAGAGACCAGCTTGCCAAGGCACGTGCGTTGTGTCTTCTGGCTGGTGGCCACTTTGGCAAACAGCCCATGGGTGCAGGCCAGCTCTGGGCTCAGTTAAGGTACGTTCACACCAGAGGGTGACAATTTTGGCACTCTGAAAGGGTTCAGGGAGCTAAGACAAGAAAATGAGAGCTTTAACAGTGTATCTACAACCATTCCTACCTATGCCAATGGCCAGTCCCTAGGACATGGGCTACAGCTTGGAGCTGTGTTCATGGATAGCTGTGCAAGGAGAACCCTCCCCTGCTCCTTTTCATGTTGCTTTCCATCAGTCCTGCATCTTTACAGGACTCACTGCAGTTAGTGCTCCCCAAATGTCCTTAAATTCATTAGCAGATAGACATGTTTTACAGACAGATTCATTAAAAAACTGCCTTGACTGTCTAGCAGGCTGTGTGTGTAGCCTATCACATCTGTGTTAAAGAAATATCWCTGAAGCAGGACAGAAGGAAATCAGAAATAAATAAACTCTTTTCCAGACCAAATGGTGWATTGCTGCATAAAGGGTATGTAATCTTATGAATACACCTGTTGAATGAGGAGGTAAGCAGTGAGAAGGGAAAGAAGCACTGCCCGAGGCTACACCAGGATGGCTGCTGGCTGCTGTTTAAGCAGCACACGCAGGTGTGAGAGGGATATTTGTGTAGCAGAGAAAGGAATGACAGGATCCATGAAAGACAGGCCCGTGACACTATGGTGAGACTTGCATTCACCTGTGTCTCTCTGAAGGCTGATCACTTAAGCTCATTCAAATAGTCTGAGCACAGGAAGATGCACAGCATGATGCCATCCCCAGGCACTCCAGTTTCTGGCCAGCAATTAAGTCTGAAATTAAAAACACTTTTTTTTTTTTTTTTTTTTTTTTTTTTTTTTTTTTTTTTTTTGTTGTTCTTAAAATACTGGCAAACAAGACATAAACCAAGCTTCATGAACAAGCATTGGCCATGCAAGGTTTGTCTTTCTTCAAATACTTGCTGGCATTAGACCCTACAGTTGGGGCTCTGTAGCTAAGGAGAGGAGTTTTGCCAGGCACCATTTCATGGTGTTGAATGCATCCAAAGCAAATAGTGTCCTCCACAAGGCACTGAGGAATATCCATTTCAGCCCTGTCACCACAGAAGAGGTAAGAATGCATAGACCATGCTGCATAAGGAGTAAAGGTAGAAAAAGAAAAAAAAGAACTTTTGAAATTTTGAGATTCCTGGTGCTATTTGGTTGCTGTCAGGATCTTTAAGAAGTTTGTTGTCTGGAACATCTTCTCCAGAGCAACTTGTTGTCATGTTCATGTCCCATCTGGTCCTTTACACTCCTGCTAGACCATATGTCCTCAACTCTTCTGCCATGACAAAGTCACCAAGGTTAAGACGCTCCCTGAGCCCAACTGCTAATATGGTAAGGCATAAAGAGGACTAAACCTTACCCCTACACATTTCCCTGTAAAACAGTATTCTTACAGTGCGTTGAGCTCCCTGGTTAAAAGGAGCTGTTAAAAATAAAACTTTATTAGAGCAAGGCTACTGCTGCAGGTCTGTGGGTCTTTGTGGTTGCACACACTGGTGTTTACCACAGCAGCACAGAGCACCTCCTCAGGCTGAGGCTTGGCAGACCATGGTCCAGTCCTGAGTCATTTGACTTTTTATTCTTTTTCTGAAAGCTTGCGTTGGATGATTTTAAGTCTGGAAATTGAAGGAATGGAACCAAACCAGTGATACCTTAACTGTAAAATCTGTACTGTAGTGATTTATAGTGAAATAACTGTCTGGATTAGTGGCACTATTGTTACAGCAACAYTCCACATCATCACTGAATAGGATGAAAACTAAATACAAGGAGAGAAGAGATTTTTCTCAGAAAAGAAAGCATGAATCATGTAGACTGGAGCACAGATAAATTTCATATTAATAAACTGTGTCTACCATGTCCTCAGACACCTGGTCTTTGCCAGCTGGTCAGAGTTTGAAAGTGTGGCCATTGTGAAGTGAGGTGAGAAACAGCCACATTTTAACTGTAAGTAGTTAATTGATTTTTTAAAGTGCCTTAAAATGATGAAGAGGACATTTTATTTCTGGTATTACAATATTCTCTGTACAAACACTGTGAAGCTGCAGGGCCTTTGAGACACTATCATAGCACTTATGAGTTTTRACTAAAGTGTCAGTGTTCAAAATCTTGCTGAGAGTCAAGATGTCAGAAAAAGAAGAAATTAGACAAACCTCTTTTTTTTTCTCAGAGAGAAGAAAAAACAAAAAGAAGGAAGGATCAGAAACAATATATTCCTTTGAGATTCCAGCAGCACATACTCGTAGCACAAATGCACTGCTAGAGCTCACATTGGTGAAGGCTATCTGGCAGACGACCAAGACAAACCAAATGTGGACAAGTGCTGCTGGGTGTTTGCATGAGCACCCTGGTGCTCCATGCACCATGGCTAGACAGGCCTTGCTATCAGCAGCAACAGAAGAACGTAAATTGTATGAGAAGGAAGAAAGGTTTTGCTGTACAGGGCTCAGGCACATTCACAGGGTTAAATCACAGAATCATTATGGTTGGAAAAGACCTTCAAGATCATCGAGTCCAACCAAAAAAGTGTTGCCTTGTTCAGCCCCACTGTTCACTGCTCCTTTGCAGGGACCATCTCACATTTTCAGACATGTGCCAGAGAACTGCAAATACATGTGTAATGTTAGGATTAAATCTCTTGCATTAGACTGACCCCTGAGCCCTGGCCATTCTCTAGCAAACTCTGCCCTGCTGTGGAGCCCCACTGTGCAGGAGATGGAGGATGCTGCACCTGGGCTCTGTGACAATTAAAGGCAATTAAGCATACACCAAAAAGGAGATGATATTTTTCCTGGAAACAGAACGGAGCCTGATCCTGTGTCCTGTTCACTGACCTGACCTAGACAATGATGGATATCCAGGTAAAATAATGTAATTTTTTTTTTACATTCAACATTTAAGAAAATAAAAATGGGGGCAGAGGAGGTTGGTAGGGGAAGAGTCTCTATCCGCCTTTAAGCAACTGGCTGGATTTGCTTTGCACAGCTACTGACCTGTGCTCCCTTCCTCAGCAGTGCTGGGACGGCCTCTCCTCAGTCTCTAGCTACCCAGTTAGAGGCCAGTGATGTGACCAGTGATCATTCCTCTCTAACCCGCTCTTCAGACTTGSTGCCCACCCCTTACCATCTGGTACACCCATTACCAGGGAACACTCACCAGGGCTGTGTGATGGGCTGTGCTTCCCTTCTGAAACTAGACTTCCTCAAGAGTACATCTGGACAACTGAGTCTTGGTGATGGAGAGAGAACAAGAGAGTTTTTCAAGAGAGTTTTTCAAACATAGCAACATGAAAAGTAGGACCTTTTTGTTAATCAGAAGAATCATAGCATCAACCATGTGAGAGGACGAAACTGCAAGGTGTATTAAATGGGCTGAATATTCAGTGAGATACTGCTCTTTTTTTCATGAAAGAAATATAGAATAAGACAATAAGGTATTATAACAAACATGCGCTACCATTGAAGTCCCAACACAAATTTTACTGTAACACAGGCTATTCTGTACTCAAATTCAAAACTAARACCATCATAGTAGTATTCCATGAAGCTACCTTCTGGGGTGCTTGCCTCAGTTTACTCATTGAAAACAGATCATTTAAACTAGTCGAGGGTTCAAAATGCTTCAATATTCTTGACTTCATTATGAAAAACCTGAGATCAAAATTACACCGGAAGCAGAAAGTGCTTAAGACAAAGTTGCCACTTCAGCAACCATCATTCAGGGTRCTATCAAATCATGAAAGAAGTCTAATTTCATTGTAGCATATTGCACTGCACAATGTTTTCTGAGATGGACATTCACTGCATTCTGGCAAGAACGGCTGCTCTTGGATTGTAATGTAAGAGGAGGGAAAAGAAAGGAACAACTATTTCTTTCTAAAATCTATGATTCTTCAACTTCTTGGCATATTTGGAATAACTAACGGGATAATGGACTAAAACAGTGAAAATAACATGACCAGCATTATCAAGAAAAACAAAGAAGAAAACTGAAATTGAAAACTGAAATTCAGTCCTTTCAGGAAAACTCAGGAAAAGGTATCCAGGGAGGTGACATGATCAGCATCAGAGCAAGGGGCTTGCTGCATCTGCTGAAGCCAGGAGCTTAGAATCGCTCTGCCAGCAGACTTCAGCCTACAACAGTCACGCTGCCAGAACGTAAAGTGTCTGGCACAAGTGGTAAAGCACGGTATATCTGTGAAAAAGGGAAATAGCCTAAATTAACCAGCTCTGGTTCTAACGCTAAAATTAAAATGAAATTTAGGGGATATGCTTGTCCTACCACGCAGTGAGCATCTGGGATGTTGCAATGACACTTGAAGTACAGGTATTTATGCTGAACATGGACCACAAATCCAGGAGTCTAACAAGTTATTAGAGGCACTGGGCTTGTACTGAAGCTTCTAAAATAGCAGTAAAAAAACCAACCCTCCGCTGTATGAAAAACTGAGCATGCATGATGCTTGATTAAAAGGTTACCCTGAAATATCAAACATCTTTTCTCCTTTTTCTGAATCCTCTCCAGCAATGATGAAAAGTAATCAGAAAAAAATAATAAAAATAGATATGTGCTCATATACATGTATCCAGACTCCACATTCCTCTGTAAAAAGCAAGGCAAAAATTCATCTAATCGAAACAAGGWTGTGATTGGAAATGCTTCAGTCAGAAATTGAAAATAATAATGTTCTATACATATGTAAAATCGAAGTTGGATACATTTTGCTTTGAAAGATCTGATGAGAATTTGGAACTGCTTAAGGCTTATGAACTCTCGCAAGAAGAGTGATCTGGACTTAGAAATGCTCCAGAAAGGATTAAGCTAATTCTTGGTTCATTTAGCAGATGAGCCACATTTCAGTTAGAAAGAAAACATATTAAATGACTGGGAATGTCATAAAAATGTTATGCTTCAGCTGTATTAACTGGCAGAAATTGTACTTGCAGTTCCAGTAAGCTATGTGAGTGTTGAAAGAATATTTTCGGGACTCCAATTTATCCTTTCACCACAGAGGTCCAATATTACAGAGCAAATATCAGAAAATGTTACTTCAGCTTTCTCAATTAAATTATTCAAGAGAAGCATGTTTGTTTGACAACTTAAAAACATTAGAGTATATTCTGCAAAACTGCCATGCAAAAATAAATGGGTAGTCAAAAAAGAGATTCAGTTTTAACTCTCTTGTTTTGTTGTTTATTCCTATTATGATTAAAAATAGTTTTACTTGACTCCTTGATGCAAATRTGCAGGAGTCCCCAGATCCTGCAGTCCTGCCTAACAAGCCCACAGCAGCCTTGCTGTGGCTGTGCTTGCTGGTGACCCACATGGGGAGGCACAAGCAGACCAGTGCTTCTGCATGTCTAAGGGAGGCTTTGCACAAAGGAACCTCCTTGCAAATAATGCAAAGCAGCCTGAAAGAGCTCCTCTCATGCTCCCCATATGTAAAAATAATCTCCACCGTTCTTTTTAGCCATCATTTTAGCAATAAACACAATTATATCAMACAAGACCATCCAGGAAAGGAATAATAAACTAATAAGTGTATTTTTTTAAGAAGCCATTTCTTAGTGATTASTTTCTGGTCTGCTTTGCCGTTGTTACTCCATGTTTAGGCTCAAACTTGAAAGCGTGTTTGTATCAAAGCACATCGCGTTCCTAAGCACACAGATCCCACTAAGCTCATTTCCTATCCAAGCGCAGGGCTCAGTTTAAAAGTTAATTCCTCCCCTACAGAGGTTATGGGTTACAGCGATATTCCCTCTTTTAATGAGGGGGAATACTGCTGTGCTGGGAATATTTCCATGGCCAAATTAAATTCTTGAAGCACGCCCAGCATTGCATTTTGTGGCCTTTCTTTACCTCTCTTTATGGGTCTGACCTCACCAGTGCAGACTCGAGCCCTTAGCAGGTAACAAGACACAGGGCTCCGTTCTGCTCTAAGAGGCATTTAACCAATTCTCCGTTTTCAAGGAGGCTGCTCAGGCACCTCTGCAGGGTGGTGGGTCTGCCCCCACCAGGGTCTCTCGGAGTAGGTATTGTGGGAGCCTTTTACTCTAGACTTTCTAGCCTTTTGGCTTTTTTCAGTCCTTCTATTTTTCCAAGTCCTCAAGAAAGCCTTTTTCAGACTAACACCTAAAAAACCTAACCAACCAAACAAAAAAAGGCAGAAAATACCAGGCATTCCTGTTTGGTTTGAAAAAGTTTGATTACCCCTTAATGCTCACTATGAATTTTTTTTTAAGTAACTATAAAAGAAAGCAAGGCTTTCTTAGCTGAGAGAAAGAACAAAAGTATACTTAGGAGATGCAACGGGTTCTATAAATAGATTAAATGGTAGACGCTTTGTTTGAGAGAGCTTTCATTCAAAACAGTACACAAATTAAATATTTCCAGAAATTCTGTTAGGCCTACGTAACAGGGTGGCATTGTGGGCTCTCAAAATGACCTTCCATATTAAAAAAGAAAAAAAAAAAAATCTGTATATATAATGGAAACTCAGCCCTGGTAAACATAAGGTACTTTGTTGACTGTGGTTGAAAGCTAACTGTTGAGGTAATCTTCCACATGGACACAAAATGAGACCTTGTTTTATTTATTTTTTTAATTTTATTTCTTTAGCAAGGTCACGGGTTTACAGACATTGCACGGAAACTTGTACCTCATCAAAAAAGTAAGTGGAATCAAGTTCAGCTCTTTGGCGCGCTTGCTGGCCAGCTYGGTCAGTGTTTTCACCAAAGCATCTGCAGAGGAATAAGTGTTCTCATCTGAGGACTTTGGGTGTAACATTACAGTATCGTTAGACTTACCTTAATGAGAGGAGCTGCAGCTCGCCATCTCCCTCACTTCTCTCTGCATCATTGGGCAGCTCAGCCATTGACCTCAACTCCTTCAAAATTCTTTGCACTCATATTACATATGCTTAAGAACTGTTTGCTCTTTCTGAGTGTCCCCACTTCAGATTCTTTTTTTTTTTTTTTTTTTTTTTGCTGGAGTTGGGAGAAGATATATGTGTACAGGAAACTGCTCCTTCTCCAAAGTCCCCCTTCAGCTGTCTAATCCAGCTCTTTTCTTTCTGGGATAACAACGTGGAAGTCACAACTGCAAGAGAAAGACACCTTCCCTGACCCTCCAAACTCTGTTCACACCAAAGCTCTGAGACTCCTTACCAAGGATCTTACCTTTCTAGGTTTACAGTACYTAGTTTTTACTCTGAGAAGTACAAGGTCCATATTTCTTCTCTGTTTCTAGAGATGTTTTCTTGCAGTGTCTGTGCTGATTTTTATGTTGTGTAAACCTACTTCATTTCAAGTCATTTCTCTTTCCTTGTGTCTTTGGTGGCACTTCCCTTTCTCCCCTAATCACCCCAGCTCCCTTGTATCATTGGGGAAGGAGAGACAAGAACAGCCCACACTGCTTGGAGCACTTGCTCTGCCCACAAATGTGGCTGTGACCCTCCACGGGATGCAGGTGGCAACATATACTGAAGCACATGTAGGAGCTCCTGACCTCCCACTCCATGTGCTCTTGGGATGGGACAGGGCGCTGAGTAAGGCTGCCCTGCTGGACAAGGCTGGTCAGTCTTGGTTTATAACCAGCTTTTCTCAATGTGTGCCAGTAGCTCTGTTTTTGAATGAGTGTAATTTATCTGGTCACCTTTGCAGAACACATTGGCGGCTGCCAGTGAAACACATTGCAGGGAAGTGAGGAAGGGCTGTTATTCACTTACTTGAAGTGGGTGAAGGAAGGTGCTGTCTGAAGTGGATTTAAGTTCTTCACTCTCAGAGGTTGGGGGTGGTGGCCCTTGGTTGCAGTAACAATGACCRTCTGCAGGCCAATTTGCAAATTTCTTATTCCATTAGAGAAACAGAAAGGCTTGAAACAAAAACTAATTGGATCAAACATTACTTACTCAGTACATGACCATGGAAACTCCACTTTCTKCATTTGCTCCTTTACAGTGATGATGGGATCTGCAATAAACTTTGGAATAAATACATAGATAGAACTAAGTCAAAGCACATTATAGAAAATGGAAATCTTAACTGGCAGCAAGTCTATCATTCCCTACTGCAGGACATGTCTGTTGTCCAGGTCCAGGATAACAAAGGATATGGCCTCTAGACTAGCACGTTTAAGCATGTTTATATACATGCAGTCTGCAACACTTGCTATGTTCTTGCAGATCCATAGACACGTCAGGAGATTTTTGCTTTGCAATTCTCCAGATGCCCAAAGTTTTCACACTCTCCAGAGGATATCAGTGTACTCTGACCAGGATGGAAGAATCTCCATTTGGAAAAYACTATTAAAATACAGCTCTAAATCATTTCAGTAGATCTCAGTCACTTATTTATTCTCCTTAGCTCCATATATCACTCCCAGATAATTCTGAAAATGCCTCACTCTAATGTGAAATGAATCAGGGTTTTTTGCAGCCAACCTGGTGGAGCTCCTTGTGTCTTCAAGCCTCGCTTCAGAGGTGTCTGGCCAGGGCCTCTGGTGCTGACCCACATGGCTATACAAGGATGCATGTTTTCTTTAGGGAAGAAAGTAAAATACCAGCCCGCCACCAATGTGAAAGACAGAGCAAAGATGTCCCCAGGGAACGCTGGAGCCRCCGTGGCACAAACTGATGTGAATGTTTTCACAGGCAGAGTCCGCCTCTCSGGAAGAGAAAAAGTCTGTAATCAGAGAAATATAAAAAATGTCCATCTTTTCCCATTTTCAGACTAAATAAGGAAAACACCTACTAAAATAAGGTTCTGATTTAAATTAGGGGATCTTAAATCATTTTCAGAAGCAAGTGCAAGCTACACCTAGCAGCTTTTTCTGCCTAGAATCCAAATCCCAGTGAGCATAGCCTGAAAAGGGAGAATATCAGTACTTGGGAAGGGCTGAAGAGCTGTCTCTCCTCATGCTCGTGTACCATAAGAGAGAAACCCCACAAGAGACCCAATGCAGCACTTCCCCACTCCGAGTCTCTCCTCTGATACAGGATCTAGCAAGCAGAAGGTGCATCCCGGCATAGCCACGATGGGCTCTTCGCTTTGCTTAGCACCTGTCCATGCAGATATTCCATCCAGGAATGAAAACATTCCCTTGTGGTTTGTATCCCTGCATGTATTCCMTGCGTGAGCAGAAGGGTTGGACTAGATGACCTCTGAGGTCCCTTCCAACCTTAAACATTCTATGATTCTATGATCAGCTCACTGGAGCTTAAGAGTTTTATCCTTTTCAGATAAACCTTAGCGACTAAGATCTCTCTGTCCCTCTTTTCATGATTTCTAATGTTGTTCCAGCCCTACCACAGGAGTTGGGTGGCGAGGAGCAAGCCACCCAAACAGACCGCCCAGGGGACACAAGGATGTTCAAGTGGGGAGCTACCAGGTAGCAGGTAGGTAGGACGAAACAAGCAGCTTTGTTCCACACCATAAAGCCATGATCAGAACTCCCAGTTTCCACCCAACCCACMCAGGCAGTAGGGTGAATGCCCTGAAACGTGGCTCCGCTGCACTGTGCTCCTTTATTTTAACGGATCCTTCCCCAAAGCCCAAATTTCAGTGTGTTTGTGCGGATGCACGCAGTTCCGGGCAATGCTGCTCTGGGGACGTGCATGCTCAGAGGCATGCAAACAAGGGTCTGTGCAATCAAAGGGAGGCATTCATAATTCTCCTGTCTTTATTTTACTTCTTATAAATACCCAGTGAGGAATTAGCGGAAAACCACTGTGTGGTTTAAGTAGCCCATCTTCCACCACAAAAGATGAATAGTGAATAGCTGAAGTGAATGATTCTCAGAAAACTCATAGTTCAAAAATTGTTTGTGTTATTCAGCAAATGCTTATGAATAACGAACAAGCAAACTGAAGTCAGAACATGACCAGGAGCCATTGGATCAGACTGGTCGGAGAGTTTATTCTCTGTTAAGTATTTGTTGTATGCTAAATAAATATGCATGATGGCAAGGTATTCATATACACCATACTCTTGTGCTAGCATAAACAGATGGGAGCATTGAAATAAGTGCATCTTCTGTCAGATGATAATTAATAATGGATTATTTTTTCAGGTGATAACTGGAAACAACTGTTTGCTGCTGATACGAATTTTTCATTTTTAAGTATAGTCCGATTTCAAAATGAAAATATCTTTTTAAATGAAATGCCAAGTTGCTTTTGAGGTTCTAATTTAATTTTTTTTTAATTTAATGATCTATCAAACTTGATCCAAACTGATTATTCTAAAATTGCTATGAATTCATCTATCTATTAACCAAAAAAAAAAAAAAAATGTGCTCAGTTCCATCCAAAATGTGTATAACACTTTCAAGAATTAGTAGAGGAAAGTGTGACTGGGGCATAGAAATATTTAAGCATCCAATGCAAATAAAGTACAAGTGTAATTGCCTCACTACTACAGAAATGTCTTGGCATGTTTCCACCTGGAACCAGCTAGATGATTAACTGGCCACATGCACTAATTATTGGAGGTTGACATTTGCATCAGCACTGTACAAACTGGGTGCAATTCTGCTCACAAAAAAACATCCAGCTGAATCCTGGAGACTAGTTCTTCCATACTTGCGAAGAAATGGAATAAAGTGCAGAAAAATGAGCCTTTGGGGTTTTCAAGCACGGATTTATTCACAGCCAAAGAAGCCCACATAGCAGCCAGGTGAATGCCTGGCCTTCCTGAGGGGTTTGCAAAGCAAGGGTCACTCATTACACAGGAACCCAATCATTTCTGTCCCTCTGCTAGTGCCTCTAAGGACCTTCTCCCGGAAGGCTGTTTAGTTCTAGCAGATTGGTGCAATGCAGAATCCATCCAAATGCCGTTTTCTGATTGCATCCTCTGCAGTTCTGCAGCTGATTCTTGAACAAGTGATTCACAACATAAGCTTATGTAAAGTGGGTTAATTCTTCTTTGTTTTGGCAAGAATCAGAAATAGTTCCCCAGAAGTCAACAAAAACTTGCATTTACCAGGTAGTCTGGGAGAATACTGGTGAAGCAGCAGGCATTTAGTTGCTCCAAAAAGATAATGTCCGGCTGCAACAGAAATGCAAATGTTTCCCCCCCTCAAAAAGCCTCTGCACAGATGTAAAGGAAAGGCTTTTTCCAAATCCCTTTGGATACTAGAGGTCAATCCAGAGCCTGAGTGAGTAAGACACAGGTCTATGAAGGCCAGTAAAGCTTGAGCAATGTACATTTAGAATTGTTATGGTTGCAAAACACCTTTAAGATCACCAAAGCCAAACATAAATGGGAATAGGGCACCTTTGGGAATAGAGCACCTTTGGGATCAGTGAGGGGAAAGCCACTGGCTGCTATCAGAGCTAGACTAGGCAGATAATAATTTGTTCATTTTTAACATTGCTGGCCTAGTGCAGGGGGGTGCAAAGGAATAAAAAGCAATTGGATGTTTGAATTAGTTACATCAGTGCCTCCCACAGCAATACCTGCTAACAGTAATAATAAAAAACAGCAGGTTTCCCATCAGAACTAAAACAGATGTTTCCTATACCATCTGGACCTTAATGCCTACTAGTTACTATATGCCAAGTGCTTATAAATGACCCAGGGGTTTAGCAGCTGAGAGGATGTCAAAGGTAGTGTTAATCTGCAGCAAAGGTGTTGCTCATGTGTAAGAAACATTTTAAAATGCTCTGATGGAAATAGAGACAGTAAAATTGTGAGATGACAGGTAGAAGGAATATCTTTTGCTAGTAAAAAGTAAAAATAATAGAAATGCTAGAAGTAGTCTGTGAAATGAAGGATATGGTTTTAAAAACTTTTCCTGCAAGTGCTTTCTGAAAAGAGTGACAGTTCATCAGCTGGTAATCCAGGCCAGGAAAATATCTGTGCTGAAAGATCCCATGTTTGGGGACATTGCTGCCCTGGAGCGCTTCGTCTCCAAGAGCTCCATCAGCTCCATCGTCGCAGCACTGCTGGAGGGAGCAGCCCTTGGCCCTGGGCAGTGAGGAATACCCCCAAACGAGCAAGGACTTCTCCCCTCTATATTTTGTCCCATACATGCCTCTGCAGCATGGAAATGTGCATCTCTCCCTCGGCTGAAAATAAACAGGCTTGCTCTTCATCCATGTTTGGAGCTGAACCAAGCAAAGCAGCAGCAGGTCTGAGCTCCTGTTGAAAAATGAATGCCTGGTAGCCAGGAGGAGAATGTGACCCCCAGGTGGAGTCCAGGCAGCCAGACCTGAGAGATGCTCTTGGTCCTGTTTCCACAGCCTTCATCAAGGCCTGGGTGAGACAAAAGTCCAGCATGGCAAGCAGCATGCAGTCATATGCTCCTCCTGTGTCAGGTCATCCATTGTTGCGGRATTAAAGGGGACCTTTCAAGGCTTCTCCAGCCAATATTTCCATTGCCTTTCAGATCCATTTCCATTCTAGCCTTCAAGACTCATTTGGGAAATACGGGGATCTGTGTCTGTATGGACTGGTGTGATAATCCTATAGTCTCAAAGGAGTGTAGCACACAGCTGCCTGTGGCCACAGTGGGGAACACAGATGTATGGCACATTCACATCTCACTGCTATGGACATACTTGCTACAGAAACACAAATTGCTGCTGGTGTTAACGAGGGCTCCCACCACAAAGGTTATCCTAGGAGAACAGGATGGGAAACAGGTACTTGTTTCTCCATTCGCTGACACTGAAAACCCAGCTGACAYATGAAAGCCCAGCTTAAATGCTGTTTGGCTTGAACTCAGTTTACAAGCTCAGTTATAGGAGTGTTCAGGGGCTTTATGCAGCCTTGCTACTCACTGCCTCTTTTTATATGCTCTAGCGGGCTATGGGCGAGCTTTATCTGTTCTCTGTTTACTATTTGTTCATGTCTTTTAAAACAGGGAAGAATTGCCAGAAAAATTCTGGCACTTTTTCTGCATGTGATAGCCATGCTATAAATAAAAGAAAATTAAAGTTTTCTTTTTTTTTTTCATATCTGCTTAGAGCTGGCTTGTCCAGSGTATTTCAGGCAGCAAAATTAGATCAGTTGCAGCTTTGTCAAACACGTATTTTTTTTCTTACAAAATGTTCAATTTCTTTCAGAATCCATCCAGCCAATTTCCTACAAAAGAGTGGTGTTAAACTGAGACATTCCAGTGCTATTTAGCAGTCCACATGCCCCTGAGAAAAGAGATTGCTTTTTTTTATATTAATACATAATTTCATGAAACAATGCAAATAAGGATGTTTGGATAAATATTTGAGGYCAATTCCRAGCTTTTATAACTCTTTGTTTAAASATGTGATAATGGGAAAACCGTTTGCTAACACAAAAAAAGTGCATGAAGGCTGGTTTTAAGGTGTATCTTCCCACTAGGTGGTGCTAGAAAATAAAGTAACTGTCCAGAAAGCAGCGCCTGCAAATGATTCCCTTGGTTGGGAGAGGGGCCCTGCTGCTCCCAGGGCAATGGGGTCTCTCTGGCAAAGCTGGGGATGGGGGCACCTCTGCAGTTCATCTGCTCCAAATTCCCAGCTCAACCAGGCTCAGCTTGATCTGGTTGCTCAGGATTTTGTCCAGTTGGGTTTTGAACATCGCCAAGGATGGAGACTGCACGATCTCTCTGAGTAACCTGCTCCAACGTGCACCACCGTCACAGTCAAAAAGTGTTTTCTCCTGTTCACGTGGAATTTTCTGTGTTTTGGTTTGTGCTCWTTGCCTCTCCTGTTGCCACTGGGCACCACTGAGAAGAGTCTGGCTCCATCTTCTTTACATCTTCCCGCAGGTGTTTATACAGATTGCCAAGATCCTCCTGAGCCCTCTCTTCTCCAAGCCAGCCATAGCTCACTCAGCCTGTTCTCCTTTGAGGGACACTCCAGACATTTGTACGCCTTCGCTGGACTCACTCCAATATGTCCATGTATTTCCTGGGAAGCTCAGCACTGGACCCAGCATTCCAGATGTGTCTCACAAGAGCTGAGTAGAGGGCAGGCTCATCTCTCTCAACATGCTGGCAGTACTTCTCCTAATGCAGCCCAGGGTACCACTGGCCTTCTTAGCCATGAGGCTGCACTGCTGGCTCATGTTCAACTTGTGGTCCTGGGCTTTTCTGCAGAGTTGATTTCCAGTTGGTGGCCCCCATCTTCCACTGGTACATGGAGTTATTCCCCACCCAGGTGCATTTCTTTTAGGGATGCATCACATGTTCCTATGATGCACAACTTGACAGTGTGTAAAGTATGTGGTTTAAAATCAGTTTGAATCATCATACTTTCTATAATCTGATTTTAGTTACATTTGATCTACTTTGTGCATAAATGTGCCCTAAAAGATATGAATTATCATATTCCCTTCACAGTAAGCACTAGGGCAGCTACCACAGGACATGACATAGATGCAAGGTTCAGACTCCCCATCTGTAGCAATGCTGCTTCACACTCAGCTAAGGAGCACTTTGAATCCCTATTCTTTCGCCTCAAAGTTACACGGACAACAGCTAAAGCAGCTGCACACACACAGGGCAGATTAAGGACAGCCAAAGTGCCCTTCCGTAGGTCAGCAACTAGAGMAATGGAAATTCCCTTCCCTCAAGCCAGCCAAAATTTTAAACATTTCCCTAATGAGCCTGCAGTCACCAAGGGTGACTTCTTTGCAGGCATCACACTGATGTCCCTGCGTTTCAGTGGTCTCCCTGCTCCTCACCAAGGTGTGCAAGTACAAAGGGTCCAACACTCCTCGGCACCTCTTGCATGCTCTCCACTGTGTTTCAGTGGGTGACAGGGTATGCGGTGCCAAGTGGATTGCTGAAGAGAARAATTTTTACAACTGCACATATCCAAACCACAAAATCTTTTTCTAGGCATTTTCACCATACAGATCTGTTTTTTGTTCAGCATATATCTATAAAGAATTCTCCTTAGATTGGCTTCCTTTCCACCATTCTTGGTCCAAGAAAATCAGATGCAGCCATATGAAGAATGTGGGTGATACAAGTAATTTCCACAGCTGTTTAGAGGCTGAGTAATTGAGACTGAGACAAGCCATGTCCAGTAGAAAATCTCCATGGCAAACAGAGGTCAGTAGCGAACTGAAGCCTGGGACCCTCAGACCCCAGGTTGAGCGATGAGGACATCTTCACCCCTAGGCTACCAGTGAAGGGAAAGGGACCAAGTAGGTTAAAGGTTTCAGGCACTGTGATATTTTCTCACACTTTTTCAGACTTTTTTTCAATTCATTTGACAAGTTTGATCTTTGTGAACAAATATCAATGCAAAACAAGTCTCATGGTTAGTCAAATGGGACACTGCTTTCTCATGGGTAACAATGCAAGTACAGTGGAAACACACATTTAGAAAAACATTTCTAATTTTTTCTTACCTAAGTCCAGTTTTCCTGTTTCCTTCAGTATTTTAAATGAATTACAAAAATTAATCATTCTGGTTGCTGAATATGGCAAGCCATATTCGGACCCAGAACTTAACTCAGAGTCCTTCTCTCTGATCAAATGGAAGTTCTCTAAATATATGAGAGTCACTGAGATCAGCTTCTTGCCCTGTTTTCCAGTCCTTTTCACATTGTGCAGAGTGTTCAGATACAGACTAAAATACTGTTGAATAATCACTCTTTTCCACCAGTTTTAGACTTTTACACCTTTCTTTTGATCTTTTTATGCAGAAAAATGAGAGAAACAGGTGTAAGAAAGGTGTAGGTGGTGAATCTGTCCCTTAAAGCTACAATCTCGTGTAGTCTGGAAAAATTTTCCAGGTAGAAAGCCAGGCTATAAGTCATAACCATTTCTTGCAGCGGTTACATGAAGGCCAGCTAAGGTCAGGTCATCTGCAATAAGCAGATATTTCCATGCTGGAGAACTGGGCAATGTGGTCCTGGCACATCTCTGTTCCAAACACATGTCCAATATTTGGTATTACAAATCATTTATTAAAGCTCAGCCAATCATAATAGCAAATTTGTGTGCATGTGAAGATCTCTCTATTTTGCCAAAAGTAGCCCAAGCATGAAAAATATTACACAAACTTTCTGAATGTATATCAAAATAAATATTACAAATTACAGGAAATATGCTAAAATGACTMCCATTAAAGTTTCAGGATTTGTTTAGGATTACTCTGATGGTTATAAAAGTGTCTCCTCTAATATCCTTCAGGGGACATAACTTTGCTTTGGTCATTTTCTCCCCTTAAAAACACACCATTTATTCTTCTATCTCGCAGAACTCCCTAAGGCATAGCTCAAAGTCTAGACACCTGCACYTGTCTGGACCGGTCCCACTGCTGAGCTGGTTCCCGCCAGGTCAGAAACACCCTCAGTGCCAATTTTCTGGTGCTGATTGGCACGACCCCTCCGTGCCACGCAGAGTTGGCTCTTCAAGGCACCACCTCGCTCCAGACGTACCTGCAGTGCTCACAGCATGTCTCCATGTTATGCCAAAACTTTAAAGGCAGGTGTCAACACTCTTTGCAGAGCACAGCAGAATCAGAATTTGAAATGCCACTGTATTCACAAAGAAGTGTGAAATCACATATTTGCCTCTTCTGACGTCTGTCGGCCTGCCCTTGCAACAGCCTTGCTTACCCTCACTTCACAGCACAATAGTGACCTTCTTATCATGACATTAAAGTACACCTTAGGAGCGTGATCAAGTCATCAGACACGGGCAAGAGATCAGACAAAACTCAAATCTACCCTACCACAAGTGTCTTTGAGTGAGCTCTTCCCACCAGGGCCACTTACTCTTCCCATTAGTTCTCTCAGGCCCAATGAGCTCCTGCTCTTCCATGACCAAAAGAGGCAGAGCCTGGGCACTCTTGGCAGCCCATCTGCAAACACAGCTCTTYTAGGTGAGTGCAGGCCCTTCAAGCCCCACGACATGCAAAATACCCATATGCAATGGGCATATAGGGAGTAAAGCACAAGGGTTGTAGGTGCAATGTGCTCATGGTCCTTCTTGATTCTGCTTTTTATTCTGCAGCAGATGTGACTGGGCTTCCCTGGMAGGCTGAGACATCTGCATTTAGCCACAAGCTGAACCTCATTCAGAAAGCCCTACACTTTTCACTGTTAGTGGGCAATGCTCTTTTTATTTCAACATTTAGGGGATTTTGCCTCAAGAATAAAGAAAAAGCTATGGCATTCATAGGCTGAAACTTCATATACTACAAATAGCCACAGCTCATTTAGAGTCATGGAAAAGTATTTTAAAACATTAGATAAGTCCTAAGTCTATGCTAACAAGAAACTTTCCTCAGTTCTGATCAATCGGTGTCAAGTTATGATGCAGAGAGATAGTGGGCTGAAAGACAGGAAATGAAAATGATTATAGAGATGGAAAAAAAGAGCAGTGGGAAAAATTAAAATTGTACAAGTCAATGAAACTGTAAAGCTACCCTTGTAAGGATAATTTTTAAATGAACAAAAGAAACAAAATTCTATATCACATTATCTCTGGCATTCACTGCTGCATGATTGTATTGAGGCCAAGCATATATCAAGTTTCTAAGAAGGCCTAGATGTGGATAAACTAGATCCATATGAAGACATATATCATTAGGTTGTAAAACATGCAAACTTTTTTTTCTTTTTAATGCAAAGCTTTCATGAGTCAGTCAGTTTATTCCATAGCTGTGTATTACGGGACCTTTTGTACTTTCTATGAAGCATCAAGTATTTGTCACTGACATACTGCTGTGCTAACCCGAATGCCACTTTCTCAGGGAGGAGAAGGTGGTGAGGAAACCTAGTCCTCAGTGTTGCGGAGCTGATGAAAGAGTGAGCTCCCATGGAAGACAGCCTCRAGGAACTGTAACTTGTCACATCCCTTTGCCTTCAGGCTTGTGTGGGTGGGAAGCTACCATGGAAAAGTCCAGTGTGCCCAGAATAACTCAGCAAGGAGCCAGCATATGAAGTTTAAATAATTCACCCAAGGTCACACAGCAAACCATCAGAAAAACTGTGGGCTCTAAGAGATTCCTATCTCATAGTTTGTTCGTTAGCCAACACTGCCTATTTCCTGCTGTGTAAATATATCTAATAAAAAGGAAGCATTCTGCTGAGCTGGGTGCTGCGTGGAGATCTTTCCCCATAAATACTCTCAGATATGTCACTTATCTCCCTTGGCCCACTTCAGACAGCATGTTAAATACTCCTACTCTCGGCCAACCGTATATTTTCTGTGCCTCTCTTCCCCGCCCAGATCTTTCTCTCGCATATGGAAGAAGACCAGCCGGAGCCAAGCCATCTCCGTCACGACTGCGGCTCGTTACTAGAAGATACAATCTCTCCCTGCATCCTCCCTCTCATGAAGAGCACAACATGTGGGTTTGTGGTACAGCGACAGTAAGTCATGCTGACATGCGGGAAACACAAACCAGGAAGTTTTATATTCCATGCTGATGGGATAAGGCTGGCTGGGCACAGCCAGCGCACTCACCGCGGGTGGAGGGGATGATGTGAGGCACAGGATTTTCCGCCTCCGCACAGCCAAGTTGCCGTGCAAAGGGCTAATCTGGATGCACCGGTGCCAAAGCGCAGAAGTGCCAGGAACGAGTATATAGTGAATACATAAAAATAGCAATGTGTGCGGCTGAGCCAGGGGGCAGCAGCTCTGCCGCACCAGGCCGGACCCTAGCTCCCTGGCGCCTCCTGTCCCAAGGGTTCACCCACACCTGGCATTTCCTGCCCCACCAGAGGCAGGAGTGGGGGACCTGGCCCCATGGCACCATGCAGGGTCCCCAGCCCCATGGGAAGGCGAGTGTCCCTGCTTGTGTCCGAGCCTCAGGCCTCACAGGAGAGGGGCTGGTGGCTGCAGCAAGGTCACAGCCAGGGAAAGCTGGGACATGCCTATCCAAAACATGAGATTTCCTGGCTGCCAGTTCCCACAGAGCAGAAACTACTTTTATTCACATTGGTGCCACCAGATGAGGTTGGGTCTGGCCTGCCACCAGGCTGGGAGACATCTGYTCTGGACCCCAGGGAATCCCAGGGCTGAGACCTTGCCTGTGGCAGAACTGGCTTCCATGCTTTTAGGGTTAATCTAACCTTCCACTTGGGTGAGGTGGGCAGGAAACCTGTCTCAGTGGAGGTTTCTCCCTCAGCTGCTGCTTACAGGTCCCCAGGTCCTGCCCCAGCTGCAGTGGCACCGCAGGCCCTGCAGTGAGAGGGCAGACAGCAGGACGGAGCAGGACCAGGGCTGGGCCCACGAGGCTGGAGCGGCTGCCTGAGGAGCACAACCCTGGATGCCTCCACCAGAGTTACACAGGGGACGTGGCGACGCCAATCCTGCTCAATAAGTCTGTCTTCATCTGCAGACTCGCTCTGCCCTTCGGCGTCTCCATGGCTCTGTGCCCGGGCGCTCCGGGGATCTGCTCAGAGCAGCCTTCGTTTCCTTGCTGCTCTGCACCTGGGGCTGCTCTTCAGCCCAGGCTGCGGATGCGCGGGCAGCGGAGGGCAGATCATTTTGGAAATACAGTTGATGCAGTGCCATCTACCGACACATGCTGCGCAGGGCCGCGGGCCGCTGCTCTGGGGAGGTGGAGCGGAGCAAGGCAGGACCTGAGCACCTGCCTTCTCCTCCCGAGCTGGGAGGAAAGGGGCTTTCCAGGGATTATGTTGGTTTGGACCATGCCATTGTCACAGGCAGCCAGGAGCAGCTGTCCCATGGTAGAGTGGGGAGGAGAAGGTGTCTGCTGTGCCCCTGTGGCATTGAGCAGCCTGCATCCACCTCCATTCCACATTAGCCATTCTCATGGCTTGCTGCCTTGCTTGCTTGAACGGCAACGAAAAATGTTGCTGGTATAACCAAATAAAATGCCCTGATTTCCCTAGAAAACATCCTTCTCGAGCCCCTCACCATCCAGCCCATTGGGCCATGTCTGTGGCATCCTCCAATAGACACAACGTGCGACCATTGCTGGGCATCACTGCTGCCAGGTGACCTGCTGGCTGTGGGGCGGCACTGAAACCTGCCATAGGGCACAGGGGAGTGGGAAAGCCTCTGCTCACCCCCAGACCAGCAAAGGAAGGAGGGCCCTGGGTCTGTGGATCCTGCAGCCGCAGCCTCCAAGACACCTGGGTTTAGTCTCCTCTTCAGCAAGCTCAGTCTGCATTTCACATCCAGTGGTGCTGTTGCTGTGGGGACACAGGCAGGAAGGAATTCTGCAGAGGCCAGGCTGACTCAGGGCAAAATCTGMTGGAAATGGTGTAAAACTCCAGTATGCAGGACATGGGGATACATCAGGGAACGCAGGGAATCAGAACAGCCTTCYCCCAGCTCCTGATGTTAGCACAGAGGTCACAGAATGCCCTCTACTAGCAGAAGCACAGAGATGGAGGAGTTATTTTCTACCCGTGGCAGTTTTTAGACACACTGTCTTCAGAGCAGTGGGCCTATATTGCAACTCTCAAGACCAGACTACTTCTAATGCAAAACAAAATTTGCATAAATATCTGCTGAGTCCAGGAGTTAAGCAGCCTAAAAAGCCAAATTATTGCAAAATATTGGGCAAATTACAAGCTTTGCTGCTGCTATGACGTAAATAAAAAAGGAGTGTTATTTAAAGTAGAAGGAAGGCTGTGTTAAGGAAGAAGAAAGGCTGATCATTTACTCAAAATATAAGAGGAGGGTAGTTAAGTGCATTTAAATAACTTATTTTCCTATCCTAGGGTTTTCATTCAATATTCAGGCAAAGCAGAAAAAAAAATTGCTGGCACATACTTAATCAACTAATAGTGAGTTTCATGGAGCGCCAAAAGAAATTAGAGTTGGGGTTTCTGAACTTGTTTTAGTTTGTTTGCTTGCTTGCTTGCTTGCTTGTTTTTAATGAAAGCATTACCTGTATTTAGTTTTATGAACTGTTATTTATGAGACACACAATTGTCCTAGTAAGGCCAAATCCCAAATCCAGATTGCTTGAACAGTGAGCTCACCTCTGCATAAAATGTCAACATGCTCTTCCACAAGATACAGCATCAAAACCTTTCGAGAGACTTTCATCCTCCCAGTGCCAGCTCATCACAATCTCAGTCTCAAACAAAAGGTTTAATGGGAAACATATGATCTTCACTTGATCCTAAATATAAGTAAATCATTACTGCTCAAACTATGAAAAAAAAAAAGACTGACCACTTTCCCTCAAAACCCAGGAAATGTCAGTCTGAAAGATTTGGCACATATGAGTTTGTAACAACTTACAGAGATTTAAGAGCTGCTTCTAAAACCGGCTGATAATGACAGACTTTGAGGCATACAGGCCCTTAAACCAACTTGGTTACAAAGTACATTAGTACCGGAAAATTCAGGAAACTTCAAATGACTGAGGAATTTTTTTCATCAAAAACCACTGTAGGCTAAAGCTTTTGCTAAAATGCCAGTGGTAAATAAATGGTTTGTGCATGACTTTTATTGAGATACAAGTTCCAGGCTTGTATAAGACAGCAACAGTGGTTTATACTTCAAGGAAATGACATTGTATACTGATGATTATTTTTATAGGCCTTGTTGTTGTTATTGAAACTTGAAAGCGCTTATCTTTATGAAGCTTCCTCTATCTCTATCAACTAGTTGTAAACTGTATTTGATTTTCCAGATCCTTTTCAGTCAATATTATTTAATAATAACTCTAGTGTATACAGAGCAGAGCAGCCAAAGGGCGGTTTTTAATTTGCAGGCTGGAGGAAGCTGTATTATAGCCATGCAGGGAGGAACTTCCTGGCCATTTTTTATAAACTAATAAAATTCTGAGAGGAGGCTAATCTTCCCCTTACTGCACGATTGCTCTTCACGTGAAATAAGAACCCAAAGAGGGAAAACTGTTTGCAGAAAGCAGTTCTGCTCCGCTCTCAGGATCCTGCCTGGGGATGAAGGAGCGAGATACCAAAATACATTAAACAGATTAAGTCCTTGCATAATTGTCAAGGAAGTGATATGAAGTTCTGGGAAACCCATGGTTCCTGTTTAATACGTCAACTGATTAACAGTGTTTTGCAGGCCGGGTAAGGTTGTACAAGTAAGCTGACATTAATATGGCTGGAYAGTGATCGTAATGATTGGATGGGATAAGTCCTGATTCCTTCTGGGCTTATCATCTTTCCTTCTCAGCCCTGAGCAGACACGGACTTCATCTATCCATTTGGGTATATGTTTATTACAGAATAATGGTTCCTTCATCAAATTACCTTTATATGAGTTTGAAGGCCTTTATATTTGTTCAAAACCAATTGTGCTCTCTCATAACACTTATTTTTTTTTCTCTCATAACATTTTGAATTTGAGAACAAAAGCCTCTCCTTACAGAATACTGCAGAAATCATCAACAGTCAGAAGTCTCAAATGATGAAACTTTTGTGTTCTGTTCCCTGTCTGTGAAAAGCAGCTTGTCCATGGCATGGGTCTGGCAGGATCCTGGGTCTTGGTTTGGTGTTGCGCAGGAACAGCCCCCAGGCACTTGTGGCACTTCTGCTCCATGACCACAGAGCAGGTGACCCACATCATACATCACCACCTGGCTGCACCATGAACCATAGTTGTGGGGCATTAGTGAGAGAGGTCGAGCTGATTTCTACTCCTACTAACGCTTCTACTCCTACTAATCTTCTACTATGCTAGTAGGAATGCTAGTTCCTTCTTTCTTTTCCTTGGGCATGTGCTCTAAATGACAGCAACACCACAGCACAAGAGCTACTTCTGCTAAAACATCGTCATCATGGCACTGCTTGTGATGCTTACCTAACTCAGGCACTGCACTCGGAAAGCAGGAGAAATAATTGGATTATTTCTCAGTGCCAGGAGAAGAAGAGCTAGAGACAGCACAGAAAAGTTGCCTTCTTACCAATGAAAATTAAATCAATACTTAATGAATGACTTGGATATATATTTTTTTTTGATTACAAATTCTCCAGAAGCAGTCAACCTGGGGGAAGGAGCAGGGTATTCCTTTATACCTGGAGATTATTTGCCAAATCTTGGAGGGAAAGATGATTCTGAATAATGGTCTGAATTATGGTCTGTAGAGTTTGGGGGCTTTTTTATGTTCTTAATAATAAATTTACCAWGTTCAAGCTTTCTTTCTGCTTTGGATAGACTAGAGCTGGTCAACATTTGAGAAATTTCAGAGAATAATTTCAGGTGTAAATGAATTGTGGCATTTGGAATGAAGCTGAATTTTTATAACTATTCTGCAATGTCACCTTGAAATCCTGCGGAAGTCTCCTACACCTGTTGGGCACTTTCTATCAGTGAATTCATTTTCTAAAATACTACTTAATAGTCATGACAAGAACAGACATGACAAGCGCTAAGAGCAACCAGAAAACAAAATTGTTTTAAATGTCTATCCAACTTTTAAAAACAAATAAATAAAGCCAGCTCAGTTCTGGCAGCAGCAAATAACCTTTTATCAGCTCTGTATCTCTTTGTATCTCTGCTTGTTTTCAAAGGTTACTTCCCTCAGTTTATTTTTACCAGGCTTTTATGCTTTTGTCCTCTGCCTTCCACTACAAGTGACCTCACTGGAAAGTCCAAGAAAACCTCAACATAAAATTTGCTAACTCTCCCAAAGCAAGAAAAAAGCACCACTACTTCCCATTTGGTTAGGAGATGCAGTTCCATGGGTGTCCTTTTCAGCGCTGACACAATTACAAAACAGCTCTCAGACTGGGGTAAGTCCCAGTAAATATCTTCCAGGTCTCAGACATTAAATAATATATTGATTGTTTTTTATATTTTCCCTCTTAGAGTGTAATCATCCTTAAGTTTAATCTGCATTGCTTTGTTTTTGCTTTACACCGACTAATATATACACACCAAYATACCAATTTGCTGTTATACCAACATTGTACGCTCTTAGAAAAACACATATGTTTTTGCAATAAAAATGTTAGTATAACAAATTTAGCCAGTAAAAAAACCTCTCTTCCTCAGGTTGTTTTATACATGTGTTGACTAGGTGTATCTTTGTGCACTTCTAGCAATTTTCATCAGAAATAATGAATCAGCCAGTTGTCAGTCAGGGGAAAAAAAAAGCTTGGAAAAAAAAACATGAAATCTTTGGGTAATACTAGGAGATGACTCAGAAAAAAAAAAATAAAAGGTGCTGACAAGAGCTGTGCCAAGTACAGTGAATGCAGAGGGCTGCGACAGGGCTCTGAAGCTGGTGAAAAGTAAGATGAGGTGGAAACTTTCCTAGAGGTGAGACAGGATTGAGGAGAGGAAAAAGACACATATATAAAGAGCATCTTTTAAGGAAATAAGAAATAATAAAGGAAAAGGGTAGACATAATCCTAGAGAACTAGCAAGCGAGCAAAAACATGGCAGTTCAGCACAAATAGGCATGTAGAAAGCCTAGACCTTCAAAATATGATCACCAAAGTCACGGCCACTTAATTGAAGCCTGTATAACCACTGGGGCTCCCCATATCACACCGGAAACTTGCTGCAGCTTGTCTGATCTCAGCATGCAAGAGCAAACACTTGCTTCCTTCTGCAACACTTAGAAAGGGAACTGGAGCATGAGTCATGACATGGTTAAGTTTTGTGCCTCCCTTTTAAAGGGGAAAAGTCACCTGGATGAAAGTGAGACTAAGAAATAAAGGGAGAAGTAGAAATGCTGAATATCAGCAGGGACAGGGGGGGTGAATCAGTAGCACAGCTGTGCCCAGAGACCATTGAGGTGCCAGCAGTCAGCGTGAGCATGTGCCTACAAATGACAGAACATGGAGAGAAGAAAAACGAGGCTAGAAAGGAGGAAATATGGAATTAAAAGAAAATACAAAAAAAAAAAAAAAGAGCTAAATTATAAAATCAAAAGGAAAGCAAGGGATAAGCTACATTTTTTCACAGTGTTTTTCCACAGAGACTACAGTAACAGGATCCAGAGATTCAGCAGAATTGCAGCTCGAGGTACTCCAACCTCTTGTTCCTCGCTGCTCACTCCCAAAATTATTCATTGCTGTTGTGGGAACATTTTTAAGTTAGATCAATTTGCTGGCAGGGGTGAGAGGGAGACTTACTCTGTGTAGGGGTGGGAATGATATTTGGGGAAGAGAGAAGAGCTCCTTTTCCCAGCACTGCAGCACAGGGTTGCTTTCGGGATACACCATCCCGTGGCAGCAGCGCCAGGAGAGCTGGCAGCCTCTGGCTGCTGCACAGCTGCTCTGAGGGACAGAACTCAGGAAAGAGCAAGGCCAGTATTTAACTTTGCATGTGCACGTTTGCTTTGCAGTTTGCCTCCTGGGAATCTGGATCCTCCTGCTGCTAYTGTACAGATAGTTCAGTTTAGCTCTTAAAAAATAATTATGGAAATTCATCTGCAACAGATTAAATTTGCACCACTGGTGGAATAATTTTCAGGTGCTTGCCATTTTCTTCCGAGCACCTTTAAAGCTTTGTCATATATCTTGCAGCAGTAAAATTGCTTTTTGRGGGGTAGCTAGTGTTCCTCTTTTCCCCTACCCCTTTCCAGATGATCCGGGCTCCAGCCCAGTCCTGCAATTCCCGAAAATGTRACTGCCGAAGGAGCAGCACTAGATGGCGACAGACGTTTTCAAACCGATGGGGATGGACGAACTAGAGTCTCTTTAGGATTTGCATAAAATGTAAGAGCTGTGCTGCAGGTTTTAACTCCCCAAATCAGCTCCACCTGCAAAGGAATGAGGCTGACTTTGTTAGACCTGTGTCTAGAGTCCAGCTGATCCACAGACAATGTAAGTCTAATATACATATATAAAAAATATATTTATATGTATGTATATATATATAAGGCCTCTTTTCTGAGGCCCCAACCTCCTTACCCTTGTAGAAAGGCATTAAATTACACTATGTCAGCCTTGCATTTACTTCCAGGCAGGTATGCAGCATGCATGGGGTGGTGATCTCTAGGCAGGTTTCTCCAGCTTGAGGGCCTCGGCCAACAAAGCAAGGCAAATAATCACGTCCTTCTACACATGCTGGAGCTCCTGGTCCTCAGCAGCGTAACGTGAGCTTGGTCGATGGGCCAGAATCACTGCTGTGTCCACGTCACTTGGGAATCAACGGGTTTGTCTGACCTTAGAGCTGCCTTCCTGCAAGTGGGTCCTTCGCCTCAACACCTGCACTGGACACATCTCTGCCCCTCCAAAACCATCCTTCTCTCACGCTTTGCCTTCATTTGTCTCGATGCAAAAGTTGAGGTGAAAATGAAGCAGATGAGGAAAGGCAAAGAAAAAGAATCAATAATACAGAGTAAAAATCATCTGCAAGGAAGGCATTTGCTTGATGTTCTGGGTGTTAATTTGCTCCCTGGGGAATCTGTGGGAGGCATCTCTCCTTATTACATACTGCAAACATGATTAACTTGTTTTTCTGTGTAAATCACCCCTCAACTATGATTCACTGTTGTCAGTCAACCTGCACAGGAGTTTCAGTTCCAGTTGAAGTAAAATAAATAAATAAATAAATAAATAAATAAATAAATAAATAAATAAAGTTGTGCAAATTGATGGTGTTTTCTGGCCCATCACTCAAAATTGTAACAGCACAAAGGTTTAATTAACTGATCCGCTTCGGAGTATTACTGAATTTTCCAAGGCCTAGAATGCCCTTTTGCCACATGTTCCTGTTCACTCTCTGCTCTGCTGCTGCTAGTTTTGCTGTGAAAGGGAGAGAAGCGAAAGGGAGTCATCCCAAAAGGCATGGCAACCCCCACTGCATTAGGACATGGGAGAGCAGGCCGTGTGCCCTGCTCCTCCAGCCCCCGTAGCATATCATCTTCATCATCTTGCAGGACATATTTTGATGACCTTTACATGTGCCTCCCACATTTCCCCCATGAGTCAGGAAATGTCACACCTCACTAAGGGTGTGTTGTCTCCTCTGCAGCATCCAGGATGAACATAGGCATGGGCAGAGTCTGCTGTTCTCTGTCTAGTGCAGAGTCCTCCAGTGCCAGGGGTGAAATCAAGGCACGAGCACTTTCTCATGGTTTTCCAACTCTTGTACCACCCTCCACCTTCCATGTCTTATGTCCTACAGAACAACATGATACAGTGAGAGTCTGGGTGACACTGGGCTCCGCGAAAGGCTGCCCTCTAGATGACTGTCTAGTTTGTAGCTACCAACTCTTAGAGTGCATAGTCTATGTGCACAGCCTTTGAAGTATTTRTCTGCACAACAGCTCTGTAAGACCGGAAAGTGGAGATGGGAACCAAGGCATCAGGAGAAAAAGTGACTTTCCGCCTGTCCTTGTAAGCCTGTGGCAGAGTTGTATCCAGGACTTTCAAACCACAGAATAACCCCAGCCCATCTGCTCTTTCATTTTCAGGCACAGGCTCCTTCAGTCACAGTTAGGTGATTTTCAGGTAAGAGAATCACTCAGAGAAGCTGACAGCGGAGAAGGTGGAGCTCTCTTGCTTGATTCCCCTCTGCAAGCAATCTGCTTGGCTATCGCAAAGCTTAGCAGCCAGAAGGACACTGTCATGCTGCACCATGGGGAAATGCATCAACCAAGCAACATCTGCTGTGCCAATGCAGAAGACTTGACATGATGAATTTGCATTATTATGACCAGGTGATTATCAGCATGACCTTGAATAAGGCTGGTGCTCACAGATGATAGTGCTGGTAGTTGCCCTGGTTGTTCCCAAGTGGTAACACAACCAACATAGCTTCCATACGCCACTGTCACGGGTTATAAGCCAGATATCTTGTAGAAAACTGTAGGAAAGTTTGAGGGAATTCTACATCTGGTGCTGTTTTTCATCTCTTCTGGCCAAGTGTGTCATCATCCACCAAGCATCTGACTGATTGTTAAAATCCTAACTACCGCTACTTGGAAATCCAGGAATATCACAGAAGCCATTTAAAATACATCTCTGTATTTCTAAGGTCTTGTTATAGAAAAGGGGTGAAATTGCATTGTCCTTTTCCTTACACATCACTTTTAGCTGGGATTAGGAGCTGACAGGAAGGCAGAGGCCATGAAGGAAGCTGGATGAAACATGGCAAGGTGGCAGACAAGGTTSCTCCAAGACCTGTGTGTGTGCCCAGACTGCAAGAGGGGGCTGGAGGGCCACCAGAAGGAGGAGCTGAGGAGATGGCCCAAAAAGCCCTTGAAAAATGCTTCAGAGCTGCAGGGGCAGATTGCTGCCTTGAAAGGCAGCCTTCTCTTTGGGACAACTTGCCTCATATCTTTACCCCTCCCATGATCAGGAGTGCTGGTTGATATTTTCTACCATTACAGAGAAATCCTGAGAAAATCAGTATTACATCATCCATTTCTCCTGCCAGCCGAAACTGCTCTCCATACCCACAACGGGCCCAAAGACACCAGTCTGAGCTAGCAAGCAAATTCCTGCTGAGACGAAGAAAGTGTGATCAAACGTGTCCCTCTCTCCACCCTGATTCTGGGATTCCACTGGATATTCCATCCTGAAGGACACTTCAAAATGGCTGATTTTTGTTGTGTCCTGATCAACCTACAGACTTAGAGAAAAAAAAAAGCAAGAAACTCATCATCTCTAATGATGTTTTTTGGCCACTCCTACACGATGTTAGCAAATTAATATTTATGCCACCATCTGAACAGACATCTACCAGCCAGACTGGGAATAGATAAGCTGTTCGCAATACTGCTGGTAAACTGTTAGATTGGCAAACAATCTAACTCTTTGGCAACAGTAGCTACAAATAGCAAGCTAGAGGTCAAGCAGTTCAGAGAAGAGCTGCAGTCCACTCTATTAAGGCTCTATCCGAAACTCAAATCAATTTTGGAATTTTTCACTTTTTCTTTTTACCCTTTGGCAATTCAGAGGAGTAGATATAATTCTTTTTCTCCTATTACCACATTCATTTTCATGAGTGTTTGTGCTTCTGGTTTCCAGTTGCAACCGAAAGCAGAAGTGAAAAGTTGCAAGAAAAGTGGCCTTTCTCAGGATATTTTAGGCTCAATAAAAATCAGGAGGTTTTAGAAAAAAACAAGAGCATGATGAGGTAAGTTGGTGTGTGCTTAGCTAACGGAAAACCAAGCGTGACACTTGCCT
The DNA here is from genome assembly GCF_003342845.1 of Nothoprocta perdicaria. Taxonomy (NCBI): domain Eukaryota; kingdom Metazoa; phylum Chordata; class Aves; order Tinamiformes; family Tinamidae; genus Nothoprocta; species Nothoprocta perdicaria. Next base: position 2,916,100 of record NW_020455832.1, on the reverse strand, counting down.
GTCTTGTGAACTAGCCACATACTTTCTCCTCCCTCTGAACTATCCACTGCGTAAAAACATCCACAGTTCAGTTCCACTTTTGCCTAACAGAAAAAAAGCTTATGATAAACAATGCTTTGCTATTCAGCAGGGATTCCTGTATGGAGATCTAAAATAGCTGGTATCTCTTACTTCACCAAAGTAGGAGCAAAAGCTTTTCTGATATATTTTTCTTTATGGTAATACCAATTATGATAATACCAGATGACCAGAAAACAAACCRGCCACTATCAAAAATGCCTCTTCTTTAAGTATCTTCCTTAGCTTGCTGTAGTTGTATCGCCATATTCCAGGAAGATTTGGTCACAGTTAATTGGTGTTATCATTTTCTAGGCAGAGAAATGTTCTTGAGGTCCATAACCTACCATTAGGACAATTCCCTGTTCAGGTCTAAGTTTCAGCAGTTGAAAAAAAATATATATCTCTTGTGCCTGGTCTTGCTAGAAAAGAAAATAAGATATAGGAGACAATAAAAGAACTCCAGAAAATAAACGTTCATTGAGGAGAAAGGAAGTAGTCATACTAATGAGGACAGTTACCTCTCCCAGGCTAAAGGTGCAGAAGCTATTGAAAAAGCTTCTTTCTCTGTAGAGAAAGAAGGAAGTACTGAAAGTCACCGTTCCTAACGGGATGAGTAAGTAGCGCTGAAGGCATAAACACAGAGCCTGCAAAGGTTAGGTAAAAGGACTGAGCAGCCAAGGTCATGTCTTGGAAGTCTCACAGTGTAAGAGGAAAGTGAGAGTCATCATGGAACAAGCTGAATTAATCAAACGGCATCAAAACAAACAGCAAAACATGGGTTAAATGAAGTGGAGAAAGAACTTACCACAGAACTCTTCCTCTTTTTTTTTTTTTTTTTTTTTGCACAACCTGCTGCACAGTGCAGCAATGCCTGAGATATTGCAAAAACTAGCAGGATTGTGCTGACATTTTCCCTGCCAGCATTTTTACTAAACCTTCTTATTTCCTCTTAAGTTCTAGTTTTCCTCCAGTTTCCATAGAAGTCTGGACATAAAGTAATAAAAAAAAAAATTAAACAAATAAAGAGTCTTTAGATATAATCCAGACTTGGCATCAGCTGATAAGATGCTGGATTTCAGTTCCTAAGTCCCTTTTAGGTTCTGACTTCAGATACCTTCCTCCTTCCAGCTCTCAGGAAATCCCTGACTCAGAATGGTTCAAAAGTAAATGAGCCCAGACTTACCAAAGTACAGAAAAACACCTGAAAATGTAACAGAAAAAAAAAAAAAAAAAAAAAAAAAGACTTTTTCTCTGCAATCAGGTACTGCTTAAAAGTGCTTTTTAAACTTTCCCCAAGGCCAGCTCACTTCTTTACTGATGCATAAGATGTATAAGAAGGATGTATAAGAGACATATGATGTATACAATGCATAAGGAATATCCRCCTGAGACAAAGCTGCCGAGAGGGGTGTAAATGCAAGCAGGACGTACCCTCTGGGTCTCCTTGCCCTGCCCTTGGTGCCCGCAGAGATGCGGCTGGTAGATGAGTCACAGCACRGGGGCTGGCAGGGGATTGCCAGGGAGCTGTACCCAGCTGTGACTCAGGGGACATCAGGGGACATCAGGTGAGGAGCCGCGGCCACAGGCTGGTCCCTGTGCCGGTTAGTGGCCACCGCAGGAGCCCTGTCTGCAGCCACAGCCTGCAGGAGCGATGAAACCCRCTGGGCTTGGGGGCCAGCAGCACAAACCAGGGGCTCTGCAGGGTGTAGAAAGGGCTGCTGGGTGGTGGGGCTGAGGGGCTGGGGCTCAGGAAATCGCGATTGCGCTTCATGGAATGAATGAAGAATTGCAACTTGTTCACTAAACGCTGCAACAGTGGAGCTAAGAGTGCTCAGTGCAACCAGCAAATCAGCTTAAAGCAAAGAAAAGAGCACAGTGTTTTGCTCAGCAGGGAGTGATCCCCTGCAATCTGTTTTGCTGCAAGGAGGCTGTGGACATGGAGAGCTGCAGGGCTCAAGAAGAGATTCAATAGATACATATGGAAGAATAGGCTGGGCTAAAGCCTTTGAAAATCCCYGGTCCAGTGACTGTGGATGTGGCAGAGGTAGGGGGGATGCATCCCAGACAGCAGCAGACTTTSATGTTCTCTCTTAATAGCACTTTTGTAGCCACTGTTGGAGACAGCAGAGTGAGTTAGGTAGCCGGTTGGTCTGACACAGATGGTCATTTCTGTGTCCTCGTGATGCAGAGAGCTACAGCGCGGGGATGCTCCAACACTTCCAGGCAGCACAGAGGGGCTGTGCTCTCCTTCGTGGCTGTGCCCCTCTGCTCCCACCCAGGGCTCCTCTGAGGGCATTAAAGAGAAGTTCCTGTAACCGACACCTGTGAGTTGCAGTTTGTGTCATGTAGCCATGGCATTCAGGTCTTGTATTTCTGAAGTGTTTTATGTAGCATTTTTCTTTGCCTCCTGATCCCAGGAGCATGGCAGGGAAGAAATGCTGGGAGAGTTGTGCTTGTACTATACAAAAAAATTAGACAAGGTGGTAATCATCCTTTCCAATGTTAAGGTTTCTGAACCACTGAACCACCACTTTAACCACCACTCCGCTCTCTGTTGCACCCTTTTGCTCCATTCCTCTGTCCCACACTAGCTCTTTCCCCTCCGAGAGCAGCAGAGCTGTCCTGCTGTTGTGTCTGGTCACCAGAGCATTTCCCTGCCCGGCACACAGGGACTGCCGAAAGCTGCCCGCGGAAAGCTGCCCACGGAAAGCATCAAGGGCCGGGGGAACCACAGGTGAAGAAAGGCACAAGCCACAGCGGTGGCCTAGGGCTCTTCCAGGCATCCAGGGCCGCGAGAGCCAGGAACGGGGCAGTGGTGCCCGTGGCCACCACGGCTTCCCGCCCTGGGCTGCAGCAGGGCTGCTGGCACTGCCTTGCATGGGACAGCGTGTCCTGGCAGGGAGCGTTCAGGACACGCTGCTCCCTGGACACGAGCCTCTCCTCCCCACACCCTGTGAAAGCGAGGCACAGTTCAGGCACACATAAATAAACATTATATTGTGTTTGGCTCTTGACAGCAACGAAATGCTGAGGCCTCCAAGGCACAGGGCTGAGAAACCAATTACAAGTGGGGACACACACGTCAAGGTATCCTGTTCCTGGTACAAAGCCCGTGCAGTGCATGGAGTGCAAAGAGCCTTGGTTTGAGCAATAGTAAGACCTGTGTGTGTGTTATGGATTAGTGCAAGAGGCAGACCATCAGATTGCACTATGTCACATGTGTCCATCCAGCTTCTGTCTGCCCCACTGCCCTTCCAGCAGATACATCACCCTATGGCTTTGACTCACAAGCTGGCAGTGGAAAGGTTTGGGATTTACCACCTCGTGTCCTGAGAAGAGATGAGATGGAGACACTGACACTGCTGGGAAAGTGGAAATAATCTTTAATCCTTCTGCCCTGTATTACTGTGATACATTGATGTTCTAGCCAGAGACTTGCTGGAAGTGGTGACTACAGCATGGCACAGGACATGTTCCCACAGAAACTGTCCTTCCACAAAACACTTGTCACCAGAGCCAGCTTCAGGCACTGCCAGTCAGTACTGGGTCAGGTTACTGCCAGTCTCTAGATCATCACTCTTCTTCAGCACATTTCGGTGACAATGCAGTTATAAGAAGTCTCATCCTATACTATAGGCTTGTATCACTTTAGGCTTCCTGCATGGTTCCTCTCCAAACAACATTTACCCTTACAGGGACTGGCAAAAGAGGGGAGCTGCTGATGGCAGTGCTTAGGCTGAACTTTCTGCTCAAGACAGACACTGGATTTGATAGTATCTCTCCAAGCGACCTAAAGATGAAGAGGCAGAAGACAACTGAAACTGCAGAGCAGCTGTGGGGGACAARGAGGCAGTGCCAGGGAGCCAGAGGACACCATGCACATCCCTGTGCAGCAGCATGTCAAAAAGGGCCTGAACAATGGAAATAAGGTTTCTTTCCGTAGCCCCCCACAAGTATAAGGGGCTATTGCGGAGAGATGTTAGGGCCAGGGAGTAAAAGATACTGTACTACAGTGAGATGGAGGTAATAAAACCATTCCTGAGACCTTGCAAGGATAAGTGATCATTTGGTAAGTGAAGTTAAGTAAGCAATCAGAGGAAGACTTCATTTGGGAAACCAGCCTGACATGAGGAACACGCAGAAGCTGAAGGAGAAATGGTCCATGATGGCCTTTGGATGAAGCTACCTGTCAGTGTCTTCCCCAGGAGCACTAGGCTGTCTTGCACATGAAACCAGTGTCAGTGGGGAGTGGTGTGCAGGGCAGCTCAGCATTTCCCCAGCTGCCCACAGCCCTTGGAGCACTTGACGGGCCACTGGCAGTCTCCCCTCAGGAGCAGCAGGAGAGTAGCATGAAAAAAATCGGGAATCATGGAAAGTTTCTAGTCAACTGCAAAGTTAGTTAGTATGCAACCTTAAGTATGCAACTTAAGGTACCTGACCTTATAAATTAGATTAGAAAATGTTCATGCAACCTTACACTATTGCTCATATTTTAGAAACTCTTGTTTGAAACTGCTTGGTCACTAAGAGTGTGTGACTCCAGGTTAATAACCACGATGTTGCAGAACAGTTCTTGTGGGAGAAGGACCCAGGAGAGAGCATTACAAACGATGAGTCATTGTGAGCAGTCCGATGTTTAATAGATGGACATGTTTCCTTCTCATTTAACCTTTGCCTCATTTCATAATCATTCAGGGCAGAGGTGATATCGTCTGAGACAGTATTTGCAAATAAAATGCTAATAATAAGATTTCTGAGAAGATGATCTCTCTTCAAGGTCTCTGGCATTATGTGCTCCTGTGGGCAGCTCGACTCTGTTGTGATGACTTTTCACATAGTGGCACTCTCTGCTTCACCAAAACCACTTCTAAATATAAACAAGATTTTCTCTCTTTAAACAAACACTATAATAAATGAAGTACTATAGGCATCCACATTGCAAAATTTAGAAGAACAGTATCAACTGAAATATGGCTCAGCATGTAAAAAAGGGAAAGTCTAAGAGGATAAAAAATCCAGCTAACAACAGACAGAATGGACAGAAGTTTGCAATAAGCATAACATTTCCTTGCCTAAACCCAAAGTTTCCTCTTTCCTCTGGTTAGATGAGAGATGAATTTTCCTCATCTCCAGTATGCCTTCCTGTGGTTTGCATTTTTTCTCCTGTGGGTCATGGCAAGCTGGCTTTGCAAATGTGGCTTTTTAAATAAATGAAAGAAGTGCTTTTCCCTATTGCCTGTGTGGTCAGGAGGTGTGCATAAAACACAGCTCTTGTCCACGTCCTGCTTTGGGACAGACTTGCTGGCCCCCTGGCCAGGCACGCGGCCCTTCTGCTGCCCTCGGGTGTCAGACTGGCTGGGCCGTCGGCGCTGGAAGTCACCCCACACTTAGCAGGGACGGAGGAATGTCTGGAGCCCCATTTACAGATCTAATGCGACGCAGAAGGAAATACCACACCTCTCCTTAAGCTGTGCACGCTCAGGGACACACCTTGAGGCCTCCTCCTGCCACGTTGTTTCTTGCTTCTGGTTGTTCACGTGTGCTAAAGGGAAGGCTAAGAAAAGATGCTAGTCAATAAGCCGTGCTTCAAAGCTTAAATATATGACCTACCTCTGGCAGCAGATATGTCAAATGAATACCACTAAGCAGAAAGGGGGTCAGAATTTCCTAAAAATGTTTATCATCATTTAGGTCATGAAAATGAATATGCACTGAGATGCTGCTCTTTTRGCGAGAAATTAGTTGTGAAGATGCTTCAGAGAGACCTATTTTCCTTCTCATTTATATGGAGAAGATACGTCTTCAGAGAGCCTCCTTCAGTATCCCCTTGCATTGGTGCCGGCGGGAAGGCTGGCCATCCTTGGGGATGTGCTGACACCGGGGAATGCCTGGGATTGCAAAGGGAGAACAAATATGCATGAGAAAGGGGAGGGCAGCTCGGATGCTGATGGGCTTGGCCATTTCCAAGTTCACTTRGAAATATTGCATGTTCTCCGATAGCAGCAGAGCAAATGGGCTTCAGCTGTCAGGCATGGATGTGGAGAACAGGTTACATAATTAGGATATAATAACTACTGTTACTATGTAAAAAACATAAGGCATAGTAGCTCAGTGAGTGGAAGGGATCTTTATGCCGCTCATGAATAAAGGTTCTTCAAGTTGTGCCCACAATGACCACGTTACAGAGAAACATTCTTGTGCAGAGCCAGTTCTGCAATGAGCTTGCTGTACCCAGCAGTTCCTGCCCTCCCGCGCTTCACGTGGCAGAGAGAATAAATGGCAAAGGGAAAAGGTCTGTGCTGAGATTCAGACACCAGTTTTAAATACTTCCTCTTTGCACAAACCATGTTTTTTTTCTTCTTTTTTTTTTTTCTTTTTGGGGGAGGGGGAGAAGACACGTTGATCTGGGCTTACTGTAAGCGAGAGCTGAAGAGGAAGGATATCGGCCTTTGGTATCAGCGCTGCAGGCCTCCTCCCTGCCCAGTCACACTCTAGTCTGGAAAAGCCCCAGGTTGCTGTATGGCTCTGGGGCATTCAATTCAAAAGGAAGTTTAATAGACAGCTTGCTGCCACTCTCTCTTCTCTCAGGCGCTGCACACACATCTCCACGTTTCTCCCCGTCTCCTCTCTCGTTTCTCAGGAGGCGTTATATGGGTTATATGCCTGGCATTACAACCTACATGTGGGGAACCAACCACTGTGCATAAACAGACTTGTGGCAAGGTCCCTATTCAAGACCATATCGATGGGTGACCATGATCCTGCTATTGCGTGATGGAGATCAAATGCATACAGCTGCTCTCTCTTCCATGCCCACATTGGAGCATCTGCACCGTTGCTCCAYGGAGCCGCCCATCTCTCTCCAAACAAAGCCACCTGCTTCCACATACCGGTCCAGCTAATAACACGCCTGTGCCACCCCTCTGGTCATCACACAGAGGCTTCTGACTCAGACAAGGGCTGTGAGATAGCAGGTCAGCAGCCGTGGGCCAAGCACGGGGCTGGAGCTGTGGTGGCTCCTCGGCTCATTTCCTCCCTGGTGAGTCACCGTGCCCCAGTATCAGTCAGCAGGGCACTATTTCTCTTGGACAGCCCACAGCAGTATCAGCACCCATTGTATAATGGGCAGTGAGCTGCTCCCAAGGTCTCCTGGGGTTTCTCAGGTGATGCTGAGGCCCGAGTCTGGCCAGCATGCGGAATTTCTGAAGGGCTAGTTTTGCCATTGCCCAAAGGATTAGTTTTGGTTGGTGGCAGTTTCAAAAAGAGACCATGCTGGGCCAGGAAAAGCCATAGATGCGACAGCTCCGAGTATCACCACGGTGTTTATCTGCAGAGAACAGGCACAGTCCCACCTCCTGGAGCACAGGAAGCCAACGAGCTGTAGGAAGCAGAGTCCTCGCTCCTAGGCCTGGGCCTGCCTCAGAAGCAATAGAGCAGGGCCAGGGGAAGTTGTGCCCAGCCCTCTCAGTTTCGGTCATGGGCCGAACCCTGTAGCTCCCTCTTGCTTCCCCTGAGCTAGGTCTTCCCAATTGGTAAGTGTGAGTTTCTTTTACAGCAAGGACGTGCAACTGTTCCTTAACCCGGAGGGTATCAGCTTCTGCCACGGAGCCGGAAGAGTGCCCTACTCCTTTTCTCAAGATCAAAACGAAAGGGGCTAATACTCAGCACAGGGCCTCCCCATCAACGCCAGCACTGCACATGACAAATACCTGTCTGACTGCTCTGCACTTCTGCTGCTGTATTTTTTTTTCTCAAACCCTTATCCTGGCTAAGAGACAAGGTCATCTAACTTTCAAACAGGAAAACCCTTATTTTGAGTTGCTCCCCCTGGTCCTTCAGTATTTGCTTACTGCCATTTTATAGGATTGAAAAGAAGGTCCTGATTGTAGAAGTACTTAAGACACAAGATTCCTATAGAAAGCACAGAAAAGMAAAGCATGGGGCTGAAGGGAACAAAGAAGCATTGGCTTCAAGAAACATGGAGCAAGAGGGCTTTGACTTGTTTCCCTCTCCAACATGTCTCAAAAACAAGACTTAAAACCAAACTTCTTTGATTAACAGAGAGGAAGACCTCAGCAAATCTCAAAACACCCTGTCCAGACCCACTCTGATGGCAGCTTAGAGTAGGACCCACTGTGGAGGACAGCATTAGTRCTCTGGCTCTCAGCAGGATCCGAAAACAAGATCTGCTCAGCCCAGGAGCAGGCAACGTGCTGCTGTCTCATCCGTTTTTGATACGCAACCAGAAGTAAGAGCAGTGGGTTTCTTCTCCCACTTCAGCTTTCTCTACAACTAGTAAAAATAAAACTATTTTACAAAAGAAATTAACAGAAAGAGAGAACGATCATTGCAAAATCCCAGAGCCAGCCCTCACGCTGGGGCTTGTGGTAGCAGAGCTTTCCTCTCGCCCTGTTTCCTTCCCTTGCTGGCATTCCCCCAGTCTCCACTGCTCTACGTGCACAGCAGCTCCTGCAGCCCAACTTAAGGGACAACCCTCCTCTTTACAGGCTATTTTTAACCCAGTTCCTGACCTTGTTCCCCACACAGCCAGATTCCCTATGCACCACAGGAGCCAACCAGGACACGCTCCAGAAAAAGCCCTGCTTAACTGCTGCCCGAGGCTCACCTACCTAACAGTCCCCAGCTATTAGAAAGTTTGTAACACCAGTGTTAATGCCTGGTGTTCACTGTGCCCGAATAGCTATTTGTTCATTGTGTACCAAACCACTGAAGTGGCATTTRTCATGCAGCCTCTTACTGCTCAGATTGTGGAATTGCTTATAAAGAGCCAGGGCTTGGCTCACTCAAACCTCATCACCCGTATCCAGCAGTGTGCAAGCTCTAATTACTTTKTGTTATCTGGTCACATATCATTTCCATAGTGTTAAGACAGGACAGGCTGTATAGTATGAAAGAATATTAAATAGTGAGGCTGTCCCCATTTGCAGATTTTTGTGTTGAATCACAGAAGAGAAGGCAAGATAAGGGGGGAACTGCAAAAAAAAATGAGAAAAATCTTAACATTTTTCAGGTAGCAGGAAGAGCCCTCTAGCAGCCTATAGTTCCTACATTGACCTCACTGCCATAGTATTTAGGCAGCTAATAAGCATTTGAATAATATCTAGCCACTGCCTGATGGTTATAAACCTGTTAATTTTATAGAAGGGAACTGGGAAACACAAATTTTTAACCCCACCAATATCCAAAGTCATTGAGAAAAGTTACTTCCTACTGATCCCATGAGTCTCATTAAAGACAAAAAATCAGAAGAAAAAAAAAAAAAA